>NC_044319.2:58092337-58398860 GCF_007474595.2 Lynx canadensis | reverse complement strand
CTCAACTGGTTCCCGAATGGCAACACTTGTGGATGCAAAGGTGTCTTAGATATTTTATTCATGATATTCGAGTCAAACCTTGAGACCCGAGGAAGAAATGTATGTCACCAAGTTGACGAGGAACTTTCCGGTTGATATATGGTGTTATGACTGCAATTTTATCTGATTTAATTCCAGTTGGGGGAAGTTAAGAGATTGTTTCCCATTTAAGGAGTAGCATAAGACATGCTTGTTCCAACAGGATTTCAATCCAAGCACCTGCATTCCTTATAGGTTATTCAGGCTTATCTGATTTTCTAGAAGGAAAACAAAACAAATAACAACTAGCATTTAACCTGAAGAACAACTCAGCATCACAGCCTGCAGAGACACAATTTCATTTTTGTCCTTGTGTCATTAGATAAACTGAAATTGTGTAGTCTTGCTTTGGGGAAAACAGTAGGCTTTATAAACATAATAACATTCACTGAGAGTCTCATATAAACTAAGCAGAGTTTAGGGCTTCACGGTGCCAATTTATTTATTCCTGAATTGGGGGATATTATTCCCAGATTCCCTGAGCCTTGTTAGTTAGTATTATTCCCATTATGCAGACAGGAGGATTGAGGCTCTCGGGAGTTAGGTGATTCACACAAGGTGTTCATCTAGTGTGCCGTGAAACCGGTGGTCAAACCTAGCACTTTGCAGCTCATTTTCCTACAACCATGCTTCCCAGTCTTGGTGTGGAGGTGAATAAATAGCGTGTGCTGAGGACCAGAAACTAGAAAAGGGAGCTACTTTCTTCAGATACTGCCATCTAAGAGAAGTAAGCTTCATTCATAGACATTTAAGATGGAATTTTGTGTGAGGTTTCTTTTCGCAGTTCGCCGGAGGGTAACCCATAGAAGTGGTTTAAATTAGGGGAGCCGTGGCTGGCTCAATCAGAAGACCATGCCACTCTTGGTCTAGGGGTTATGAGTTCGAGCCCTATGTCAGGTGTAGAGATTACTTACATAAATAAATAAACTTTTTTTTTAAAAAAGTGGTTTAAGTTAGATCACTCCTCTTTACACCCCTCCCCTACTCCTCATCTAATTGATATCCCTTCAGAGAAACTTTCTTTGGGATGCCTTTTGGTCTAGAATTGTCATTAAGAATCCATGTAGGCAGTGCCCACAAAGCTATTCTCCCGAGCTTCTAATATATCTGAAAACTTACAAAGTATTGCTTCTTTCAATCGTTCTGGGTCCTGGACCATCACTAGAATTCCTCCATCTTGCTCCCCGTCGCCATGTTGGGACAGCATACATGGATGCGGGGAGGGCTTGGACAGTCACACGTAGGTGATGCCCCCTGTGCCCGAGCACTGCGACTCTTTAGCTACATTTGCAACAATAGACTTTTCTGGTAAGAAGCCGCACCTAGCAACTTTCTCGTTGCGTTCCGTTTCTTTGGCCTCGGAGTTTAGCAGGACGGAAACCTTCATCGATTTAACACCAGTTCCTACAGATCGATCCTATAATAGAAAGAAAGAAATGCAGGGCTTTTTTTTTTTTTTTTTTTTCCCTCTCTGTCACAGCTGGGACGGCCATTTTAACAACACTAGTGTTGAAAAGCGACACAACCTTGAGATCGGAATTAACATCCTTGATCCAAAGGGTCTCCTTCATCAGTGGCTTGCTTCCCGGGCAAGTTAACTGTGTTGTGACTCTGGCTGTAAGTAGGTTGTCACCACCTGTGATGTGAACGGTTCCTTGAAATGATTCTTTTACCTCGTCCTCTCTTTATTTATTGTTTTTTAAGTTTACGTATTTATTCCGAGAAAGAGAGCGCGCGCACAAGTGAGGGAGGGGCAGAGGGAGAGCAAGAGAGAGAATCCCAAGCAGGCTACATCCAGCGTGGGGCTGGAACCCACGAACTGTGAAGTCCTAACCCGAGCCGGAGTCGGACCCTTAACCCGCTGAGCCACTCGTTCTCTCTTTTAAGTGTAGACGTGTGGCATCTTATTCACGTTCATATTGCTGTCAGCCAGTTCTGGAGGTTGTGCCATAAACACACACAATTAACTAGCAAATTATAACTGAGCTCTAAAACCGCTGGAATTTATTCTTTTCTCGACAAAATATAGCCTTGTCACGTCTGGATAAAAGCTAATCTCTCTTTTCCCGTCTCTCCCTTCTTTCCTGCACCTGTCGCCTCCCTCCCTTTTCCCAGAGGAAGCTCACCAGTGTGGGAAGGGGCTTCTCATCCATTGCCAGGCGGGGGTGTCCCGGTCCGCCACCATCGTCATCGCGTACTTGATGAAGCACACTCGGATGACCATGACTGACGCTTATAAGTTTGTCAAAGGCAAACGGCCAATTATTTCCCCAAACCTTAACTTCATGGGGCAGTTACTGGAGTTTGAGGAAGACCTGAACAATGGTGTAACACCACGGATCCTTACGCCAAAGCTGATGGGTGTGGAAACGGTGGTGTGACAGAGGTCTGGATGGAAAGGATTACTGTTCTCCACTAGGAGACGAAGAGAAAGGAGGATGGATTCTGTCTTTTTCTCTCTTTTTCTTTCTTTCTTTCTTGTTTTTTTTTTTTTTTTTTAGATGGGGGTAACGTTTGTGAATGGAAACAAAACTTGTTTAAAAACTCTTTATTTTTAACAAGTGTGAGAAGAATTTAACTTTTGATGCCCATTGAGATTTACTTCCCGTGAACTGACGAAGCAGGGAGGCTAAAGGAGTAATTTTTTTAAGCCAACAATAAAAATATAATAAAAGCTGTTTCTTCCCCCTTTTCCTTTTAAGCTATTTGTAGAGTTTATGATTAAATAGTCTGTGCAGGTTCATAGACCGAAGATACTACTACAATTGCAACAAATTAAAAAGAACCAAAAGGAAGCGGCAGAAAAAGACATCGAATCACAAAGGCCCGACATCTGTCTGGGTCATCCACGCAGAAAACAAACACCCAATCAAACCAAGCCCAGGCGTGCTCACTGGTGCAAAGAGAAAAATCAGGGCAACTTAAGTGGTCTAAGAACCCTTCACATTCTTTAAAGAGACAAAAGATACTGTTGATTTTGTGTGTTTCATACTCTGGATTATTTCCCCCCCCACCTTGGGTTTAAGAGATTTTTTGAAATAGCAAGGGACTGACCATGTTACCATAAGCCTTTACTGGCTTCTCGTGCAATAATATGGGGTTTTGAGTGTGCAAACCAGTGAGAGCTGACAGCCAAATAATAGGCAAATAGTGTAAATTTGCCAGCTTGGAGATAGAAAGGAATTCAATAAAAATCAGTTACTTTCCTCCCCACCTTTTTTCCTTTATTATTATTATTATTATTATCATTTTTTGGATTTGATTCTGATTACAGTGCCATAAACCTTGTTACATATGTATATCAGAATGTAAAAAAAAAAAAAAAAGACAAAAATTTATTTAAAAATATTTTTCGCAAAAAAACAAAACAAAACAAACTTGATGTGTTTCTGTTGATTGTGTAAAAATTTATTTTCATTATATAAATGAAACTCATTTGGGGGTGTGTCTTTTTTCCTCAACTCAGGTTCAAGCATCTCTTACCTCCGGTACCTTGTGTATGTAACGTAATTTGGAAAGAAACACATGTTTTTATATGGGGAAAGAAAGATGAGGAAGGGAAAACATTCTGTGTTCTCAGGATGAAGCAGAGAGAATTAGCAAGGAACCCAAAGAGCCCCGGTCATCGGCGTGCCCAGTCGTCACCCCCTCTTCTACCAACGAAATTCTCTCCAAATTAGGGGAAATGTCAGGTGAAGTCGCCTTTGAGGTTTGGGGGGGGGGTTCCACTCCAGCCTTTGAGTTTTGATGATCAGGTCACTGCTAGATTGATTAGTTAGAATTCTGTGATCTTTTGCAGTGGCTATCTGATAAATATGTGTGAGCATCTGCCATTTAGGGGTCTTGACGGTCCCTCCCCTGCCCATTGCCACTTTCTCACTTGGCATCTTTGGTAACATTAAGCACAGAGAGTACAAAGCAGCAAAGTGCAATTTCCTGCTCTTTTGACAGCAAACTGAACTCAGCTCCTTGGGTACAGCGGCTTTCCCATCACACCTGGTTAATCCATAGCTGGTATCCCAGGGGTTCCCAAGCCACAGAAAAGAGGGTGTCAGGGGAGGGGAAGAACACGATCTCAAGGTTTTCTGCGTTTTATTAAAATACATGTCTAGAGGGAGCTGGCCATAGGGAAGAGTCACAGCAAATTGGAAACATGCCTGGCGTGAGTCGCCGAATTGAAGAATCCTGCCATGTCCTGTTCTAGATGACTACGCTTGACGTATTTTTGTGAACATTGCTTAGAACTGTTGTAACAAACTGTTTTTGCCAGTTATTTTTTTAAATAGCTTTTCTACTAGAAGTGAAAAAGAAAGCGAAGACTGGATTTAATGGGAATTAGCTGAGAACTGTTTGAATTATTTTTACTACGAAGTGTTAATCAGGTGAAAAGTAAATTTCTCTTTTGGTGTTTTCTCTTCTTCAGACTAGTACTTTTCTTGGTGTCAGAACATATTTAAGGAGTCAAGTTGTTACATAATTAGTGATTTAAAATACATGGTGACTTCCTAGGCGTTTCTTTTTGTTTACTCTAAATCCAAAAGTTAAATTTCTGATAGAGTGTAAGGCTTTTTTCCCTTTATTTATCTTTTCTCCCCCCCCCCCTTTTTTTGTAACAAAACAAGGAAAAGAATCAATACAATTTCTCTTCTTTAGCTACGTGGAAATGATTGATGGTCTTTGAACTTGATGATTTTGAGAAAAAGACTGTCCTGGGGCCCACAGGAATCCTGCCAACCCACATACCAAGAATTCTGAGAGACCCAGGACTTTTTTGCTAATCTGTTCTGAGTCACTTAGCCTCTATTTCTTCACGAGGAATGTTAACCACTTCATGAAAATAAAGTGGATTAACCCAACTATGGCTCTAAAAACCAGACTTCCCAGGTTTCTGGGCCTTGCTAGGTGCCTCAGCTGACTGGGAAATAATTGAGTGTTGTCTTCCTGAGAAAGCAGAGCTTCTGACCGACCAGTGCATCCGTCATTCTCAGCATCCAGCAAGGGTTGCTTTGTGGTGAATGGGTGTAATGATTTAATAGCAGGATTCTGTTATGTACAGATTCAGCAGATACAGCTGCCATCGTTAACCTTTAGTTGAACAGCCCAACGGGTCTAGCCCCTCGATATACATTCATTACAACAGTTAATACTTTTCTAATCAATGCATATTAACCAAGAGATGGAGGTTGCATTTCTTTTTTTAATTTTTTAAATGTTTATTAATTCTTAAGAGACAGAGCATCAGTGGGGGGGGGGGAGGGGCAGAGAGAGAGGGAGACACAGAATCTGAAGCAGGCTCCAGGCTCCGAGCTGTCAGCACAGAGCCCGATGCAGGGCTCGAACCCACGAACCGTGAGATCATGACCTGAGCCAAAGTCTTATGCTTAATGGACTGAGCCACATTGCAATGAACAGCTTGTGCTAACTGCTTTGGGATCAGGACAAGCAGGAGGGAGGTGGGGCATGAAAGCTGTCAGGTGGAGGAAATATGAAAGAAGAAACATACACAGCCCAGCAATCACATGTTGACAGTAAATGAGCAAAGGCGACCTTCTGGAAAGGTAATAAAGCACGGGAAAGAGAAAATTGGAGGTTACAGTAAAACAAAAATGAAAAGCTATATTAAAATAAAGAACTAGGACCTGAATCACACTTCAGAAGTTGACTAAGACAGAGCACTGATAAATTGCTCTAACTAGGTCTCCTGGAAGGTAAAATGAGTGGCAAGCCAAATTGAATGGATATAAGCAACATGGCCAACACCTTGCTTGTGAACAGGCTTTTGTAGATAAGCCACAACACGTTATATTTATGGTTTAGCCCCCAAACATACAACATCCGGTCTCAGGAAATGGGGGTTGATGTGTGCTTTCAAGCTCTAACTGGAGACAGTCATTATGTATGGATGTGGGCAGAAAGTGAGTATTAAGCACCGGCCCCCAGAAGAATGGGCAAGAATAAGGTCTTTAGGTAAAAAGTCCCAAGGTAAACCTGTCCATAGAGGACTGCCTGCCCGTGCAGAGGTGGTTGTGAATGCCGGTGTTTTCCAGGGTTCCTGATTTCCTTTCCTGTGACAACCTTGCCGATGTTTAGTGGAAGACACATGTATCAAGGTCCGATCAGAAGCCAAAGTGCGGAGAGAGAGAAAAGGAGGGGTTCGTCCCGGGGGAATTAGACAGCCGTGGGTCTAGTGAAGAAGTCAAGGGGAGTGTGTTGCCTCCAGGTCTGATAATGGGCTGAAGTCCCTGTGGGTCAGTGGAGCCAACACCCCGGGAGAAAAGCTGGCCATGAAGTCGAGGAGGACAAAGAAGTGGAATCTGGAGGAAGAACTGGAACCCACATTTGCCTTTTATCAACCTTGATGATGTGGGTGACCTTGGAGAAGGATCTGGGGCCCTTTGCCAGGGAGCTGACCACGGACTGGTGCAGGAGTTGCAGAACCGAAGGGGGGGGATCGGCAGCAATCACAGCTGCTGCCCGAAGCCGGGGTGAGCCACCAGATCCCTGAGAACGGTGCCCTCCGCAGAGCGAGCGGGCGGCTGCTTCACTTCTGCCTCGCAAGTCTCATGTACGTTTCTCTTCCGGGGAACCCTAGCCCCGTGTGAAACAGGAAGGGAGAACGCAGTTTCCGATTCAGCTAAGTTGCTACTGTAGGAAACCGCCACAGTCCATCCTTGCCAACTCCTTTTAACCCTCCGTAACTTCCCAGCGAAGACGTTAGAAGATGATGTTTCTGTCTAATTAGATGCAACTGACACTTCTACAGTTGAAAACACATTAACCCTGTCTCCAAAAGAGGCTACGTAGCCCCCTGCGTTGTTACTGTATCCATTTTTGGGTGATGTTCGTTCCTCCTGTGGTTGAGATCCACTCTCTCTTTGCTATTCTCGAATTCATTCATTCATTCATTCATTCACTTATAATGTTTATTTATTTTTGAGAGAGAGAGAGAGAGCACAAGCAAGGGAGGGGCAGAGAGAGAGAGAGACAGAGAATCCAAAGCAGGCTGCAGGCGCTGAGCTGTCAACACAGAGCCCAGCGCGGGGCTCAAACTCACGAACCGTGAGATCATGACCCTAGCCAAAGTCATGTTAACCAACTGAACCACCCAGGCTCCCCTGATATCCTCTAGTTTAAATGCTGAGATGTAAGGATGTTATAGATGGATTTATGTTTGCCAAAAAGATATGCTTATGAAGTTTTAAATCCCAGACCTCATAAATGTGATCTTATTTGGAAATAGGGTCATTGCAGATGTAATCAGGTTTTAAGGAGGTCATACTGGATTAGGCGAATCCAATTACTGGCATCCTCATACAAAGAGGGAAATTTGGACACACACAAAGGAACAAATGTCACATGATGAGGGAGGTAGCGATTGGAGAGCTATGTCTCAAGCCAAATAATCAAAAGTTTCTGGATTCCACCAGAGAAGCTTGGGACAGATTGTCCCTCAGAGCTTCCAAAAGGGGCTAACCCTGTTGATACCTTGACTTTGGACTCCTAGCAGCCAGACTCTAAGAGAATATATTTCTGCTGTTTTAATCCACCCAGTGTGTGGGACTTTGTTATGACAGCCCAACAAAGCTAAAACAAAGGATAACTACCTTCCCCACGTTCTATGTTAGATGGGAGCTAGAGGCGAAAACAAGAATTGGTTAACATAGAATCAAATATATTTATAGGAAAGTGAGAAATATTTGTAACTCTTATCACCCGAATTTCTACACCTGATCATGTGGTCTTGGCTGATGTTTATAGCCTCCTTCCTTCGCTACCCATTCCAGGTACCCTTTGCCCTCAGCAAGTACATCACCTGGTCATGCTTCTTTGCCTCTTGGGGTGAACGACATCTTCACATTTGAAAGATCTGAGCTTTAGGCTGTCCTGTGTGCATTGGGTTGTTTTCCACTTTGGTTGCAGGATGTAAGAGTACAAAGGCTGCCCTTCATCCTGATACACTTCTACTCCTATAGTCTAGTGGTAATCCGATTTCCCTCTGGTGGCCACAATCATCCCAGCCAGTTCGGGAACCCCATCTTCGTTGGCTGGTTCTTTAGTATGAGGAGCCCAGCGTGACCAGCACACAGCATCAGCTTTCAGTGTAATGGAACTATTGCTGGATCTCCCAGCAGAAGCATCTGCCCCTTCAGAACTAAGCCTCCTAGACCGGCAGAACCCAAAGTTGCAGGACAAGTAGGACGAATTTTACAAATGGATCATGAGGTGTAGCATCGAGAGGAGCTTTTCCCATTTCTGTCCCTTGATTTGGGGACCCACAATCCTGGATAAGGGAGAAGGAGCAACATCTATTGGTTGCCAATTTAGAGAATTTGCTGCATCTTACAGAACATTACCCCTATCCTGAAGAGTGTTTTTATTCACATAGCACAGTAACTGAATTATCAAAAGGACCGTTCCACTGCTTCAGAGTGATGGATAACATGGTAAGACTAGTGAATTCCACACGCATGAGCTGGTTGCCACACTTTATTTGCTGTAAAATAAGTTCCTTGGCCAGAAGCAAAGCATCATGAAATACCATGATGGTGAATAAGACTTAATAATTCTATACGTTTGCAGATACTGACTCTGGCAAAAGCATTTCAGGCATTTGCCTTCAGGGAAGGCAAATCCACATAACGAGTAAGTTTCTATGGAGTGTGAACAGGAGACTTCCCCTTCCATGATAGAAGTGATGTGATGTAATTAACTCACCATCAGAGGCCGGCGATTCCCTAGAAATGGTGCTATTTTAGGGGCCCAGTGTGGGGCTCTGCTTTGGATGGGTTGGACACTCAGCAGTGGCTAGAGCCAGATCAGCCATGGTGAGTAGAATTTCACGTTGCGGAGCCCAAACATACTCTCCATCTCTGCCCCCATGGCTACTTTGTTCATGATCCCATTGGCCAAAGACAATGACTAAAGAAAGGGACCGGACAGGTCCACAGAATGTGTCATCTCGACCATTATCAGGATTCTTCTGTGCTGAGTTTGAGCTTTGCTGAGTATTTGCATGTGACATTCTGTGCTCACCGAGAGAGTTCCATCACTTACTTCTCCCCCAGACTTTCTCATCACCAGTGTTCCAGTCATGTTGAAGTTCCTGATCATCATCTAAACCATTAGCCACTGCCCATGAGGCAACATAGATTCATACCTCTGGCTATCTCTCCTTCCAGACACAACGAATGACCAGGGACACTGCTGGACATTCTGCCCACTGGGGAAATTCTCCATTACTATTCTTCTGGGCCATGCCAGAGTGTGGCTGAAGTGATATAGCCATTTGTTTTGGATGAAAACTAGGATGTCACATAAAACTTTCTATAAACAAGGTCAAGTCTTTTTCTGTGAGTCTGCTGGTCACAGAGAACATCTCATGAAGCCACGAGTGAGTTCCAACAATAGAGACCATGGGTATCCGGATCACTGGCTCGTTCAACCTACTTCTACCTGATCTCATAGATTCCGTGTCTACTTAATAATGACATGTTGTTCATGCCCAGCTTAGAGGTTTGGTGGGTTGACAACACTTAGTTTTTCATGGTGAGTCCATTATAACTTGATGGTCCATGATCAAGCTTCCGGTTTCAAACTGCTATTCAAAAGGAGAATAGTTTTTCTGAAGAAAGCATCACAGTTGAGCTCCAAGATCCTAACGGTATGCTCTAGGATTTACCTAACAGGTGAATGGCTCCACACAGGATCCCTGTCTAACACACACACTTTTGACACTGTGGGATATACTGGATCTAGATAGAAAAGCAGCTTGCATGAGAGTCTTGAGCTATTGCAGAGACTTTTCTTGTTCTGTACCCCACTCAAAATTAATGATCTTTCAGGGTTCTTGTAAACGGATTGGGCTAGCATGCCCAAGGATGTAA
Organism: Lynx canadensis; assembly: GCF_007474595.2. Classification (NCBI taxonomy): domain Eukaryota; kingdom Metazoa; phylum Chordata; class Mammalia; order Carnivora; family Felidae; genus Lynx; species Lynx canadensis. The sequence continues at coordinate 58,388,898 of NC_044319.2, read as the reverse complement.
GTGTTTCCTCCAAGATCCCCCAAAGCCCGTTAGACATTGCGCCTTTTTCCTAGTGATAGGAGGGGTCAGGGGCCACAACTTCTCCTTCACCATGAGGTGATATCTTGGCATGCTCCAAACCACTAGACCTCTAGACATTTCACTTGCTGTATGCCTCTGCATTTTGTGGGATTGATTTCTTATCCCCTGGTAGGTGTGCATCTTAACATATCTAGAATAGTTATTTCATCCTCATTACCAGGTAGAGTCAGCATGATATCATTAACATAATGTACCTGCATGATGCCTTGTGGAATGGATAGTCATTTATGGCTCCTGTGGACTAGATAATGACAAATTACAGTTATGATTACTATAGAATAACACTAGCTCTGAGGTGGGACAGTGAGAGTATATTACTGACTATGCCCGCTGAAAGCAAATTTCTTCTGATGGTCTTTACCAGAGCTTGGCAGCGATTTTTCTTCCACGTAAAATAAACATTTTAGACTTTGCAGGGCGTATCATTTCTGTCGTAACTATTCAACTCTGTTGCTATAGCACAAAAGGAGCCAGAGACAATATATATATGAATGAGTATAGCTGTGTTCTAACAAAACTTTATTTATAAAACAAAAACAAAAAAACCACCGTAGTCCAGATTTTGCCCACGGGCTGTAATTTGCCAGCTCCGGGTCTTCACTCATGGGTAGAGAGAAATACGCATCTGTCAGATCAATATTCCTAGCCTGGTGCCAGGAGCTGTGTTGGTTTCTTTCATCAATAAAGACCACACAGGTAATAGCAGCTCTAATTGGAGCCAATACCTGACTGGGATCTTAAAACCCACTATCATTCTTCAAAAGTCATCTGCTTTCTACATACGGCAAATATGAGAAATAAATAGGGGCACGGCAGGAATCACCATCATTGCATTGTTTTTAGTCCTTGTTGGTGGCCCTAATCTCCACAATCCCCTTGGGAGTCTCATATTGTTTTTTGTTTACTATTTTGGCATGTAGCTGATGGCTGTATGACAAAGTGCTCTAAAATTTAGTGACTTAAAACAATGGAAATATATATATATTTTTATTCCTTAACATGAAATTCGGTTAGGTTCGACAGAGACAACTCATCTCTGATGAACTCATCAGGATAAGAAATGTCATCTGGGGTTGGAGAATCTACTCCCAAGATGTCGTGCTCCAGTATTTCTTATAGCTAGCTTGGACCTCAGCCGTGGTTGTCCACTGGATATCTTGGCTTCTCCTCACGTGGACCTCTCCATGGGGACACTTGGGCTTCCTCAAACATGGCAGCCCTTCTTCAAGAGGTCTGGAGGAAACCTGCAAAACATCTAAGTCACCTAGACTCAGAAGTCCCATATCACTTCTATCATATTCCATTTACCCAGTGAATCACTAATAGGAGTTCAGATTAAAGGAGAGAGGCATTATACTCTACCTCTCAATGAGAAGAATGGCAAAGAATTTGTAGCCATCTGTAATCCATCACTGTTCCTTGCACAATAAAGCCAGTATATGGAAAAGTAGTCTGCAGGAGGCAGTAATGTGGGAATGACGGTAAAGAGAGGAATGCCGTTAACTTCCTCCTTAAAGTACCTCAAATAGTGTTGGAGTTCAAGGCTAACATGTGAAATCCACTCTTGACCCAAAGATTATCTTTTTCCATCCTCCAAACCCAAACCCCAGAGGTATGGGGATAAAGGGCACCGGAGGACAGAGATCTATTTGGTGGATGCTTGTGCATCTGGTTCTGACAGGAGTATCAGTTTCCTAAGAACTAAACCACCATATTCTTATTTCACCCAGAGCAGAACTTCTACAACATAATAGATTTTTGAAGTGACAGGTTTGAGAGGAATTTTATATTCCATAACTCATGGCTAATTCTCTGAACTGCCTTTCCTCCCTTCAGCTTGATATACTATAAAGACAAACCTGAATGTTCCTCAAGGGAAAAAAAATCCACAGATTTGTTGTATCTCTATGTGCTGTTAGAAAATGTCTAAAGAATTAGTGACCAAACTACTGGCCTGGTATTGGAACTTGGAATGACTCCTCACCCCTGGGAGAATGGATGCCCCACTTGGCTATCCACAGCATGAACTTTTAGCCTTTGTGCCTCGGTGCTTGGACTCTTATTGGCCAACTGTGGGATCTTGGAAACAGTTTCTGCTTCATCTTTGGTTTACTCAGAAGTAGACCACGAGGATGGATTCCAGACCAAGTAGTCAGTTAGGTAATATCTGCTAAAACCAGTAAGGGAGAGGGGAATGGAGACAGGGTAGGGAAAGAAGCCAATAAAGAATGAGTTATCAATAGTTGTCATTGTGGTAGAGCTTAATTCCAGGGTAGATGAAACTCAGAATTATCCTCCCAAGGAATGAAGGAGTGCGTGAATTTAGATGAAGGTTAGTTGGGTGGGGGAGGAGGCATCAATTACCCAGCAGTTCTAGTCGTAGAAGGCAGGCAGAGGGACCAGAGGAAGCCCTTGGGCTAAGAGTCACAGTTCCTGGCATTTAAAAGATAGGCTGGCCTCTTCTGGAAATGGTAAGTGACAAGGAATAAGGGAGAGCACTGACTGTGTGCATGTCTTACAGGCCCCATAGCTGGCAGTGCAGACGATTGGTTCCTTGGGGTTCCTTGCCCTTTTGGCCAGCTACTGAGTCCCAATGAAAATAGACATATTTAGAGAAGAGTAGGAAACCTTCCCATAATAGTTCAGAAATTCAGAATGTTTGTTTGCTATCTTATTTCATTCACTATCTATCTATCTATCGTCTATTTACTAATTGGACCCTATATCCTCCATTCTATTTCTTCTCTCATTTCTCGCTCATCCTTTTTGCTAAGAGTTAAACTTGCTATATCACAGTCTACTTCCAAAGGATATTTGTGCTCTGATCAGTGGCCCTTTACCTATTCAGACCCAAGGCCCTGGACACTCTATTTTTCTCTTTCCCTGTACCTTTCATTCAGTCAGCGCATGAACCTTTCAGCACCTTGTTTCCGAGGTTTCCTTGTTCACTAAAACAAGTGCTCCTTCGTGATGGAGTGTATGGGGGAGGGGGTGGCGAGGGTAAGTGGAAAGATGTGGTTGAAGAGAATTCTCTAAAAACCAGTTGTCTTGGGTGCCAGGATAAGGTTGAGGTGTTTCTCACGGGGCTGCTGACCCCTCTGCAGACATATTTGACATACAATCCCTTTACAAAATGTTTAAATTATAAGTTTCCTTCTGAATTATTTTATGAGTGGATAAATCCTAAGTTCAAAGGGTAAGAGTCATCTTTTTCTTCATCCCCACTGACTTCATCTTACAGGGTAAGTGTGTTCTCTTCAGGACAAATGTCAACTGAAATGGCCTGGAATACCAAACGCTACATTTTTTTTTTTCTTAAGGACTCCTCTTGTGTAGTAAAAATTACTTAGGCCTAGAAGTCAGAAGTCCTGTGTGACATTGACCAACTCATTTAACATCTCTGAGTCTTAGTTTCCTACTTCACGTGGTTGTAAGAATGAAATGAATGAATGCGGGCAAAGCACCTAGTGTGGTCCTAACACAAATCTAGAAGACGGATAAATGTTACTTTTCTAGATGAGAGGTTTTTTTAAAATTTTTTTTAATGTTTACTTATTTTTGAGAGAGAGAGAGAGAGAGAGAGAGACAGAGTGCGAGCAGGGGAAGGGCAGAGAGAGAGGGAGACACAGAATCTGAAGCAGGCTCCAGGCTCTGAGCCATCAGCACAGAGCCCGACGCGGGGCTCGAACTCACAGACAGCGAGATCATGACCTGAGCTGGAGTCGGATGCTTAACTGAGTCGCCCAGGCGCCCCAGATGAGACTTTTTGTAAGAAAATGATTTCAGTTTTCCTACATCTGCTAAATCACTGGGGGACCCACGGACTCATACTTTCATTTATTATTTTTTTAATCGAAGTGTAATTGGCACACAATGTTACATTAGTTTCAGGTGTACAACGTATTGATTGGGCAATTCTATACATTACTCAACGCTGGTCCCCGAAAGTGTAGTCACTACACAATGTTACAATATTAGTTACTGTATTCCCTGTGCTGTATTTTGCATCTCCATGACTTATTTTCTAACTGAGAGTCTGTACCTCTTAATCTCCTTTATCTGTTTCCCTCATTTCCTCACCCAGCCCTCTCTTCTAGCAACCACAGGTTTGCTCTCTGCATCGAAGAGTCTATTTGCTTTTTGTTTGTTTTCTCATTTGCTTTGTTTTTTAGATGCCACATATGGTGAAATTATCTGGTATAGAGAGTCCAGAAATAAAGCCACACCTATACGGCCAATTAATCTATGACAAAGGAGGCAAGAACATCCATTGAGCAATATTTTACATGACTTATGTTCTAGTACATTAAGAGGAGAAGCCAGAGAGGCAGAGGCAAAGGCCGAAAGAAGAGAAGAAAACACAACTATGGATCTGTTAGCTCTTGCTTCTTATATTTCACTTCCCAAAGGGTCATCGTAGAGACCTTTCCTTTCTCCTAAAGTGGACACGAGTGGCGAGAATTCTCACGGTAGTGATCTTCCCAAGCTAAGAAGTACTGTGCCTTCACCATTTGCCCACTTATCTGTTCATTCAACAAACACTTGCTTTATTCATATCTTACAGTGGCCCAAGGTATGACAAGGGCTTATCAGTGTTGTACCCGTCAGGGGGCTCAAATCCTCCCAGATGGTCTGTTCAGACCATATGTTTATGTAGGACAAACAGGCATCTGGCTTGCCCAATAGCAGCCAGTTCCGTGTCTTCCGTATAGCAAGAACTCAGAAAGAAATCAGGACATTTGCATCCTATTGGTTTTTGTCATCTGAAACAGTTGTCAGCTCACAAAATTCCAGAATATTCAAACATCAGTGTTCAGGAGCCGGTGTGAGCCATTGTATTTATGTGAGACAGCATCCAAAAGCTATCTTCTACCTCATAAAGCTGTCACGGCAGGCAGCACCCCAAAGATCTATTGTTCTGTCTTTAGCTCACTTAAAGCTGTCTTTCCTTGTTTGGGATGGCAGGAGGAAAATTGCTGGGCGGAAGTGATAGAACGGACAATGTCAGCATCCGTGATAGAACAGCAGCAACACAATTATTATTATAATTGTAATGTTCTGCATATAAATGATGCTTTCTTTCCCACGGTCTCACAATGCTTTTCTAAGTATCTCTTTTGAGTTCAAAAGTATTTACTGAAGAAGGCAGAGCAAAATGTAATTATAGTAGAATTTTACTCCGAAATACCATTCAATTCACATCAAGTGGACTTCTTGGAAATCGAATTATTGACACACACAGATGGACATTTTTATGGCGTGTTTTTGACAAAGGGATGGGGATGGGTCTTTGAGGAGAGCGTTAAGCATGGATGCTAACACATTTCCACATCATGATGGGGTAATTGCCAGGAAGCAGATTGAGATGAAAAGCAAGAATCAGCATCTCTCTACTCTCAGCCCCACATTCTTGCTAGGGATGTTTTAAATGACATGGCTCCAGGGCTCCAATATAAGATGAAATCTTTTGTTCCAGGAATAGCAAGAGAATCTAGGAGTATTTCTGTAAGATGGCAGGCATATAAAAAGAATTCGATCCAAACAAGTACCTAAGACAGAGAGCAGGCAACAGGTGAGCAGGGTGGGGGGAGGTATAGCCTAGAAAGGTTCTTCTTTGGTCTTTGGGCCACTACAGAGATTATAAATAGACTTCAGGTGTCTGTGAACCCTTAGAAACCACATGTAAATTGAGTATGTGTATGAACACATTCATTACGATGAGGGTGTCTGTACTTTCCATCAGCTTTCCCAATGGTTCTTTAACCAAAGGAGTTAAGAACTGCCAGCCTAGAGCAGTGTCTTAAGGACGTGGATTTGACATTGCTCCTCCTAGAAGTGACCTCCAAATTTCACTAGCTGCTGCATAATTTGGACCTTGCCTATCCCTCCAGCCTCAGCTGAAGGGCAGCAGAAAGAGGGCGTAATATGGCAGCTTTTAATGGATTCAACTCCATCCCCTACCACTTTGCAGTGACACGACCTTGAGCAGTTTACGTGCTTACTCATCTCATCTGAAGCTCTGTTTCCTTATGCCTAAAACGGGGATAAGGAGAATAGTGTATATTTTGTCCGGTCTGAGGGCCTACCAGGCTCTGCCACATGTCTTCTCCTGTTACTTCAAACCTCAGGGTCTTTGCCCGAGGGATTCCTTCTGCCTGGAAAGTATTTGCTCCATTCTCTCTGTGGCTAACTTCTGCTTGCCTCAGCTTAAATTCCACTTTCCCGGGAAGGCCCTGACCCTCGTAACTTGGTTCCATCTCTCTCTCTTGCATTCCAGGTGACCCGGTGGTATGTTCAGGTTGGATCACACTGACTATTGCAAGTTGATTGTTAAATATTCTGGAATTTCATAAGTTGGCAACTGCTGGTAGCCATGCAAGTTGGCAAATGTTACATATCTTTTTTTTTTTTTTTTGGAATTTACATCCACGTTAGTGAACATATAGTATAATACTGATTTTAGGAATAAAATTTAGTGATTCATCACTTACATATAACCCCCAGTGCTCATCCCAACAAGTGTCCTCCTTAATGCCCCATCACCCATTGAGCCCATCCCCCACCCAATACCCCTCTAGCAACCCTCAGTTTGTTCTCTGTATTTAAGAGAGTCTCTTACGGTTTGCCTCCCTCTCTGTTTTTATCTTATTTTTGCTTCCCTTCCCTTATGTTCTTCTGTTTTGTATCTTAAATTCCACATATGCATGAAATCATAGGATATTTGTGTTTCTCTGACTTATTTTGCTCAGCATAATACACTCTAGTTCCATTCATGTTGTTGCAAATGGTAAGATTTCATTCTTTTTGATCGCTGAGTAGTATTCCATTGTGTGTGTGTGTGTGTGTGTGTGTGTGTGTATCATATCTTGTGTATATATATAATATCTTATGACATTATATATATACATAAGATATATTGTATATACAGATACCATATATCTTATGTGTATATATATAATATCTTATGACATTATATATAAATATATACATTATATATATGGTATATACATATGCCATATATCTTATGTATATATATATAATATCTTATTGACATTATATATATACATATATATAATATCTTATGACATTATATATATACATATATGGTATATACATATATGATATATCATATATATGTATATATACCATATATCTATATGTATATATATATAATATCTTCTGACATTATATATATATATATACACATATAGATATATGGTATATACATATACCATATATGTATATGGTATATGCATATACCATATATCTATATGTATATATATATATCTTATGACATTATATATATAGATATATGGTATATACATATACCATATATCTATATGTATATATATAATACCTTATGACATTATATATATATATATATACACATATATATGGTATATACATATACCATATATACCATATATACCATATATATGTGTATATATATATAATATCTTATGACATTATATATATACATATACATATATATATATATGGTATATATGTATATATATACCACCTCTTCTTTATCCATTCATCCATGGATGGACATTTGGGCTCTTTCCATACCTTGGCTATTGTCGATAGTGCTGCTATAAACATTGGGGTGCATGTGTCCCTTCGAATCAGCAGTCGTATCCTTTGGATAAATGCCTAGTAGTGCAATTGCTGGCTTGCGGGGTAGTTCCGTTTTTAAAGCTAGTCTACCGACGACCACTGTGTAGCATCCTGTACATCTTCAATCATGCAATTCTTTCTTCGGTTGTTTATTTAAGGTCTGCCTCCCTCACCCAGCTGTAGGCTCCACCAGGCAGGAAGGAAGTCACCTATTCACTGCTGTCCTTGCAGTTCCTAGTACAAAGTCTTGTGTAGGCCCTTCAGTCTGTTAAGGAAGCAGATCCTCAGAGAAGACAGTCTGGCGAATGGCACCTTAGCTGCTTCCTTGGACGAGAAGAGAATTGCTCAGGAATTAAGGGACTACTATGGTGTTGGCCCTCTTCTTGGGACACGCCCATCCGTGGGTCACGTGACAGCTGGCCGTGTCACACACCACACGGTCATTGACGCGGGGCTGTTAGCAGCTCCCCACACCTGCAGGACTTGAATGACTACAAGGAATGAAAAGATGGCCTATGTCCACCATCCAGGTTTGGAGAAATGTAGCCTCTTTCTTACCTTATTAGAACTGCCCTTGGTAAGCTGGAGAGCTGTAGAGCTCTCAGAGATGCCTCTCCGTGTGTGCCCCTTTGCCGCCTCCCAGCCGGCGGCTTCAGATGGGTCCGAGTGGTTGCAAAATTGCCTGTGAAGACGTTCTCCAGAGTGGCGCTTGGGTGTGCTACCCCTTGGTACTTTGCAGCTAAGAGAGGGTATCCCGTGGGTCGTTTGGATTTCCTGAAGCTCATTTTGTAGAAAATCTACAAAAAAGACATCTCATAATGCTTATTGAAATGGAGAAACTGGGCCAGACTCACCGGCCGAGCTACAGTGGCCTTAGTGCCTTTAAGCCCTAAGAGTGAATCTCGTGGCCAGAAAGCCCCCTCAGGCACCTGCACAGTCAGCGATTTCGGTGGCCTCTGCTGAGGCCAGCTGCCACCAATAACTGACTCTTGCAGATCTGCCTGGGGTGCAGAGGCGCCCGCTACCACGCAGAGGCTTCCCAAGGCCAGGCCAGCTGGCATGAATGAAGAGTGGGTCTGGGGGGAGACGAGGCACACAGCTGCAGGAACACAGCAAGCTGCTTCTCCATCTTGAAGATGCCAGTCATTGAACCTGAGATCGGTGGAGAATGAGCCCCTCTAGTAGCCAGTAACCACAAACACAACCGAATATCCTAAGTTAGGAATGGCCCTCCCAGTCTAGAACTATCGAATCCTTATTAGGCTTGATGGATGAGTGGGCCTCGGTCCAGAAACTCCCTTGGGACCATCAGATGTGCGCATCTCAGGGTGGTGCCCAGAGGTCAAGTTGCAGACCAGCAAGAACTCCCAGCCTGGATACTAGATGAGTTGAGTATACACAGATACTATCCTGGGAGGCTGAGAAGTCCTAAAATGTTCCGATTGTCAGGCAGTAGGAAACCCAAACAAATAAGCAAAGAAACAAAGAAGCAAATGGTTAGGCAGTGCAGCAAATGACCTCACGGCCTCTCCAGACTGGCCGAACTTATCTGGAAAGCCCACTTCTATCCACTCCCCTCCCAGGTACAAGGCAGTGAGCTTTCTGGGGAAATTGCTCAAGTTTTGATGTTCTTAACAGATGTTCTGGGTACCTTGTTCAAAAGCAGGTTCGGACTCGCTAGACGAGAGAGGAGGTGCGGGCATTCCGCATCTCTACCCTGCCCCCCAGGGCTCCAGACCCGCTGATCCAACGGCCCCACTTGGGGTAGCAGGCCCCAGAGGACATACCTTCCAAGGAGGTCATCACCACGGAGATGAGTGGTCCCAGGTGCTCCGGAGGCCCTTGGGACCTACTGTGGGCTCTGCTGACAGGTCTAGATTTTACTCTCCACACTCCAACTTCTAGAAAACAGAGACGATAATAAAATCTGTGAAATGGAGAGAATACTTGTTCTTTCTCGGCCCCTAGTCAATGTCATGGGAGCGTAAGTCGGTGGTCGCTGACTGTTTCCAAATCTAGAGTACTTCCAGCTCCCACTTAAGAGTACCTTTGCACAGGGACGGAGAAGTGCTTTATAACGAATGACGCTGTGTCCACAAAACTGTTTGGAATTGGAGGGTGTCATTGCAATCACACGCCATGGCATCCTTCCTCACCCCTTATTTATTTACTTATTTACTTATTTGATTAGTTGGTTGGTTGGCTGGTTGTTTTTCAGTGGTTCTTGTTCAAATATGAGGTTTACAGACACACCGTACCCCCTCCGTGCCCTCGGTCTTTAGCTGAGCCGTCCTTCCTAATGGACCGGGAGCAAACCTGTGGCTTGGCTAATCAGGGCTCATAAATGTCAGGGTGCTTTACTGGGGCTGATGTGGTTTTTCACTCCCGAACTGGATCTGACAGCCCGTGTTCGGCTGAAAGTCCGGGGCATTTTTAACTTCAGTTAGGCAACACCCAAATCCTCCAGGTTGAAGTTAAATCCCCTTTTACTGCCCTCGGCGTGCTAGCTGAGGGCACGGTGTAGCCTCAGCTCCAGAGGCGCCAGCACAGATGGGGCCCGCTCTGGGCTGATTCTCCTATATTTAACCCGGCCCTAATTACCCACAGGTCTCTGAGTGAGGAGGGCTGATGAGCAGTTCAAGTTCCCTGCATAGAAATAGCCCCAGAATAGCTCCAGTGTTGTTTCTAATTGCAATGGATGAGCAGACCGGCTCATTAATCCTCCCCTATCAGCGTGCAAACTGGCTGCCCCAAATAGCCTTGATCTCAGCCAGCCCACAGTCAGCTTCGGGGCCGGTGGTTCTGTACATATTTGGAAAGGGAAGCATCTCCTCCCCAGGGATGGAGGTGTGTATTTGGGGGTGAGGAGCAGTCTATGGATTCTGGAACCTTAGGTTAACGTAGGAACAGGGTGTGGAAAAAGTAAATAACACCACACTGGCTCTGGGCCAGACGGGTCCAGAAAAGCTGGAAAAAGCTGAAGGACGTCCTTCAAATGTCTCCAGCGTATTCCTGTGCAGGCACCTCTCTGTTCAGTTCTCCTTGCTCTACTCTTTTGGTCTCGACTCCGTGTAAAATTTGTTATCAGTCATGTACACCTTAGTATGAATGTGTACTAATAGGTTCCCACATGTTTACAGCTTTGCAGTTTACGAAGGTTATTTTCCCTTACACGCCCGTTCGAGGAGACCTGCACGGCAATCTTGGAAGGCTCACAGGGTCAGGCGTTATTTTATAATTCCCGCTACACAAAAGAGGAAATGGAGGCAAAGAACAGTCGTTGAGCACCCCAAATCACACAGTTACCAAATGACAGATCTTGGAAAAGAAATCAGGTCTCTTCTCTGATAGTTCTGGGAGATACCTGCTTCCTTGGGAGAGAAATGGAATGTCGTAGTTATTGTCGGGATGATGTATGGAGAGAGAAGCCTCTGGAATCAGACAGACTGGGATTGCAATCTCTGTGACTTTGGGCATGTTGTGAGGACTAAGTAAGACAATAAGGAGCCCCTGGTTGGCACAGTGCAAGCAAAAATCCCTTAATCCCACAATACTGAGTATTTTAGACTTTCTCTCGAGGAGAAGGAGATAAACCTTGCGGAGCATGGACTTCCTAAAGTTACGTGTGGATCAGTCTTCCTTCTCTCTCTCTCTCTCTTTCTCCCTAACGCCCCCTCTCTCCTTCCACCTCCTGCTCTCTCCCTTCCCTCCCCAATCATTCATGAAGCCTCAGTGTGTGTTAAGATTTGTGGGAGATGACAGTAATTTGGAAGTCAAGTTGCCCTCAAGTTCCAGGCCATTAAACCCAATCAACTGTCTTTTATATCCAACTGCCTCCATGGTGTAGAGGCAAAGGAAAAAGATCTAAACAGAAAAGAGGAGGATTGTAAGTGAAATTTTGGGCAGCTATAGTCTCTAAGCACTGTTAGATGTATACATACATATATATGTTTATAGGTGTGTGTGTGTGTAAATTTAATTTTCACACATACACAAAAAAGGCATGAGGTATTCTTTTTTTTTAATTTTTTTAAATGTCTATTTATTTTTGAGAGAGAGAGACAGGGTGCGAGCAGGGGAGAGGGAGAGAGGGAGACACAGAACCGGATGCAGGCTCCAGGCTCTGAGCTGTCAGCACAGAGCCCGACGCGGGGCCCAAACTCCCAGACCCTAAGTTGGATGTTTAACCAACCTAGCCACCCAGGCGCCCTGAGGTATTCTTTACATTATAAAGGAAGAGAAAAATTCCGAAAGGTTAAAAAAATGTTAGGTTACTGTTTCAACGTCTCAGTCACTATCGCGAATGAAAACATACAGATGAAAAGCAAAAAATCACAGACTTGCCCAGTTGATGCAAATGATGCAAATGAACGTAGCGTTACTGAATACTCCTTAACAACCACCATGACCACAGACCTCAGGGACACCTGCACTTACGTTCTCTTCCACAAGATCCAATTCTTCATGGCCTTGGAGGCCCATCTTCGAAGTCACTGCTCCTTTGAAGTCTTCTCAGACCCTCCTTTTCCTCTCCCCTGCCCCTTGCCCAGGCGTTCTGGTCTTTTCCACCTGCGTGTGCCCGCAGTGCGCCATATACACAGCCATCGGGCGCTGTGTCGCTGGATGGTAATTTCACAGTTCAGATGTCCGCCGTCTACCTCTTGCGAACTCCTTCAGAGGGCTGATACCTGCAATGCCTGATAAATCAACGAAGAAATAGATGGAAAAAGTCAAGTTCTGGAGGACAGGAGGCGCTCTGTGGTAATAGTTGGAAGTTACTGGGTATTCAGTGGGCCCCAAACACCATCTCCAGTCCTTTATAGATACCACGTCGTCCAGCCCTCATCACCTCCCTGGAAGGCGGGCATCCTTATCCCTATGTTTTTGATAAATGGAGGCTTTGCACAGTCTAACGCCTAGCCAGGTCAGGGTCGTGGAGGGGAGCTGGGGCAAGATTGGAAGCTCCACCACCATTCCTCAAAGCCTTGCTCCTTGATCTCAGTGCTCAGCTTTCCCTCAAGTCAACAGATGTTGGCTTCCTCTGCTGCCGGGACAATTGGGTGGATGAGTAAAAGGAGCAACAAAGGGTGGGGTGTGGGTGAATAATGTGGTAGGTGGAGGAATTTATGAGTTACCTCCAGCTCTTCGAAGCTCCCAGGTTAAACTCCTGAGTTCCATCGACTGTGTGGTTGGTACTGATCTTCTGAGGCTTTGGACAGCCTTCCCAAGCAAGGAGGGCCCCCGGGGGACGGCGGTGAGGCCCACTTCAGTACGGCCAGCACCTGTCTGTCTCAAAACATCACCACCCTCCGTCCCCAGAGCTGCTGCGGATGCCTAAGGTTTTATTGTCAGGACTTACGAAAATGCAGATTCCCATGGGGAGAGCTGTGTATATATTCACTTTTTGGCCATGAATCTCAGCCTTTCACGTCCACAAATGTTTAACAAGTATTAGTTTCTTGTGGCTACTGAAACAAATTAGAAAACTGTGGTGGCTTAAAGCGACAGAAACTTATTTCCTGACGGTTCTGGAGGCTGGCAATCCAAAACCAAGGTGTCAGCAGGACCACGTAGCCTCGGAAGTCCCTCAGGGAAGGACCATCCCTTGCTTTTTCTAGCTTGTGGTGGCTGCAGCCATTCCTTGGCTGGTGGCTATGTCACTCCCGGTCTCCCCATCACCTTTTCCTCTGTGCGAATCTAATCTCCCTCTGCCTCTCTCTTATGAAAACACTTTGAAGGCATTTGGGCCTACCTGGATAATCCATAGTAATCTCCTTGTCGCCAGATCCTTGATTTAATGACCCCTAGGGACACGTTATCACATGACGTAACGTTCGCAGGTTCCAGAAGCTGGGGCTGTTTTGGGGGGGGGGGGGGGCGCACCATTCATCTCACTGTGGGAAAAAGCTTCTGGGAGGAAACAACCACACAGTTCCTCCCCAGGAGTTCAGTCCCAGGATGATTGACAAGGATAAACAGTCCAGTGCTTTGGAAACCACAGTCTAGGTTCCCAAAGCCCCGGGATGAATGAAAAATACCAAACACCAATGAAGGTGAAGGAATCTCTGGGCAGATTTCAAGCCCCCGTTATCCCTGAAGAGAGGAGGTGTGGACAAGAAGGCCACCAGTGGGACATCCCTGAGTAGAGAATGGGATACCGGGCACAGGAGACTAAAGCGTTCTGTGGGACCGGAAGGGGTGATGAAGCAAAAGCCAGTTGCCTGCATCGAGCGGATTACCTCAAAGTTCAAATTTATGTGTTTTTATAAGATGACTGTGAACTGTAATCTAAGGTAAAAAAAAACCCGAATTCAAATCCCACGAGTTCGTGTGGCTTCTATCAAGTGGCACGTTCTTTCTGACCTTTCCTGTTTTAAATGTTTTAAGTGTTATGTGTTTTGAGAGAGAGAGACAGAGCATGAGCAGGGGAGGGGCAGAGAGAGACAGAGACGCAGAATCCGAAGCAGGCTCCAGGTTGTGAGCTGTCAGCACCGAGCCCGAGGGAGGGCTCGAACCCACAAACTATGAGATCATGACCTGAGCTGAATTCGATGCTTAACCGACTGAGACACCAAGGTACCCCTCTTTCTGACTTTTTTTTTTTTTCAACGTTTATTTATTTTTGGGACACAGAGAGACAGAGCATGAACAGGCGAGGGGCAGAGAGAGAGGGAGACACAGAATCAGAAACAGGCTCCAGGCTCTGAGCCATCAGCCCAGAGCCCGACGCGGGGCTCGAACTCACGGACCGCGAGATTGCGACCTGGCTGAAGTCGGACGCTTAACCGACTGCGCCACCCAGGCGCCCCTCTTTCTGACTTTCTTCATTGACAAAGTAGTGTGGAGACTGTCTACTTCAGGGAGTTCCTACAAGAACTAAGTTGGGTGTATGGAATAGCTCGTAGAGGGCAACGTGTTACGTGTTATGTGGTAGATACACATTGGTTTTCCCTCTGGTCTTGAAAACTGTGTCCCCATGGGGACCCTTATACTTGTGCGTCCAGATTTGCAGGTTAGGAACTCTAGTCATGCTGAGGTGTGCCTTTCAACATTCTATTTTAAATGGTCTTATGCTCACCAGTAATGGGATGTGCCTTCTGATACGATGCATTGAGAAAAACATATCTGTTTGACGAACCAGAAATGTATATCCTAAATCAAACAATCAATCCCGAAAAGATCACATGAACCCAAATTCAGGGACATCTACAAAATAGTTATTCTACATGGTTCGAATATATCAAGTCATAAGGCCGAAAAAGGCTGAGAAACTCTTTCCGATTAAAGTAAACCTAAGAAATATGACAATTAAGTGTGATGTATAATCCTGGATTAGATCATTTATTAGGAAAAAATAGCAATGAAAGACATTTTCTGGGGTAGCTGGCAAACTTTTGAATATGTATAAGCTAAGAGTTTTGTTTTGTTTTGGTTTTAGATTTTATTTTTACGTAATCTCTACACCCAACGTGGGACTCAAACCTACAATCCAAATATCAAGAGCTGCATGCTGTACTAACTGAGTCAGCAATTGCCCCAAAATAAGAATTTTGTTTTTGTTTTTATTTTTTTTAGAGAGAGAGAAAAAACATGCAAGCAGGGAAGAAGGGCAGAGAGAAGGAGAGAGAGAGAGAATCTTAAGCAGACTTCACACTCAGCACAGAGCCTGACACAAGGTTTGATCCCACAACCCTGGGATCATGACCTGAGCCGAAACCAAGAGTCGATTGCTCCACCGACTGGGCAACCCGGGCACACCAAGAATTTTTTTTTAATTTTGATAATTGCACTGTGATTATGTGTGAATGTTCTGAGGAAATACACATGAAAGTATTTAGAGGTAAAGGGGCATGTAACTTACTCTCATGGTTCAGAGACTAATACATATATACATATATGTATATATAATGATACATACAATTACATACATAAAATGAGAAGCAATTATACACACACACACACACATAGATACTATAAACATATATAATTTGGGGCAATAATATACTATATATACGGGCAAAATATTAATAAATGGTGTATCTGGGAGAGGATATATGAAAGTACCTGCAATTTTTCTGTAGATTTGAAACTCTTTCATGATAAAGTTTTAAAAAGTAAAAAAACGAAACAAAGAGGTCTCATGGAAGGAAGAAATCTGCATTTCTCCAACAGCTCCAAGTGGTGCTTGGGGGCTGGGGAGGGGGGTGCACCGTCACAGGAAGGCTCTTGGTCTTTACCCCTGGGCACACCCCAGTTGACAACTGTCACCTGGGCCTGCTGCCTTCCGGTTCGGGAAGCATGCTCATTCCAGGCCCGAAGTTTCACTCTAAGTCTGAGTTGCCGAGTCATAGCTCCATTCTACTCCCCTGAGTAGAATCCAAAATCAAAGAAACGGTATGTTCGAGAAAAGAAAACGCTTAGAAACATAGCGTTATCTCATTGTACTTGCACCACGCTGATTGCCTCTTAAGGTGGAGAATGTTCTTAGGGAAGGCTGGGGCATGCCTGCAAACTTAGCTGGGTGCACAGGTGTATGTACCTGACCCTGGGTCAGTATTTGGTAAGTTTCCAAAAGGGCAGCCATTGCCGGGAACCCTGACACCAATCGTCATGATCCAGTTTCTAATTTTTCTACTAATCTTTCTTTCCAGCTATATCTCTTGTCCTCACCTGCCCGCCCCCTACCTCCTTCCCTATCCATCAGAGCCCACCCCACACTGGCATGAAGTTCCTTATCTTTATCCAAACTTTTCCCTCCAGTTGGAACACTCTTCTCCATTTTCTTCTGGTCTTTCAGGTTTCAATTCAGGTGTCTCTTCCTCCAGGAAGCCCTCCATGGTCTTTGGAAATCTGTATTGTATACCTCTGTAATATCCTCACATTGCACTTACGTCCTCATCACTCCACTTTTTTTTTAATTTTTAAAATTTGTTTTATTTTATTTTTTGAGAGAGGGAGAGAGACAGAGCGTGAGGGAGGGAGGAGCAGAGAGAGAGGGAGATGCAAAACCCGACGCAGGCTCTGGGCTCTGAGTCAGCACAGAGCCTGATGCAGGGCTCGAACCCACAAACCGTGAGATCATGACCTGAGTTGAAGTTGACGCTTATCTGACTGAGCCACCCAGGCGCCCTGTCATCACTCTCCTTTCTAATCGTCTCTTTGCTTGTCTATGTCCCCCCCACCCCAATTCAACTGTAGGATCTGTGAGGCTTATTCACAGGTTATCCCCAGTTCCCGGCACATTTCCTCACATAGAATACCTGACCCTTAAATATGTGTTGAATAAATCCAACGATTAACTAGATTACTATAACCTCGAAACTAAAGATATGTTGTTGTCTGTTAATCCCCCTTAGACTGACCCATCACAATTAACAGAAATTTTATCACATATCTTTAGGAGATTTGGGGGTAATCCATCCAAAAAAAGGCATTTACAGAATCCTAGAAAATCAAGACTGAGTTTTGGAATGGCAAGAAAAAGGCAGGCAAGGTCAGAGCCCAGAGCTCTGCCTGGTGAGCTGAACATTTACTCAAGTTGCCTTGTAGAAGTTACCCCACCCAGGAGATGAAAAGCAGCAGGGGCCGATTCCAGGGACTATTTCTGCTGTGGAAAAGGAAGGGACGGTGATTTGGCATTTTTCTCTGTGCTAGCATTTTCTAGTTAGCGGGCCATGCCGGTGAATGCATTTTGAAAAAGTGTTGAATTCCAAAGAAGAGTTTCCCATTTTTTTTCTCCATCTCTTTAGAATAACATTTAAATTTATTCTAAATTTCCCCTGCTTTAGAATGTGAGATTTATACATCACAGCTCATTTTTCTATGATTCCTGTCCTTTGGCTGTTAAACGAGGCTAACCTGGCCTCCCTAATTATTGATTGTTTGGGGAACCTTATTCATTCATTCATTCATTCAATAGGCACTTAACGGCCACTGTATGCCAGGACTATGAAGTCACTGGAATACATTATAGTGACACTTAATATGATTTATTTAAATCGCTGCATTTAATTTCTTGCTTTCGATTCCTCCTTCTTGATTTTTCTCTCCCTCTGTCTCCATGTTCCCACTCAAAGACAATGTGAAAAGCACATGTAGCATGCCTGAACCCACATGCCTCATTCAAGAGAAGCCTTTAATTCAGCAAGGAGCTGCCTTGTGGATTCTGTGCAGGGGATGACTTAGAAAAAACAGCCTGAGCCATGTTCACTGGGGCAATTAGAGCCCACTGTCCTCAAATGGACTGTTACATTTATAGGCTAGAGTGGAGTCAATAAAGCCCTCATGCGGAAATGTACAAAGTTGCCTGTGTCTCTGAAGAGATGAGTCATGGGTGGGATCGAATTCGATGCTGGGTTTGTGTTACGTTTTTCAGGTGTTGATACCTTGAAAAGGAAGGAGAAGGCAAATGTCACCATCACTACTATCCTTCAGTCTCTTATCAATCTCCCCCCACCCTGCCTCCGCACCAAGTGTGAATCAGCCCTGAGAGATAACAAAGAACACTTCTTCTCAACGTTTTTTGTTTTTTTTTTATTTTTGGGACAGAGAGAGACAGAGTATGAACGGGGGAGGGGCAGAGAGAGAGGGAGACACAGAATCGGAAACAGGCTCCAGGCTCCGAGCCATCAGCCCAGAGCCTGATGCGGGGCTCGAACTCACGGACCGCGAGATCGTGACCTGGCTGAAGTCGGACGCTTAACCGACTGCGCCACCCAGGCGCCCCAACAAAGAACACTTCTTACCAAATAAGTCAAAGCGTTATTGTAAATTATCTTATCATGGTGGGGGGGGGGGGGTCCATACTCATTTTTCTTAACAGCTCTCTTAATCACACAGGATAATGGAAACAAAGTAACTTTTCCTTGCAAATAAATCCAACTTCTTCTGTAAATGTGACAGTGGACAGGCTTCATCATAGCTAACCTTGAAACACTGGTGATTTCCTAGTGCAGGGTTGGGGAGTGGGCAGCAGAATCAGGGCAGTTATTTGATAAAGAGCAGTTCACAGCTTTTCCCAACAGGAAATGAGGACGAATCCTACAGACAACCGTAGGGATCCCAGACGAGGATACCACCGCGCCAAAGTTTTTCAATACAAAACTCCTTTGGCCAAAGGACCTTGAGACGTTTTGGGAGGATGTCAAAAGCTGTTTGGCACTCCAAAGGAAAACTTCCCCATCTCATTTTCCCTTTAGATTTGTGAAGGGAGGATGGAATGTGTTGGCTAGATGTGGACAGACTGAAAAATGGGGGATTAAGAGAAGGAAGGGACAGCTGGTCCACCATCCCTCCTTCTGGCCGGTAACTGTCCAAAGCACTATAATTGATTGGCATTCGCCTTCAACTTTATTGCCAGTGTGTTCTTCCAGCTTAATGAGGAAAAAGAATGTGCAGTAGGAGATGTAAGTATAGCCCACGTGTGAATGGACAGGAAATGGTTACAGGGTAAACTGGTCTGCAAGGGGGTGTGTAAAAGAAGGATACAGGAAATTTTTAGGCATTCCTGCTTCTGCACAATGGGGGGAGGGAACCCAGATTTTACCAACCTGAGGGTTTCTCTTCCCATTAATGGGAGTGTAATAAAGGATCTCCTCTGACACTAGAGTTTCGAAAGGTGGTTGGGGCGCCCTAGAAAGAATAGCGTATCCCCATTGCAAAGACAGAAAGCTAAATGATATTCAGATACAGGAAATTTTTAGGCATTCCTGCTTCTGCACGATGTTGGGGCGGGGGACCCAGATTTTACCAACCTGAGGGTTTCTCTTCCCATTATTGGGAGTGTAATAAAGGATCTCCTCTGACACCAGAGTTTCGAAAGGTGGGTGGGGCGCCCTAGAAAGAATAGCGTATCCCCATTGCAAAGACAGAAAGCTAAATGATATTCAAATAGGAGAGAAAAGTCCTTCTCTGATTTTAAATAAGGAACTGGCAGCCCACGGTTTGCCGGATGTGCTGAAGCAAACCCCAGCCTCCTTCACCGCACCTTTGACGGGGATTCTCGTTACGTGCTCCCACAAAGTCAACTTTGGGTTCGGAACCTGAACGTGAAGATCAGATACAGGCGATCACATATTCTGGATGGCCTGCAAAGGGCAGGGCTAGCAGGAGCACCCAGGAAAGGGTTAAGAAAATCTCCGTGCAGCAACATCCAGATGAGAGCAGGAAAGAACTGCCCAACTGAGCTGGTCAAGATCTTCCCAGGTTTCTTAGCGAGATGCAATTGGAAATGTATACCAAGGTGATATTTATAGTGTTATCGGGTGAATACAACGATACTGGAGTTACCTGTACACAGAAGTGGCTCTAGAATTGAAATCTAGGAAGACTTCGTGTTGGCAGTTTGGATGGAGGTGGGCAGCTGGGATCCTTAAGTTGAGACCGCGTATGCAGAGTAAACATAAGGCTCATACTTAGATTGCACATCTACTGGGGACCCTTGAGTGGGGCCTGAAGGCCAATATTGGGCGGCCTGTATATATTCTCTAAATCACAATTTTTTGCTATCCACTACTCTTTTATCATAGTGTGCTTTTAGTTATTTTCATCACATCCTCCTGCTGTGGGCATCAAGCCCTGAACATAAATAACACGTCGGGGGCGATTCACATAGGTAGATAATTGGTCCAGGTGGACCGCCTTGACCACTGCAGTTCAGATTATAGCATCCCATGAGTGCAAGCCAGGTAAGTGACTTTCTTGGCCCCATGCTGCTCTCGCAAGATTTCTTTACACTGGGGGATGCCCTGTGTGCAAACAGTAAATTCATACTCAAAAGCAGTTGTGGTCTCTTACTGGGTTGTTTTGTTTTGGCCAGCGATCTGCCTCACAACGCATGCGTCGTTTTCTGGGTACCGTCTCTTCCCCCAGACCATGTGGTGGTAGCACCATCCGGGCCATGTAGCTCTGCTTTGGGTCACTGTTCACTGGATGGGGAGTGAGGACTAGAGCAAGACAAGAATCTGGATTCAGATCTGTGGGTTTTGAGAGGTAGGCAACAGATGAGTGGTCTGCCTCCGTCTGCATAGCTGGACGTGTGCCACGAGAACTGGGGAGATGCTGGTGTCTGTGATGGGTGGGAGGAAAAGAAAATGAAAACGGGGATTCTGAAACAACAGAGCTGACAGGGTGAAGGAAAGCCCAGTCTGGAGGTCTTATACAACTTTTCAGCTCCTGGTTCTCATCACTTCCCTCAGGGCAGGCTTCTCCTTTTTTGGCGTCTCTGAGCTATGATTAAATCTTCACTGTGCTAATCTCCCCTTCTGTTGCTTACGCTTGGTCTGAGTGGTTCTTATTACCTGTACCTTCAAGAGTCCGCACGTGGAAGGTGGCTCAAAAATGTTGCTTGTAATCCCAGGACACTGGGACACGTGGCCTCTGAGAAAGGGATGCATCGTCCTAAGAATGTTCGCTTGCTTCCCTGTTGGATGGTGGCAGCATTAGTCTTTAGGACTCTGTAGACTTTGTAGGTAATCATTATTTGTAGTTGATTCTGCCTGTTAGAGGATAGATGTTGAAGAAGAATCAGATACGTTATACTTGGTGATTCAACTTTAGGCCATGAGAATTTGTTCAGTTGTTGTGCACCGGGAGAGACCAGAATGTTGAAGCATAATTGAACATGCATTACAAATGCTCAGAAGGCAGTTCCCAGTCTTTAGAGTAAACAAGAGATGGCCATAGGTGCCAATTTACTCCTCTTGATTGACTCTGATGTCCATCCAAGGACAGGTATCAAATTTCCCACATAGAGAGGATGAGGCCTAGATACCCATGTGTTCGACATCTTTTAAGAGAAGAATATATGAGTAAGCCCCTCTCTTGAGCAGCCTTTGCTCATGTACATGACCCAGCAAGTGTACTGCTAGGTATATTATATATTCAAAAGAATCGAAAACTTACGTCTGCAAAAAACACTTGTTCAGAAATGTTCATAGCATCATTATTCTTAACGGCCAAAAAGTGTAACAGCCTAAGCATTCATCAAATGATAATGGATAAACAATTATGGTCTAGGCACATATAGGATATAGTCAGCCCCCCAAAAAGGAATAAAGTACGGTTAAAGAAAAAAATGATATTCTAGCTGTGAAAAAATAGCATTTTAACATTCACGACACTTGTTAAAGCAAGATAAGGAAGACTTTATTCAAGAAGGAACATTGTGCTGGGTATAGCGACCGCTGCATGTGGTCTTGCAATGGGCAGGAGAGATCGGACGCAACTGCCAGGACATCATGGGCAAGTGGGAATATATAAGTAAGGGGCAGGATGGGGATCACTGGATCGAAAATTCCTAAGGGGAAGCATCAGAGCGAAGGGGAGATTCTGGCTAAACCGACCCAACGGGATTCCTGCTGAAGGCAGGCTGGAGTGATCAGACATCACCTGGAGAATGGTAGAGAAGGAGGAGCTCAATCAGAGACTGAGGGTGATCAGATAGAGAGGGTAGATGGTTCTGGCAAAGCTGACTTAGGGATCTTGTTAAAATCAGATGATGCAGAGACAGACAGGAAGTCCAAAACCAAAGCCTGGCTAAAAAATTCAGGGGAGCCTGAATAGAGTTTGGTCAAGGAGAGACTCCGCCAGCACCCCCGTGTGCCGCCACATGGATGGGCCTTGTAAACACTGTGCCAAGTGAAGGCAGCCTGACACAGCGGCCACAGAGCGTAGGATTCCATTTACAAGAAATATTCAGAGTAGGTGAATTCATAGCGACAGAAAGTACGGTAATGGCTGCCAGGGCCCGGTGGGGAGGGGAATACCTATGCTGACTGGTATAGGGTTTCGTTTTGTGGCGATGAGAATGTTCTGAAACTAGATAGTGGTGAGGGTTACACGAGTTTGGGTCTGCACTGAATTTTACAACTTAAAAAAGGTGAATTTGACGGTGTGTGAATTAAATCTCAATTTTTAAAAAACTTAATAGGCATCTTTCTCCTGACCTGTGTGTAGAGAAGGCTTACTTTCTCATCTGGGGCATGTGGGAAAGCAAGATTTCTCCTTTCCTTTTCAGTGTCCCCAGTACCTCAAGGGGGAGAGTAATGAATGAAAGACACAGAGGCCGCATTTCAGCCTCCTGTCATTTGAGCCCGGCAAGAGCACGGGAGAACTTACAAACCACTTCTGCAGTGGACATCTTACGAAATGCAGCCCACACCAAGCGCCAGCCTTGTGGTCTAAAGGAATGGCCGGGGGTCTTGCCCTTCCTGGGTCACTCAGTGAGAATACTTCGTGAATACTCCTTTAAAGTACCTCAAGAGGGCTGACTCAGCTGGGGAATCTTGTTAAAAAGCAGAATCTGATTGAGCACGTCTGGGGCGGGGCCAGGATTCCGCATGTCTAACCCTAAACCCTAACCGCCAACCCCCCCACCCCCCCCAACCCGTGGATGATGCTGACCTGTTTGTTTCACAGATCACACTTTGAGTAGTCAGGACACCAGTAAGCAGGAATTCTATTTATCAAAGGAGGCTGCCTGGAGGAGGAGTTTAGACTCGGTTCTGACGGAAGAAGGGGCAGATTATTTACCACGGCCGACGATAATATGCCAAGAGATGGAATAAGATGGTGGAAAGGTGGGAACCTGCAAAGTTGGTATAAACAAATGATGAGTAGACTGGCCTGGCTCCAACCAGGGAGGCAGAGACACGTGGTGGGGAAAAAAAAAAAATTAGAGGATCAAGGGATTGCAGGGGTCCTTTTTTGACATCTCGGAGATACCACCCTCAGCCAGCAACTCCCAGGCTGTGCCCGCTGGAGCGCCACTGGTCTGTGCGCTGTTCATAGGTATCGGTGTGGTTGCACAGGTCCAACCAAAACAGGAAAGAAATACATGTCTTTAACTTTATTTTAAACATGCTTCTCTTTCTCTTCTCGATACAGGGCACACATTTCCTATTCCTTTAAAAACAGTTCCGTTTTTAGAGTAAACAAGAGATGGCCATAGGTGCCAATTTACTCCTCTTGATTGACTCTGATGTCCATCCAAGGACAGGTATCAAATTTCCCACATAGAGAAGATGAGGCCTAGATACCCATGTATATAAGGTATGTATAAAGGTCTATGTATAAAAGGTCTATGCCTTTTATTTTTGTCATTATTTTTTTTTAATATGAAATTTATTGTCAAATCGGTTTCCATACAACGCCCAGTGCTCATCCCAACAGGTGCCCTCCTCAATGGCACCCCCCCATCAACCCTCAGTTTATTCTTAGTTGTTAAGAGTCTCTTATGGTTCGGCTTCCTCCCTCTCTACCTTTTTTTCTTCCTTCCCCTCCCCCATGGTCTATGTCTTTTAAAGGGTGCCAAATGACATGTCTTTGTTCTTTCACTTTGAAACGGTGATTTCCAATCCTGACCACACCTTTGAATGGTCCGAGGAGTTGTATAGAATGTCCAGGGCTCAAACCTCAGCTTTAGACATTGTGACCCTGGGGTAGGGCCTGAGGTAGGGGCTCCGAAGTGATATTTTTGGAAAACTATCCCAGTAATTCGAATGTGCGGTCACCACTCTCTGACCAAGTACTACCTCCTTTGGAGCACATAGCGGAGTCCAGGCAGCTTCCCTGGGTTATCTGGTAATAAGAGGCCGTCCAAAGATTCCGAGGTTGGGGTGGTTTCATAAACTCTTTATAAAGTACTACCTGTGCCTGACAGATTTCATGAAAATGTGTCAGGAATTATAGAGCCGCGGTCACTAGTTGTCTCTATGAGCCAGAATTAGGCTCACTCCTCGGAAAGGATATTAGCTCAAGAAACTTCCATTTGTAATTTTTCAAGATGGGCGTTGATGGTTTATGAGAAATGCCTAGGAAATAAATGGATCTAAAATTTTGGAAGAGTAGAGGATTCCCCTTTAAAAAAAATTGGATCAGTTGCTTGGAATCCATTTGGAGAGGAATTTCGCCTTAATAGTGATGAGCAGTTTGGCAAGAATCGGAGAAGCCCAAAAACTCACAAATAGTTTTGATGGCAGAGATGCTTCATTTGGGGATTTATTTTATCTGCGTATTTTAGTTTAAAAATTCACTGATTTTCCTTTTTTTTTCTTTTACTTTGTTGAAGTATGACTTACCTGTAATAAAATAGACCCATTTTAAGAGTATAGTTCAAGCAGGCTGACAAATGTGTACAAGTGTGTAATTGTCATCCCAGCCGAGACACAGGACATTTTCCTTATCTGCTAAGGTACCTTTGTGAACTTTCCCAGCCCTGACCTGGATGACTCCACGGGTCTGATTTTATATAAATGAAACACGAAGTACGTACACTTCTACTTTTTATTGTAATTTTTCCAATTTTATTGAGATATAATTGATATATAGCACCGTGTCCGTGTAATGGGTACAGCATAACGACTTGGATACGCTGTAACCTGCTTGTCACCGTAAACCTCGTGAATATCCACTACGCCATACAGACAACAAGGAAACAGAAGCAGTGCTGTTTTTTATCCTCAACAACTTTCAAACGTACCACACAGACCGTGAACTACAGTCATCACGCAGTGCACTGCACCTCCAGGATCTACGTATCCTACAGCTGAAAGTTTGTATCTTCTGTTCCTATCCTATGTGTTCACTTTTATATCTGGCTTCTTCACCCAGCATAACGTTGTTGAGATTCATCCATGTTAATGCATGAATCAGTAGCTGATTTAAATATATATATATATTTATATACTTATATTTATATTTATTTATATAATGTGCCCCATATAAATATAAATATAAATATAAATATAAATATAAATGTAAATGTAAATATAAATAAATATAAATATAAATATAAATATAAATATAAATATAAATATAAATATATACACACACATAAGTGGCTCCTGGGTGACTCAGTTGGTTAAGTGTCCAACTCTTGATTTCAGCTCAGATCATGATCTCACGGTTCCTGAGTTGGAGCCCTGCATCAGTTTCTCTGCTGTCAGCGCAGAGCCTGCTTTGGAACCTCTTGTCTTTCCCTCTCCCTGCTCTTCCCCTGCTTGTTCGAGCATAGTCTCTCTCTCTCTCTCTCTCTCTCTCTCTCTCTCTCAAAACTAAATAAAAACATTTAAGTATAAGAAAAAGAAAATACAGTAAAGCCTTGGATTGCAAACAACTTGTTCTGTGAGTGTTCCACGAGACGAACAAACATTTGTAATAAATTTTAACTTGGTAAACAAGCGATGTCTTGCAATATGAGTTGCACGTGGCGCTGAATGTCACATGACCACAACTGAGCCAAGGGTTCTTGAAATTCACTTTGATATTCAAGTGCTTTGGATTACAACCATGTTTCTGAAATGAATTATGCTCGCAAACCAAGGTTTTACTGTGTGTGTATACAGACACACACACACACATATGTGTATACACACACACACACACACACACATATATATATTATCGAATAGTAGTATGGATATACTAGGTTATTTTTTTACTAATTTTGTAATTTATTTATTTTTAATGTTTATTTTTTGAGAGAGAGACAGAGACAGAGCACGAGCAGGGGAGGGGCAGAGAGAGAGGGAGACACAGAATCTGAAGCAGACTCCAGGCTCCGAGCTGTCAGCACAGAACCCGACGTGGGGCTCGAACTCACAAACCGCAAGGTCATGACTTGAGCTGAAGTCGGTCGCTTACCTGCCAGAGCCACCCAGGCGCCCGAGGTTGTTTTTTAAATCCGTTCACTTGGTGATCAACACTTGGGTTAATTCCAGTTAGGCGCTATTATGAATAAAGCTGTAGAAAGATTTATTTACGAGTGTTTGTGTGAGTCTCTGGTGTCATTTCTCCTGCGTAAATAATTAGAAGTAGGGTTATTGTGACACAGGGGTGAGTGGGTCACATGGCCAATTTATACAAGACTGTCAAATTGTTTTCCCGGGTGGTTATGACATTTTACATTCTCACCAATAATGTATGAGGATTCCAATCGTAAAGCATCCATGCCAACACTTAGATTGTCAGTCTCTTTGATTTGAGACATTCTGTTGATTTGTGGTTATATCTCATTGTGGTGTTAACTTCCATTTTCCTGATGACTAAAGATTTTAAACAGCTTATGTTACTAACTCCTACCTCAAACCACACACAAAAATTAACTAGAAATGAATTATAGCTGTAAACATAAAAGGGAGAACTATAAAACGTTTATAAGAAACATAAGAGAAAATCTTCGTGCCCGTGGAGGTAGGCAAATATTTCTTAGACAACTCATAGAAAGCACTTAACATGAAAGAGAAAAATTGATCATTTAAATTTTATCAGTACTTAAATCTTTTATTCTTCCAATCACAGCATTCATAGATTAAAAGGCAAGCCACAAACTAGGAGAAAATATTTTTAATAAACACATTTAATAAAGGATTTACATCCAGAATATATTAACAACTCTTACAATTCACAGATGAGAAAAATCAATCCACTTTTTTTTCAATACATGAAATTTATTGTCAAATTGGTTTACATACAACACCCAGTGCTCATCCCAAAAGGTGCCCTCCTCAATACCCATCACCCACCCTCCCCTCCCTCCCACCCCCCTCAATCCACTTTTTAAAAAAGGAACAACAAACAGGAATAGACACTTTAAATTTGTTGTTTTTTACTTACTTTTACACAAGAGCTTAAATGTGATCTTATATGTTTTTTAAAGGGCAGTCTTTATTTTTTCCACTTTTTCTTTGTTTCTAATTCTTTCTCCTTATTTAAGTCACATCAGTACCCAGCCCTAATCCCCTGGGCACCCGTGGTAGCAACCCAGAAATGTTTCTCTGCTAATGTCATCATATAAAGATAGACACCCACACAAACATGCACGTGCACACACAGTCACAGATACGATTCTTGTCTTTTTTTTTTTTTTACCAAAATGTGATCATATTATTTTTATACATCTGCTTCTTGTTTTGTTACAAGTCCCTGTTATTGACACTGATCCTAGTCAACTATCTTAACTCATTTTCTTATTTTTATGACTGCATATTATTCTGATTTTTTTTAAAAAGTTTAATTTTTGAGAACGAGACAGAGACAGAGTGCTAGCAGAGGAGGGGCAGAGAGAGAGGGAGACACAGAATCTGAAGCGGGCTCCAGGCTCTGAGCTGTCAGCACAGAGCCCAACTGGGGCTCGAACTCATGAATCACAAGATCACGACCTGAGCCGAAGTCAGATGCTTAATGGACTGAGCCACCCAGGCGCCCCCATACTATTCTGATTTTACTTTTAGGAGTGGAACTCCTGCCAGACTGCTTTCCGTAGAAGGGCTGTGGTCTTTCCCCCCACCCCAATCAGCAATGTGGATGTGAGGAGAGGTCACGTAGCTTTGCTGTCAGTGCAGGAAATATGGCGCCAGACTGCCAGGGTTCGATTCCCAGCTCTGCTCCTTGTTCGCCGCGTCACCCTGTACCTCAGATTCTGCACATCTGTAAAATGGGAATAATAGCACTTACCCCATTAGGGTGTTACGAAGACCTGAATTACTACCTGCGGTGTGGGTGGTACCTCGCACACGGTAAGTGCCGTAGATTGTTAGCCGCGCCGTGGTTCTTTTCACAATGTTGAACAAGCACCTTGTACGTTTTCAGAATCTATTCTAGACTCCAAGGATAGGGCAGCGAATAAAACTGACAAAAATATCACCTTCCCAACGGAACTTCCACTCTAGTGGGAAAATCTGTTCGTGTTCACAGTTTTTAAACATTTTTGTTGTTCTGATAGACATAAAGAACTCCCTACTCCTTTCAATTTGCTGGTTCCTGACCAGGAACCCGGTCATCTGATCACTTCATTTAGGAATTTCACACTTCTGCTTGCATTTCTATGAATTGTCTATTCATATATCTTTGTATATATTTTTGTCTACTCTTTGTATTTTTAATCACTGTTGTTTGGTAGGCATGTTAGCACTTTTCTATATTACAAATTCTTTTTACCCCAATCTATAGTGTGCCTCTGGACTTTCTGTAGGGCAGCTTTTGCCATATGGTTGTTTCTATGTTTTATATAGCTAATTATTTCCATCATTATTTTATAGCTTTTAGATGAAAAGGCTGGTTAGGGTCCATTGTACCTGTAGTTTATAAAATATTCCCTACAAAAATTTTATTGTTTGATTTTTCACGTTTAAATCGTTGTCTATAATTGATTCTTGAATATGGTGCCCTATGGGCTTCATGTTTCTCTTCTAGATGAAGAACATAATATGCTGACCGGTTCTTTTTTTTTAAGTTTATTTATTTATTTTGAGGGAGAGAGAGAGAGAGTGCAAGAGCTTGCCCGAGCAGGGGAGGCAAAGAGAGCGAGGGAGAGAGAAAATCCCAAGCATAGTACAGAGCTCCACTAGGGGCTAGATCTCAAGAGTCGTGAGATCATGATCTGAGCCGAAATCAAGAGTCTGAGGCTTAACTGACTGAGCCACGTAGGCACCCCCCAACAGTTTCTTAAATATAGCATCCTTTTTTCTACTGAGTTGAAATGAAAATTTAACATCTCGTGTAGACTGTATGTTACACTTCTGAATTATTGACTCTGTTTACAAATCTATATTTGTATCTACAAATCCCATTTGTATATGGTACTTACCAATACTATACTGATCTGCTCACACATATGTTTCGGCGTGTGTTGATCTCTAGTGAGCGAGCCTTCCCCTCGCTCTTCTTTTCAGTAGCATTGGTTCTTGGGCATTTATTCACCTATATTGACTTTAGGATGATTTTATCCGATTTTAAAAAGCAGGGATTCTAATTGGAATTGAATGAAGTAAATACGTTACTTTGAGGAGGCTTGATATTGTCTTTCCCTTCAAGAACATGGTATGCCTTTCCTTTTAATGCAGATCTTATTTTTACACCTTTAATAACATTTTATAGTTCTTTCCAAGTGGGTCTTGTGCCTTTCTTGTTAAATTGATTCCTAAGCGTTTTATAGATTTTGCTGCCGTCTCAAGTGAACTGAATGTCCCATTTCCACTTGGAAGTGATACTGTCAGAAGAAAGGAAATGACTTGATATTTTTATTTCACATTGCATCTCATCACTTTTCCAAAACTATTCCAGTAGTTTTTATCTGAGTAACTTGGGTTGTGGTTGTAAAAAGAGATAAAGCTTTCTCCTTCCTCTGTGTTTATACCAGTAATTTCGTGTTGGCCTCTTATCATCTGTGTTAAAACCTAGGAAAAGTAAAAATGAATGATGAAGCAACCATCCGTGTTGGCTTCCCCCTTTTAACTGAAACCATCTTGTAATTTTGCTTTTTTGGAGAATATATCGGTTTCTCAGAAATATCACTAAAATGTAAGCACAGTATACTAATGAAATGAAACAAAACAATGTCCGTTTTTGTTCCTATCCTATGAAATGTTATAATAATAATGGCTTGTGCATTTAAAATGCCTTTTCAGGAGCGCCTGGGTGGCTCAGTTGGTTGAGTGTCCGACTTCGGCTCGGGTCATGATCTCACGGTTCGTGGGTTTGAGCCCCGCATCGGGCTCTGTGCTGACCGCTCGGAGCCCGGAGCCTGCTTCGGATTCTCTGTCTCCCTCTCTCTCTGCCCCTCCCCCACTCACCCTCTGTCTCCCTCTGTCTCAAAAATAAATAAACATTAAAAAAAAATTAAAAAAAATAAAATAAAATGCCTTTTCAGAATCAACGGGTATGACTTTTCTACCTAACTACTTTGGTGAGTGGTTTACACTGATACATTAATTGGTATTGAAACACTCTTTCATTCTTGCTGGTAGTGATATCCTGATTCTCCAACCATATGCACAGGCAGGTGTCCACTCCAGGTGTGTTTCTCCAGATGTACCTCAAACCATTCTTGTGGTTTTTGTCCCCCATATGCCCAGTCACTAACCAGCTACCATGTCATTCTGAGAGATAGGAAAAAAAAAAAAAGTAGATAGCTATCCTTGACTTTCTAATTTGACCACATACAACTTTTTAGTCAACCCGTGTGAGATAGTAATGATGATTTCTTGATAAATGAAAAATTCAGTGAATCCAGCCGGTTATTCTTTTTGGGCAACTAGTTGCAAAACAAACAAACAAACAAACAAAACTTTCCACCTATATTAAATTCAAGTAACTGAAACTTGTAGGCCTTGATATGTATATGCCCTGTTTATCTTCTGGGGATTTGATCTAAGTTTGGTCTCTTCAAATTTGTTGGGATTATTGGACAACATTTAGGCTGTGAATTTTTAGGGTTATTTTCAGTAGTTGAGGGACTCACTAGCATAAAAAATTTGAAAGTCAAAAGAAAATAAAGAGACAAAAAGATAATTAAAGATTGTGATATGATGTCTGCCTGCCCCCGACTCCCACAGATAGAGGCAATTGTTACAGAGTAAGGTAAGAAAAGCAATAGTTCCCATTTATGGGGGCACCTGTTGGTTAAGCATGTGGCTCTTGACTCTGGCTCAGGACAGGTCAGGATCTCACAGTTTTGGGGATTGAGCCCTATGTTGGGCTCTGTGCTGACAGCGTGGATTCTCTCTCTCCCTCTCTCTCTGCCCCTTTCCCACTTGTGCATTGCCTCTCTCTCTCTCTCTCTCTCTCTCTCTCTCTCTCTCTCAAACACAAAAAACCCCAACGGTTCCCATTTGCTGAGCAACTACCATGTGTCAGATACGTTTTTTTATGTCATCTTACTTAGTGTCCCATCATCTCCATAAAGCAAAAATTGGATTCCTTGTAACTGTCCAGGAAATCCAGCCCCAGAGAATGTCAGTTTTCTGCTCAAGGTATCGTAACTGCTAATTAGCAGAGTTGAGCTCCTGTCTCCTTTTGAATTTCTTATGCTAATCTCTCTTTTGTGATCCAATAATTCACCTTTAAAGATTAAAAAATCCACAAATAACTAGAAAATAGCCAACTCAGGAGCTATACAAAATATTCTCTTATTCAAGAATAAAGCCGAGCTAGGTTAATTATTGTTGTTTTTGATAGAATTACAAGATTCATGCGCAAGGGAGGCGGTGGCTGCAATAATCCTTATGTGAAAATGATACTCCCCAACATTTGTCATGTAATGAAATTCTTTCAGTTGATCTAAATTGGCTTTTTAGCTTCTCCAGGAAGTTCATACTTTTGACAGAATGAAAATCCAATTGCCGTAAGTGTCTTTTGCAGGAAGCCAACTCGGGACTCTGCTAGCTGTTCTCTAGGTGGGTCTGGCCAGCTCCTTTGCCACTGGGCTTTGGGAAGATCATTCCAGAGCCAGGGAAGGGGTCCTGCAGAGCCTCTGCCCCAGCCCAGCCGGCGCCCTCTTCACACACTCATTCCTGAGTCTTGAAATCGCCACCCTCCTTTCCTCTCAGCCCACACTGGCTTCCAGTTTTTTTTTTTTTTTCCTCCATAAAGCCTTGCTGAAAAGTAATCCACCCCAAATAATCCACATTGGGTTTCCCGTTTCCAAATGATTCAGGCGTGTACTGCGGGAATCAGTTGGCTTGGCACTTAGTCACTTGCTACCTTCTATTATTGTCCTTCGTGTCAGAAATTTTGACTCCTTAGTGAGACTTCGAGGCCCCAAGGGTGATCTGGCTTCAGAATCACACAGAGCTTGAAGAGAGGTGTTCATAAACACTAGTCCAATAATGCACGTTGTTGACTTGACTTGAATTCCTGCCCGTTCAGAAAACCGTCAAGACCTGATCTGACAGGGACTCTGAAAGTCTGAGGAAATCAATCGATGGCTCCTTGAGTAGCTAAAATATACTGGAGGGTCGCAGCCAACGCACCCATGGTACTTTTTTAGGTTTTCCTGGACCCTCATCAGCATCCCAAGTAGATACTGGGTTCCAAGCCAGACCATGCATGTCCTCTAGCCTCAGCCTTTGCTGAGGGTCTGGCTCAGGGGAAGTTGATTCTACCTCTATCGGGACCACGGTTCAGATATCCAGCAGCCCCCCAGCTTGTAAGCCTCCACGGGTAGAGCGGCCAGAATATTTCCAGGGCTGTCGCCGTAAAAGGATATGCCCTTTGAGAGAAATAGAGCGGCACAATTTCCATCGTGCTGTGGTGAGGGAAGAAACGTAAGCACAGTTGGGCCACTGCCAGGAGCCGGGATGTTACCCAGCTTCCCCTCAGGGAGATACAGTGTGCCCACTGCATGCTTAACAGCGGGCTGCCATTCCACAGCCTTCTGAAGCAGCCCTTTCTCCTCCCTTCCTATCACCGGTGTCAAGGCAACTTTCTTCAGGGTGCAGGCCTTCTGCTTTCTGGGGAGGAGCTAGCAGGGGAGTGTTATAATTAGGTGCTCTTTCATAGAGGACCATGTGAGCCATAGCATATCATTTGGGAGATTAGCGTCGCAATGCCTTGGGAGATGAGGAGGGAAAGAAATACCATTGTGTAGGAAACACACCATGCTCTGATTTCAACCTTTGTAATAAAAGGATCCCATGACCTTGGTCCACTTACCTGCCTTGTCTGAGAAGGGATTCTGCCCATCCCTGCGTGAATGGGGGCTTAGAAGTCAGTGAGGAAAACTATGAGCGCCTCAGAACTACGGTTTCCCCTGGGCTCATTATTCGGCTTCTCAATGTGCCAGATGCACAGTAGCCGTTCAACAAAGGGTTGCTTGCTTTGTGTTGATTCGGTGGCTTTAGAACTGACTGGAAGCCTGTGAACAGCAGGCACTCCTCTCCTCAAAGGTAAGCCTGGAAAATACCTGCTGAGTGTGAGAGTGTCCCATGGCCTGCAGGAGTAATGGAGTGAGTCTGGCTAGAGCAAGCACAGAATTGTGGAGTCCCGGGCTTGTGGGGAGTGTTCCAGAAGGACAGGCAGGACTCTCCGGTCCTCTGAGGAGGACAGGGACCCTGGCTGTTGACACAGTCCCCCCTCCCTCCCCTTCGGGCAGCAAGTTCAGAATCCATTCCCAGCCTACTCCAGTCACACAAACAGGCTGGAAAAGACCAAACGAAATGAGATCATCAAATCCACTGCGCAGCCAACAAAGGAGGCCGTCCAAAATGCAAGAACAAATAAAATAAAAACCTCTGGCAGAGCTAAGAGAGAAAGGACTGCAACTCAAAAGGGAACTGAAATTACTTTTAATAGATGTTGGTAAAGCTGCCGAGAGACCTCAATCTCTCAGCCCTCCATATTATTTATTGATTGGGCTGGTATCCTCGCTGATTCATGAGGGCTTTAGAGAATCGCACAAGCTTTGGCTTGCAGAAGGCGGCCCAGGAAAGAGAAACCTTTGCTCTGGAGCTGTTTCTTCTTCAGCTGCGTGTTGTTGTTGTTGTTGTTGTTTTCTCATGCCTTAATATCCTCATCTGGGAAGTGGGGAGATACATGCAGGCATTTGTCAACTCTTCCTCAGAACTCCTTGGCCAGTCAGCCATCGTGCAGTGAGGAGACTTTTCCTCTGACAGATTTAACTGTGAACTCTCCCAAACAACACTAACCTTGAGACTTTTTTTTACTGGGGGTTCATAATTCAATGAACTGCAGAGAAAGAGGGAGACCCTAAACATTCTCGAACTTTCCTGCAACACAGTCTGCGGCTGCATGCCCCACGCACATGTCTCTGACAGATACCATTTGGTGCATAACATGTCTTGAGCAGATTAGTGGCCTAAAGTCGGGACTTGGGTTCGGTCCTGGCTTTGTCACCAGCTTCTTGTAAAGTCCGGAGCCAGTCAATTTATTTATTTTTCCCCACCTGTAAAATGAGGGGGTTGGGCTAGGTACCTTGTAATGTCTCTGGCAGGTCTTACAGTCTATATCATAGTAATGAAATTTGTGACATTGCTTCTTTTTCAAGAAGAAAAAAAAAATTGGCTTTAAAGACAGAAGAAAAATGGTATCTTTCTTGCACTCCATTAAGAATAACCCCCTGTTGCCAAATTAGTGACATGGTAAATTGGGGTTACAATATTCAGCGTCCCTTCTTGGCCGGCGTAAGCTGGTGATCAATCCTAGCTCTGTGAAAGAGAACATTCTCTTTAAAACAAAACCACCACAGTAGTAGTCTTAATAATAACGTAAATCTAGAAAAGATCGAAATGGAGATTTTTTTTTTTTTTTTTTTGGACTACATTTGTTGTCAAATAAGCAAGGTTTCTGTTCGAAGCTAAAGCAAGAATACGTTTTATGAAGCGGTCAATATCTGCCTATACGGCCATCTGTGCGTCTTTATCTCTCCACACCATCCCTCCCACATCCGGCCGTGGACCTTCACTTTTGGCAATAGAAGTTTATCTACTCACTGCTGCACAGATCTGGGTAAAATGGCTAGGAGCAGCGACAAGCGGAGGCCAAGGCAGCAGAGAATATGGAGAAAGCACGACACCATGGAGGGAGCTGAGGGCGTACGTCGGCCTGGTGGGAAAGGCAAGCAGCACGGAGAAGAAAGCAATATGGCGTGCACACAGTAATGATGTTTGGCAGAGCTTCTTGCCAACTAAGCTCATGAAACCTCTTGGCAAACAAAGCTACCACTGAATAGACATATTAAGCGGGGAGCCTGGGTGGCTCAGTCGGTTAAGTGTCTGCCTTGGCTCAAGTCACGATCTCATGGTTTGTGAGTTCGAGTCCCACATCGGGCTCAATGCTGTCCAGGTGGAGCCTGCCTTGGATTTTCTGTCTCCCTC
Organism: Lynx canadensis; assembly: GCF_007474595.2. NCBI lineage: Eukaryota > Metazoa > Chordata > Mammalia > Carnivora > Felidae > Lynx > Lynx canadensis. The sequence goes on along the minus strand of NC_044319.2, from coordinate 58,353,586 downwards.
TCTCTCTCTGCCCCTCCCCTAGTTGCAGTGCTCTCTCTCTCTCTCTCTCTCAAAAATAAACATTTAAAAATATATGTACGTATTGAGGCCTTCTGTGTGCTCAGCATTCGGAGGACAGCACTGAAGCTATAGAAATCATACAGGCATATTTTCAGCTGAAGGATATTTCTTCAGTCTCCAATAAGCTCTGTGATGGGCACAGGGGGAGAAGAGGAATACAATTGGAAGTAGACAGCACCACCAACAGTGTGATCTGGGCTGGGCCATCCCTGAAGGGCTCCACCACCAAGACCTCTATGTGATCTGCAGTGGCTCCCCAGTTCTAGTTCAAGGGTGCAGCCAAAGGAACATGTCCCTTGCCATGTAGAAGCTCCTTTCCACCAAGAATCTTTCTTTCTCCCAATGAGTTTATGTTCTGTACTTCTGTTGTGCACTCTGTCTGGTTTGTAATGACTTTCCCTTCTTCATTCTCCTGGAAAACTTTTACTTATCCATTATGACTCACCTGCACATCTTGTCCCATGACATTTAGCTAATTCTCCATCCGTTCAGCCATCGCTCACCCCTGTTTCTGTGCGTGCCTAATGACATCTTTGAGGAACATCTCATTGTCAGCTGTTGTTCTGTGGTTTACGACTACACAGTATAGCAACTTCCAGCAAATAGTGGTTATGGAGAGCATCCTAAAGAAATGTTTGCTCATGATCTTAATCTCTCTATCACCTTTTGCATTTTTGGTATAATTCAAAGGCATGACAAGGAATACTGATGTGTCATCCGTATTTGTTATTTGATCAAAACTCATATTTTTTTTCCCTCAGTTGAATCGTATGTAACTAGAGTTTAAGCAGCTTCTGTTCAAAATCAGCAGGAAGTCTCGGCCAAATTTATATTTGATGCTTTGACAATAGTTCCACGTTATGCATGTATGAAACACCCAGCTCTCATTGCTTTGAAATTCCTTCTATATTTTCCAAGGGATTTGGCAATTTCTGATTTCTTTAGCTGTTTTGCATAGTACGATGGGCAATCCTTTTCGACGCATCTCAGGAACAAAATATAACACAGGTTCATCTATTTGGGGATGCGTTCCTTTCTTAAATCCAGTAAAGTATTCAGTAGCTGCTTTGCAAGGAAATATGTAGCTGTAGTTTTTTGGTTAATATCAAAACGTATGTCACTAATATAAATGTGTGCCCTGTCGATATATTTCCCTGCATTTCTGTGTCCACAAGAACTTTATTTCATTGTCAAATTATAGGGGGAAATTTGGGACACATTTCACCTGGCAATGACCAACAATGCTCACATCTAGGTGAAGGAGTAAAAAATATGAACACATACAGTAAAGTGGGGCGATCACAGCCACGTTCCAGCCGCTTCCAGGCCACTGATGGTTAGATGGCATCGACATTATGAGATACATTTCTATCTTGTAGATGTTCAAATGCGAAAAAAAGTGTATGTTGGAATTGATGAAATGTGGTGAAGATGTAGAATACATCTAGAACTTTTCTTCTGGGAAAATTGATAGCTCAAACAGTGACGTCACGAAATAATAAGGAAGAGAGCAAAGTGATCCACTTAAGTGAGCTGAAAAAGGTTAGAAAAAATTAAACTTAGGAAGACCAAAATAAGAGACTGATAAAGATATATATATATAAAGATATAGATATAGATATATAAGATATATATATAAGATATATATCTTTATATCTATATCTTTATATAGATATCTATATCTAAATAGATAAATAGATAGATAGATAGATAGATAGATAGATAGATAGAGATAAATATAAGTAACAAGTTAGAAAACCCAAAGCAGTAGCATCTTTTCTAATAGTTTCATGTTTTCGTTTTATCATTTTGGCTTTATTTCCTGGGCACAGAATAAGAACGTTTGCAAAAAAGTATTCTCTCTCTCCTTTCTAACCTCTATGATTTATTTAGTTTTCTCTTGTTCAAATGCATCAGCTCTCATGTCGCTGGCTGTTGGTTTGAGAGGTGTATCTTTCGACCGCGTTAGTTTACTAAGATTTTTTTTCATACTTGAAATAGATGTGGAATTGAGTCAGATGCCCTTTCCTTTCATCATTTGCTGAAATGATCACGTGGTTCTTCCCTTTGATCTAATCATACAACGCACATCAACTTTTCTAATGTTGCGACATCCTTGAATTCATGGGCTTAATTGCATTTGTGTTTACTTATCAATTGAGCAAACTACACTTGAATATGTTATGTTATGTTATGTTATGTTATGTTATGTTATTATACTGCATTATACTATATTATTTCATAAGGCAAATAAATATTCAACTTTAAGCATATCTGAACACATTCAGTTTGCTTGTTCCTGGGGTGACTGTTGTTCTGGATTCGAGCCCCATGTCTGAGTTCTTACATTTCCTAAACATTATTAACACCTACAGTCTTACTTAGTATAAAATAGATTATAAGCTACAATAAGGAAGACAATAAGGGACTGGCAGAAGACTAAACAGAGCAATAGAACAGTCTAGAAATAGATCTAAATAAATAAATATGAGAATTTAGTTTAATTTTTTTAAAAGACTATCCAAATCAGTGAGGTAGGGATAGATTAAATTTGAATTTGTTATCTAAGGTCATTACATTTTCTGCTCCACTGAATTTCCCCCGTCGACATACCCCCTGACCTTCATCCTGTGGTGTTGGCAGTATGTTAAGCAGGGGAAGGAAGGGAGCCACCCAAGGATGTGGAAATCTGCAGAAGAGAAATAAGGCAGTTTTCCCTGTCATACACATCAATCTCCGTTGTTACAGGTGACTCTTAGAAAACATCTCTTTTTAGGGGACGTTATGACAATATCATGTAATAATATTTCTTTGCTTTTCATGGGAAATTGAAAAAGATTATGGTCATTTGTTTATTGCCCCAAGAAATTACCTATGTTCCTGCCCAGGAGGTAAATTATGTATTTTTAAGAAGGGATTCAAAATATGTAATATCTGCAAAATCCCTTTGAAGTAGTCCTTTTGTTTAGAAGGTTTGCTTCTTGTAAAGCTTTCATTAAAGAATTCTTAAAAGTCCTTACCCTTCAGAATTCCAAAGGAGAAAGGGAAGTTGTGGCTGAATGTCTCCATTCCTGTATCTATTCTAAGTAAATTGGTAAAAAGTTCTGAAAGCTTCTGTCACGGTGGAAGGGGCTTGGTTGCAGATGGCAGTCACCTCTCTGTGTTACTTATCCTCAAAGATAAAATGAACTGTCCCAACTCTGGGTCCTCCACTATTCAGATAGTTGTGTCCCCATCTTCAGGCAATTACAGAAGCCAGGCAGTGAATGCCAGAGCATTTCCGGGCTCTGGAAACAAAGGCAGGACAAGAACCTTTGGGCAGATGTTTATTTGTTGGCATTTGAAATTCCCATTTCGTGGAAATGAAGACCTTCAGTGTAAGGTCTGCCCAGAGAGAAGAGGCATTCTTCGATTTGGAATAATCTAAAATGCCACAGAGGTGAGAGTTAGAGCCAACCTCATGAGCACCAAGCTGGATGGTGACTAGAGAAAGACGCATTTGGCATAGCCTGAACACGGTGACTGGAGCTCTTTCCAGAAGGATGGGTTGTTGGAGGCATGGGCCGCGTGTTGCCTGGTCTGATACCCTCTCACAGACCCACATGAACGAAAACCCCACCCAAGTGGAGGGGGCTTCTGTGATGGTCAAGATTAATCTTGTCTGGTACTTTCTCTGGGCTCGGACCTCTACTTTTTCCGAGAAGGTCCACTGAGACAGCTCCAAGGTGTTGTTTTCTCAGAGAGATAATGTTCACTGTTAGATGAGAGTGGAATTTTTCTGTGAGCAGATTCCCTGGAGAAAGAATAGGAAAGGAGTATAAAGTCTTTTCAGTTCTAGGTAATAGAAGAAGGGAGATTTCAAAAAGAAGATATATGGTCCAGCTTTCCAGAGGACAGTAATTCTTAGTTAAAGATCCCATTTGTCCGGGTGCCCGGGTGGCTCAGTCGGTTGAACATCCAGCTTGGGCTCAGGTCAGGATCTCACAATCCATGAGTTCGAGCCCCGCGTCGGGCTCTGTGCTGACAGCTCGGAGCCTGGAGCCTGTTTCCGATTCTGTGTCTCCCCCTCTCTCTGCCCCTCCCCTGCTCACGCTCTCCTGCTCGCTCTCTCTCTCTCTCTCAAAAATAAATAAACATTAAAAAACAATTAAAAATCCCGATCGTCAACACAGTCTCAGAGATCCCAGGCTCTCTGTCATTGCCTTTCTCCATTATCAGATTGACTCTGGCCGAGGATTTTCTGTGTTCCCCTTTCAGGAAAAGTCTGACAGATACAGACCATGGTGAGGGGTGAGACATCTGGGTCAGGCTGGTGCCCTGGACGGTCGATCAGGGCACATAGAATCACACTTGCTGCTCTAGTCCATTTCTGCCTGGCCACTGGCACTTGTCTAAACAGACACATAAACCTGAAAGTCAGGCTGACAGCTCGATGTTGCTATCAGTACCCTGGGTAAACATGTCTCCTGAACAATCATAAACACATCACATCGTCCGCAACACGCAAAGCCACTGTGGTCCGAAGTTATGTAATAATATCTCTTTCTCTTCCTCCCTCGCTTCTCCCTCTTCCAATTTCTTTCTCTCTGTCTCTCTCTCACACACACCTACCCTCTTTCTAATGCCCAGATAGCACCTTTTCCTGTCTAAACTGGAATAATTTCAGAATAGTTTTCATCTGGGTATAAAGCTTAAGTACTTAAATGTGCTGTCACAGACTTTTGAGTATGTGATTCTTAGTTAATAAAAGACACTTGGGGGGCGCCTGGGTGGCTCAGTTGGTCAGGCGACCGACTTCGGCTCAGGTCATGATCTCGCAGTTGGTGAGTTCGAGCCCCGCGTCGGGCTCTGTGCGGACAGCTCAGAGCCTGGAGCCTGCTTCGGATTCTGTGTCTCCCCCTCTCTCTCCCCCTCCCCTGCTCACGCTCTGCGGTTCTCTCTCAATAATAATAAATAAATGTTAAAAAATAAAATAAAAAAAAAGACCCTCAGAATTACAAAAAAACGGAGGTCATCCAAATTCCCATGGGGTAGTTTCTGTTTTGTAGCACCTAGGATTGTCGAGACTGAAAGATAAGTACTACTCTGAGATGAAAAGAAAGACATCGAATCTTCAGGGATGGCGGGGGGGGGGGTGCACGTGAGGGGAGTGTGCCAAACCTGCCCCATCCCTATCCCCACCCCCTTAGGGGCTTTGCACTTGCTGCAGAGGAACTGGACACCCCCTTCCATACCTCATATTTGCACGGTTTGCTCTCCTATTTCATTCAGGTCCCTGCTCAAAGGCCTCCTCGCCCGGTTGGTTTCATTTGTGGTTCATAAGAATTCTTATCCCCCGGTGAGACAGATGTATTTGTTCACCGATGCATTTTTCATGGCCCCCAGGATGATGTGAGTCTAGGAGGGCAGGGCTCTTGGTTTTCTCATTGGCTGGTCTCTCCCTGTCAGGTCCTGGCAAGTAGTGGGGGCTCAAGACATGTCTGTTGACAGAGACAGTGAAGGATACGGACCAAACTGCTTCACCAGTTGCTGGTTTCACCTGCCCCGCCACCTTCCCCCAGGCTGCTTCCCCTTGTCCCTCTTTCTCTCATCACCTCAAGCCACCGGCACATCTTACAAAGATGACCCTAATGGACTCTTCCTAAGTAACTGCCTGCTTCTTTTCTTGTCCTTGACTATTTTCCCCACAGTGACCAGAGTGATGTTTTAGAAAAACACATCTGATCACGTCGTGGTCAAGCTCTTCCTGCAGCCTGTGCCTTGCTGTCCCATGCCCTTGCTCTACCCACTCTGGCCTTCCTATGTTCTCAGTGTCACTCAACCCTGTCCTGCCTCAGGGCCCTTGCAGTCATGCTCCCTGTGGCTGGGATGTTCTTCCTGCGGTTTATTGGGTGCTCAACACCATTGTTGTCATCATTCTCCATTTAAAGATTGCCTTCTCTTTGATCATACCGTCTCCTATTATTTTCTGGAACAACCCTCTGCTTATTATCTTCTTAGGTACCACTTTTATGTTTGTTTCTCTATGACACTGTCAGTCCCACGGAGGTTGGGATCATGTTTATCAGAATCCCTATTGTTTCCCTGATGACTAACACTGCGTCTGGCACATAGCATGTGTTCAGTAACGAAAACTGTTAAATGAAAAATATTGTTGAATGATTCGATCTCTTCAATTCCAATGAAAGTCAGGGTCCCAGTTAAAAAAGAGAACGCTCCAAGAGACAGTGTGGTATTGGCACAAAAACAGACACGTAGTTCAATGGAACAGAATCGAAAACCCAGAAATGAAGCCACAGCTATGTGGTCAACTAATCTTCAACAAAGCAGGAAAAAATATCCAGTGGGAAAAAGACAGTCTCGTCAACAAATGGTGCTGGGAAAACTGGATAGCAACATGAAAAAGAGTGAAACTGGACAACTTTCTGACACCATACACAAAAATAAATTCAAAATGGGTGAAAGATCTAAATGTGAGACAGGACACCATCAAAATCCTGGAAGAGAACACAACCATGGCTTCTCTGACGTTGGCCATAACAACTTCTTACTAGATATGTCTCCTGAGGCAAGGGAAATAAAGGCAAAAATAAACTACTGAGACTTCATCAAAATAAAAATCTTCTGTACAGCGAAGGAAACATTCAACAAAACTAAAAGACCACTAATGGAATGGGAGAAGATATTTGCAGATGACATATCAGATAAAGGGTTAGTATCCAAAATATATAAAGAACTTATCAAACTGAACACCAAAAAAACAAACAGTCCAGTTAAAAAATGGGCAGAAGACCTGAATAGACATTTTTCCAAAGAAGACATCCAGATGGCTAACAGACACAGGAAAAGATGCTCAACATCACTCATCATCAGGGAAATACAAATCAAAACTACAATGAGAGGGGCCCCTGGGTGGATCAATCGGTTAAGCGTCCGACTTCCGCTCAGGTCACGATCTCATGGTTCATGAGTTTGAGCCTTGCATCAGGTTCTGTGCTGACAGCTCAGAGCCTGGAGCCTCCTTCGGATTCTGTGTCTCTCTCTCTCTCTGTTCCTCCCCTGCTCACACTCTGTCTCTCTCTCTCAAAAATAAATAAACGTTAAAAAAATTTTGAAAAACAAAACAAAACAAAAAAACTACAATGAGATGTCACCTTACACCTGTCAAAATGGCTAAAACACAGGAAACAATAGGAGTTGACAAGGATGTGGAGAAAGGGGGACTCCCGCCAACAATTCCACATTGTTGGTGGGAATGCAAACCGGTGCAGCCACTCTGGAAAACAGTATGGAGGTTCCTCAAAAAGCTAAAAACAGAACTACCCCACGATCCAGCAATTACACTACTAGGTATTTACCCAAAGGATACAAAAATACTGACTCGACAGGATACGTGCACCCCGAGGTTTAGAGCAGCATTATCCACAATAGCCAAATTATGAAAAGAACCCAAATGTCTGTTGACTGATGCATGGATAAAGATGATGTGGTATACACACACACACACACACACACACACACACACACACACTGGAATATTACTTAGCCATCAAAAAGAACGAAATCTTGCCATTTGCAGCGATGTGCGTGGAGCTAGAGAGTATTATGCTAAGCGAGATAAGTCAGTGAGAGAAAGACAAATACATGATCTCAACCGTCTGTGGAATTTTAGAAGCAAAACAGATGCGCGTAGGGGGAGAAAAAGAGACAGGCAAACCAGGAATCAGACTCTTAACTCTAGAGAACAAATTGAGTGTTACTGGAAAGGTAAATAATTGAGGGGCATTAAGGAGGGCATTTGTGATGAACGCCAGGTATCGTATGTGAGTGACAAATCACTAAATTCTCTACTTGCAGCTAATATTACCTTCTATGTTAACTAACTGGAATTTAAATAAAAACTTGAAAAAAAAAACAAAACAAAAAAAACCAGGAAAAACTGAAAAATGAAAAAAAAAGGTGATCGCTCCAAGAAATCTTAAGTAAATTTCAGACAGGTCCCAATGAAGATGCTCTCCTTTCATCAAACCTGAGTCAGTCTCCTCTGACTCCTCTTCTCCAAGAGGCCCTAAACTTTGGCTCTGTCTTTGCTCTGCTCAATCCATTTTTAGCAAGAATTCTGACGGGTGAGTTTAGCTTAAGTCCCCCACCCTTGGTATCTGACCACCCTTCAGATCTGATTAAGCTTTTCTTTCCTATCCCATAACATCTTATCACTAGTCTGCTTTCGGCCAGAATCCTGTCAAGTCAGTCAAACAACAATTCCCCCTAGCCTTGATGTTTCCTCTTAGTAATTTTCTTTTCTTTTCTTTTCTTTTCTTTTCCTTTCCTTTCCTTTCCTTTCCTTTCCTTTCCTTTCCTTTCCTTTCCTTTCCTTTCTTTTCTTTTCTTACGTTTATTTATTTTGAAAGAGACAGAGACAGCATGAGCGGAGGAGGGGCAGAGAGAGAGAGAGAGAGAAGGAGACCAAGAATCCTAAGTAGGCTTCCCACAGCCCGTGCGGAGCCTGATGTGGAGCTTGAACCCCGGAAACCATGAGATCGTGACCTGAGCTGAAACCAAGAGTCAGACACTTAACTGTCTGAGCCACCCAGGCGCCACTCCTCTTGGTAGTTTTCTACCCACTGATCTCCACCCTGCTTCTTGGCTACAAATCCCCATTTGTCATTGGACAGCTGGGAGTCGAGCCCAACCTCTGTCCCCTACTGCAAAGCCCCACTGCAGTAGTACCTGGCGAATAAACTTTTCCTTACCATTTTAACAATGTTCGTGTTATGGACAACTTTTCTTTACCAGGTTCTCCCTTCTGTGCTCTTCTCCATTTCTTTCCTTTCTTAATTCTTTCTAATGTTTATTAATTTTTGAAAGAGAGAGACAGAGTGTGAGCAAGGCAGGGGCAGAGAGGGGAGGACACAGAATCCGCAGCAGGCTCCAGGCTCCGAGCCGTCAGCACAGAGCCCGACGCGGGGCTCGAACTCACAAACCACGCCATGACCTGAGCTGAAGTCGGACGCTTAACCAACTGAGTCACCCAGGCCCCCTCTTCTCTCCATTTCTGCCTATGCTTGCCCTCTCCCCAGGCACATATCCATCATGCCCAAGATCCTTAAAAGTTTATAGGTATGGGAGTGCCTGGGTAGCTCAGGTGGTTAAGCAACTGACTCTTGTGTTCAGCTCGGATCATGATCTCAAGGTTATGAGGTGGAGCCCCAAGTTGGGCTGCACACTAGGTGTGGAGCTTGCTTGGGATTCTCTCTCTCCCTCTCCCTCTCCCCCTACCACCCCCCCCCCCCAAAATGTAAAAACATTTAGATGTAATATCTGGACCCTCTGTAGGTCTGATCATCTGTCACAGATACAGAATCCTTCCCTCAGGTTTTATGTTCTTAATACAAACAAGAAAAATTGGCAGCGGAGCCTTGTGATGTGTCATAACACACACACACACACACACACACACACACACACACTTTCCTCAGGAGCTATATTCCCAGAAAAGTTATTAATATTATCATTAGTAGGCTGAGATAATTTGAAATGTACTCAAATGTTGATACCTTAGGGGACCCAATAAACCGTGTCTTTCTTCCCTGCTCTGCCTAGGAGGAAATGGAGGGAAAAGAGAGTGGAAGGTGGAGGCCAAGATATCACCCTTGTTGCTGAGAGATGAGGTGGGAAGGCATGGTTTTAGAGCTTTTGGCCGAGGAGCTTTCCTCATATTGGGTGAAGGTTCTCCCCGGGTAGAGCCAACCCTGGCCTTGTTGGGGCTGGCTTGGGGGTTGTCACTGGGGGTACGAAGGGATCTACTGCCAAGAGTGGAGTTGAGTGGGACAGGCCCCTTTTTCTTCCCCAGCTTACTGAAGAGTTACCTATCCTTTCCCCAGGGCCAAGACAGTCAGGGATTGAAAAGATGAAAGGTATGCATTTTTTAAAATTTTATTCATTGAGAAAGAGAGAGAGGGAGAGAGAGAGAGAGAGTAAGCAGGGAGAAGACAGAGAGAGAAGGGGACGGAGGACCCAAAGCGGACTCTGTGCTGACAGCAATGAGTCCGATAAGGGGCTCGAACTCACGAACCGTGAGATCATGACCTGAGCTGAAGTCTGACGCTCAACTGACTGCGACACCCAGGTGTCCCTCAAGGTATGCATTTTTAAAGTCTCTTCTTTCTCATGTCAGAGTCCACTATTTTGCAGAAAACATGAAGTGAATATACTGGGCCCCCAATGGATTAGTTGCATAAACTCGTTGACTCAGTAACATTCCAACCTTGTCAGACTCACTTTCTTCTTTTATTTTGATTTTTTTTTAAGTTTATTTATTTTTATTTGAGAGAGAGAGAAAGAGAGAGAGGCAGAGGCAGAGGGTGAGAATCCCAAGCAGGATCCACACTATTGACCCAGAGCCCAATGCTGGGCTTGAATTTATGAACCATGACATCATGACCTGAGGGGAAGTCAGACGCTTAACCCACTGGGCCACCCAGGCGCCCCCACTTTTTTCGTTTAAAAAATGTAGGGATTCATAATATCTAATATCTTTTTGTTAAAAAGAAGCCACATGTTCAAAATAGTCACTTGTTCTACCAAGACTTCCTGTCTAAACTAACTGCAGTTTCAGCCTCCCCCAGGAGAGGAATTTTAAACTAATCAGGTTGGAATTTCATGATCAGCACTGGTGAGATCATCTGTATGATAAAACCCTCTGCCCTTCCCCCTAAGGGAAGGTGACCTTGCCTGAGACCATCTTTCCTTTTCTTTTCTTTTGCTAATACCTTCCTTGCCCCGCCCTGTTTCTGCTTATAAGATCATTTCCTTTGGTACAGGTCCTGGGGGATCCACCAATCGCTGAGTAAAGCCAATTCAATCTTCAGATTTACTCTGTTGAACCTTGTTTTTGAACATCTTTAATTGCTAAGATTTTGTGAATATTTCTCCCCTCTGGAAATGGCATTTTATTGTGAAAATTCTAGCTTGGAAACGACATTTATAAAAAAGAAAAGACCTGTTTTCAATGAACTAGCTATCATTTTCCTAATGTGTTTTGCCCCATGCTTTCTCTGTTTTTAGAGGCCTGAGGGTGGAGGGAAATTGGGGGAAATGTCAGAAAGAGTGCCTGTTCACATCGGAAACTGCACCTGAAACAAGGTCATTACCAGAGAAGGACAGTAAATAACAGAAAATTGTCTATTTTCCAGGTTTTTGGCAAGCAAAAACAAATGAATAAAGTAGGTCCACATTTAGCTCCCAATTCAATTGCACCAGTCATTTCTTTTTCATTAACTGCGAAATCTTATCCCAAAGCTAAAACAAGTTTGTGGGGGTTTTTGTTTTGCTTTAAGATCTGATTGTTTTTTGTTTTTTGTTTTCTTTTCAAATACTCAAGTTTGATCAAAGTGCACAAAAGGAGTAAACTGGTTAAAAGGTCGATGAAAGGAAGGTGGGAAAAAGAGGCAGGAACATTCACTGATGATCTAGAAACTAGGAAACTCTCCTGGATAATGGCCCAATGGCGTGTGGCAGTCAAAGAGGTGGTGAGTGTACAGGTTTACCCTGGGAGGCTGTAACTTGGCATCATTATCTGTACTTGTTCGAGCTTTCTTTGGAAGTCAGATTTAAAGATGCAACTGATACAGAGCTCATTCTTTCAGAAACAGGCTTTCTTGTATAATAACAGACCTAAAACTGAGAGCTGCCTTCACACATTTCTCCTATCTACCAAAGCCCCGTGTGGGGTAGATGTTTTCATCTCTTGTCAGTTCTTACAGTTGTTTTCCTAAGATAGGATTAGTACCTTCATTTCCCCGAGGAGATAATGAGGTTTAAAAAGCTTATGTCAATTGTTCAAGGTCACACGACTGAGAATTGACATAGTCCTTGAACCCAGGTCTATCTTGTTCAGAACCTTGTGTTCTTAACCTCGATGGTATAACATAAAGATACAGCAATCGGGAAGAAGGGTGTCTTATTTCGTTTCATCTTCTCTCAACTCCAGTTTCTGTTCCGTGGCGGCACGTGTCAGGTCCGTCTTGCTCCCCTTTGTGTCCCCCTCTGCTCAGTAGTGCCCAACACATAGTGGGGACTTGGCAAATATTTGTTGAACAGATCGATGAATCGTGGCATAGGTTTCTGATTAATAACTATCCCATTTATATGTACACCTCTAACAATGCTTAGGGAGGATCTTTTTTTTTTTTTTTTTAATTTTTTTTTTTCCAACGTTTATTTATTTTTGGGACAGAGAGAGACAGAGCATGAACGGGGGAGGGGTAGAGAGAGAGGGAGACACAGAATCGGAAACAGGCTCCAGGCTCTGAGCCATCAGCCCAGAGCCTGACGCGGGCCTCGAACTCACGGACCGCAAGATCATGACCTGGCTGAAGTCGGACGCTTAACCGACTGCGCCACCCAGGTGCCCCTTAGGGAGGATCTTAAACTTAGAAAGTTGAAGAGATAGAGAAAAGGTTCACTGAGAATTATTTAAATGAAACTCTGAAATGCAAACACTATCATTCATTTAGCTATGGTTGTACAGGTACAGCTGTTAAAAGAGACACTATGAGCTTTGCACCTCTTTAGACATCTTCTGTGTAATCTTTGAGAATTCCTGTCCACCCTGCCTCTAGTCCTCACTCTCTCCAGTGCTGCTGCCCGGGGCCAAGCCTCAGCAATTTCTCCTCGGGGTTCTTGCAGGAAGTTTTTGTGACTCTCCCCACTTTAGCTCTTTCTCCTGTGGAGCATACTCTTAAACTAGAAACCAAAACGAATTTTTGAGTTCCACTATGTCCCTCATCTTAAGGACCTTTGTTGGGTCTCCACTGCACTCGGCCAACTGCTGATCATGGTCCACAGGGCCCTTGTGATCTGGCTTCTGCTACCTTTGATCTCCTCTCCTGCCATCCTTTCCCTTCTTGCTCTGCTCAGGCAACATCGGTTTAGTCCTTCCTTGAAAGCCAAGTTCATTCCTGCCACGGGACACTTGTACTTGCTCTTCCCTTGACCTGGAACATTCTTCTCCCACGTATCTATATATCTCACTCCCTCACTTCCTGAGACTTTTTTTTCAAATGCCACCTGAGTCGTGAGAGCTTCCATGTAAAATAGCAACCCTCCTCCTCAGCGCTTTCTGACCTCCTCACCCAGACCTCGCACGTATTACCGATTTGACATGTTACGTATTTACCTCCTTATTTATATACGCTCTCCCTCTTTCTAGCCTTCACACTAAAATTCCAAACTCAAGAGCAGAGGCTTCATCTGTTCTATTTACACTCCCAGTGTTTGACACAGAGCAAATGAATAAGATACACAGCTCTACGTTGTATATGGTGCATGTCAAGCTCCAATTAGTATAAGATGTTGCTTCTGAAAATCGAAGTCCTTATTTACACAGACATTTATTCAAAGCTTAATAGAGTTTGTCACTTTATTCCTAAGGAGAGTTTCTTTATCTTTTAAGCTCTGAGACAGTCGGTGATCTTCAGACTTCTCCCTCTGGCCCACGATTCTCTACTTCCCATCTGACTTCTCTGTGTCCTTCACCCTTGCTTTGTTTTTGCTGCCACCCTGCAGTAAAGGAAGAAGAATTGTAACTCTGTGTGGGGAGCGAGGAGGGGGAGAGTCACTTCCTGATTGGAATCCAGCTAGGGACAGATTCCTTGACTGGCGAGGACCTACCTGTGGTACTTTCTGTTCCATGCAGAGAATAGAGTGCAGTGAAGATTTGCAGAATTGATTTGAACTGACTTTAGTTTATACTTTGAAAGATTCCCCGGGGGGCACCCCAGTTTAGAGTTTGCGTACTTGCCTAAACCGCTCAGACCCAGTCACAGTGGCTTACATGTGGTTGGCGTTTCTCCCGTCTTTTCCTCTCGTTCTCCAACCCTATTACCGACAAGCAAAGAAGTAAAGTTGAATGTAGGGATTTGTAACAAACCATAATGCTGTCTTCCTTCTTAATTAGAAATTCATTCCAGACCCCCTCCCCTAATTCTTACGATTTTTTTTTGCAGATGTGATTGAAGTTTATTACTATTTTTTTTTATTTTTTTTAACGTTTTATTCATTTTTGAGACAGAGAGAGACAGAGCATGAACGGGGGAGGGGCAGAGAGAGAGGGAGACACAGAATCTGAAGCAGGCCCCAGGCTCTGAGCCATCAGCACAGAGCCCGATGCGGGGCTCAAACTCATAGACTGTGAGATCATGACCTGAGCTGAAGTTGGACGCTTAACCGACTGAGCCACCCAGGCACCCCAGATGTGATTGAAGTTTAACGTAGGTATGGAAAATCGAGCAACTAATCAGTTGCAGCTTGACAGGATTTGGTGAAGTGAGCAAACCCACATAACCAGCATTGAGATCGAGAAACAAACTTATGAACTTCCCGGGAAGAATTCGTCGGGTCCCAGCAGGGGCAGCTCTTCCTCACTTTCCGGATTCCTAATAACAAGGCTGTTTTTATCTTTATTATTATTTTTTTAAATGTTTATTTAATTAATTACTTAATTAACTTTTTTGGAGAGAGACAGCGACAGAAAGAGCACGAGCTGGGGAGGGGCAGAGAGTGAGGGAGACACAGAATCCGAAGCGGGCTCCAGGCTCTGAGCTGGCAGCACAGAGCCCCACGCGGGGCTCGAACTCACAAATAACAGCGAGTTCATGACCTGAGCCGAAACATTTAACAGGACTGAGCCACCCAGGCGCCTGGGTTTTGCCGCTTTTAACATCATTATCTAAAAGGAGTGGTACGGTTTGTACTCTTTTGTGTCTGACTTCATTTGAACAACATTGTGTTTGTGATATTTGCTCATGCTTGGAGTATTACAGTTCAGAACCCTTCTCATTTTGTCTGCTTGGCAAGCCCCAGGCTCCCGCTATCTTAACCTTAACGTGGGTGACTTTGAACCAGGGAGGTGCACCTTCTCAAATTGACTTTTGTGTTGCCAAGCACCCTCGAGTGGAAAGCCGTGAAGCCCTTTTAAATCTGCGTTTCAAGTCTCAGGTACTACGAACACGGAAAACTGAGAAGCTTCAAGAACGGTGGTCTCGTTGATTGGCCAATAATGAGATGTGCAATCAGTGGAGTCAGGCTCGCAAAACTAGTTGCCAAATTTTCCAGGAGACGAGCCAATGCTTTGAGGCTCCTCTGTAACAGCGATGATGAATGAGTTAAAGGCATTCTTTAATTCATGGCATTTTTCCAGCCGCCATGATAGTTCCTGGCCCACCCGGACTCCTGGAAAACCCTGCCAGGAGTGTCATCTAGTTGGGCTACTTGAGAATGGGAATGTCGTCATTAGCAGGGAGTTGATATTGTGGTATTTGATGCATAAAAGCTAAGCAAAATGTTACATCTCAGAGCAATGAGTTCCCTCCAGCTGCATCCTTGGCTGACGTTGGAGAGATGGTATAATTCAGTAGAATCCGGGGCCCTGAGTTCTCGTCCTAGTTTTGTCTCTAACTTATCGTGAAAATGTCACCAAAGTCTTTGGACCTTAGTTTACTCCTTGGGAAAAAAACAAAACAAAACAAAACAAGCCAGAATGTAAAACTGTGGTCTCTGAAGACTTTGTTATTCTGTGTATGGCTGCGAATCCCCACTTTTGTGCCTTTCGTGGTCTCGTTCCAGCTTTCCTGGCTGATAACCTCTGTCCTTCAAGCTTGTTTGCAAAGTCTCTCTTCCACCAAATCTTTCAGAGTTAGCCTCCTCCCACGCTGCCCCCTCTCACATTGGAAGCCGTCAACGTGAGGACTGAGGCCGCTTCACGCTGTGCTGACATGCTGTTTTGTAACATTGTCCTCCCTCCTCACACTTGGGGTTTATCGGCATCTACTCGCAAGGCCTTAGGAGACCATCTATAGACCCTTTTGTAACCTGAAAGAGTATCTCATCTCATGCACTGAACAGATGCTCTCCAGGAGGTTTTTCTTTCTGATCTCCAAATCCGTAAGGAACAGATTATGGTTCACTCTATCCTGTCCCAAAACAACACTTCCACTCCCTCCACACCCAAGCCCAAAGGTGGCAGTGGTTCAACAATGCGAGATCCTTCCTCTAAGAGGAGCGTGAGCAAAGGGCACTGCAGACAGCAGAGAGGACAGGGGATGAGGAGGCAGGCAGAGGACAAGCCATAATCACCTGGCCTTTAAAACAACAACGAGTATTTAACAAATAGGAATAGATTATTAGTTCCTTAATCTGATAATACGCATTTAGTTAAACATTCCAGCAAACATTTTCCTTAGTAGACAAATGTTAAAAACATCCCCTTTAAAATCAGGACCACGAGAAGAATTTTCAGCATCAGCATTTCCATCTAGCATTGTTTGGGAGATCCTAGCCAGAGCCATAAGACAAGGAAATATATAAGACTCACACACACACACAACACAACATGCAACACACACAAGCACAAAATAAATTGTAGGGAAAAAGAATTGAATAGGAAGGAAGGAAGAAACCTGTACCTTATTCGTTGATTATATAATTTTCTACATAGAAAATCTAAAAAAAAAAAAAAAAAAGTTACAGGTATGGTGTTAGAATTAATAAGAGATTGTAGCAATATTGCATGATATAAAAATTGATATACAGAAGTCAATTGCATTTCTATGTACCAGAGACTAAGGGTTAGATTTTTTTTTTTTGAAAATTCCATAAAAATTTTATTTTATTTATTTTTTTCTCTTTTTTAAATTTAAACCCAAGTTACTTAACATAGAGCGTAATAAGGATTTCAGGAATGGAATTTAGTGATTCATCACTTACGTATAACACCCAGTGCTCATCCCAACAAGTGCCCTCCTTAATGCCCCTTGCCCATTTAGCCCATCCCCCCCCACCCAACACCCCTCCGTTTGTTCTCTGTATTTAAGAGTCTCTTATGGTTTGTCTCCTTCTTTGTTTTTATCTTATTTTTGCTTCTGTTCCCCTGTATTCATCTGTTTTGTTTCTTAAATTCCACATATGAGTGAAATCATGATATTTGTCTTTGTCTGACTGACTTACTTCACTTAGCATAACACACCCTAGTTCCATCCACGTTGTTGCAAATGGCAAGATTCCATTCTTCTTTTTTCTTTTTTTTTTTTTAGTATATGTGCTGCCGAAGCGAGCACATGATTCCATTCTTCTTGATTGCTGAGTAATATTCCATTCTATATACATACCACATCTTCTTTCAAAAAATACACAGTACCAAAAAGTCAATTTATGAAACTTATGAAATTCCTAGCCATGTGTTTACGGGAACATCTAAAGTATGATGGAAAGATGTTAATGGAAACAAAAGGAGAGATAGATCAAAAAAAGTTAATATTGTAAAGGTGATATTTCCTGCCAAAGTGATTTACAAATTAAAACAAAATCCAATTTGAAAAATCTCAATACGTTTCTCTCTGGAGCCAGATAGGGTGTTAGGAGAGGCTGATCCTCACATATTCAATGAAGAGAATCAGGGCCAAGAAAATCCACGATAATTCTGAAAGTAAAGAAGAATCCCAGTGGGCACCTACCCTACCTGTCATCCGAGATTGTTGTACAAGCACAATGAGTGAGCTGATGTAGACTGGCCTAGGAATGGGTATGCTGAACCAAACAGGGAGCACAGAGATAGATCCATAGGAGACTGAAAGTCAATGCTTGACAGAGGTGACTTTGCAGGATAAGGGAAATGGGAGATGATTCAATAGATCAGAGAACTCTCTGAATCAAGTGACTAAAGTCTCAATCTAAGCTCTGTCCTCCGTACCTGTGCTAACACAGGTCCTTTCACTGTAAGTCCCAAAATGAGACTTACAGAACATCAGGGCACAAATACCTGGCAGATGCCATGGGCAGTGTGCAAGGGACTGTGAGAGCTGCCTCTGGGCAGGCTATCAGGGTGGGGAGGGGGGGGGGGACACTGTCTATAGAAAATAACAAAACAGGGGCACCTGGGTGGCTCAGTCAGTTGAGTGTTCAACTCTTGATTTCAGCTCAGGTCACGATCCCAGGATTGTAGAATCAAGCCCCACATCAGCTCCATGCCGAGAGTGGAACCTGCTTAAGAGTCTCTCTCTCTCTTTCTCTCTCTCTCCCTCTGTGGCTCTCTCCCCTGCTCACAAGCACTCTCTCTCTGTCTCTAAAATTAAAAAAGAAGGAAAAAAATGAAAAGAAAAAAAATAGTAAAACTATTAAAAGTTCAACTGTCTTTTATTAGCATTGAGAGTAGGCAATTCTAAAAAAAATGCCCGGGATGAAATGTCCACGTCCTCCCTGAAAAAAAAAAAAAAAATTTTTTTTCACTAAGTTCTAAGTAATTGCAACAGTCACTGTTTGTTTCAATAATACATAGGTAAGCGTCAATACATGTTACCTCGTTACCTCGTTTTTCTCATGTTTTTACAAACGTTGTATTCTTTTCTAGCCATTATGTTTTATTCCAAAGTGATATGGAAGTGGCTTTGCAGAACTCCCCAGGATACAGTCAGTGTTCTACCATGTGTGGACTCAGCGACACCCATTTGTTTGGAAAGTAAGTTCATGACGGTTCAGAGCCTTTGGAACGCCCTTCCGGTCAAGTTTCTGCCTGTGACTTCTGTTGAGCCGCCTGATACTGAATTCGAACAATCGACTAGAAGCGAACGCTTGTGGCACAGTAATTATAAAGGATGAAGAAATGGAGCCTGGGTGACTACAGTTGTTGCTTTGTGTGATCACTTAAGTATTAAAATGTAAGATACCGAAATAGAGAGCTGCCATCCCAACCCGACCTCACGGCTCTCTTTCTGGAGTCCGGACCGCTTCAACAGGGTGATGCAAATAGTTCTACGAACTGATCAACATTCGTAGGCAAAAGGCAAACAGGCTGCCATCCCAGTGCATAGGTCTTTTCTGCTTGTAAAATCCCATGTTTTTCAAAGAACAGATCAAAACCATTTTTATACATTTTATACAGAATGGTCTATATTATTTTATGTCTTAAATCTGCAACAAGGAAAGGGGGGAATCACATGGTTTTCCAGCCTCCTTTCTTCCAGTTCTGAAATTGTAATTTCTCCCCGGGTCGTGCTTAACAATGTTCCTTCCTTAGCCCGCCCGCGTTTGCAAACACCGTCCCCTGAGACTGGACGCATCCACGCCTGGGTCATCGATAAACCTGAGAGTAGCCGAAAGCTTGTCTGTGACACCCCAGACTGTCACTGCATGAATGGGGGTGGGAGGGGAAGTGCGTTTTGTCTTTCAAAGCCGAGGGCATCGGTTAGAGAATAGGACAGAGGAGAAAGAGATTTCCTAGGGGCAGACCTGGGAGTTGCCAGTTCATTCACTGGAGGAAACATGGCCCGTGGCCATAAGGGCCTCCCAGGGTGACTCACCCTGGCCTGAAATGAAATTTGTTTATTCTGGGGCTCATTTTATCACTCTAGCCCTGGGGTTATGTAAGCTCCTAAAAGCTTGTAGGTAGTGAGCGGCTTGGGGTGCCAGAAAAAGTAATTGGATTAATGCGTTTCTACCTCAGATTACTGCCAAATCAGCCCGTGGTCTGTGGGCTTTTTCCGTCATTCTGAGTGTGGCCTAATGCAACCAGCGGCTTCTGTGACTTTATTAAACTCCTTACATCAGACTCGCCCAGGCGGCCCCCCGGCTCCTCTTGTCACCCCCCCCACCCCCAAGCTGCACCCTTTAAAGTCCCTCCCCAAGGCTGCCTGTCTCTCCTTCCTTTCCAGTTCCTGGCTTCCGCTTTCCGCCTCGTCCGCGATGCAATTAAACAAAACAAACCCCAAACCCTTCCATTGGTGTCAAAGCCTTAGCGATGGCACTTTCACTCAGTGGAAACATATGATCACTCAGTCGTGACCTGACAGCAGGATATCTCTGCAGGCCTCCCTGCCCAAGGATGCCACGAGGAAGAAACGTGGCGTTAAGACTTCAGATGCCCCATGGAACCAGCCCAGGAAAAGGAAGGATGTGATGGGCTTCAGTCAACCCCTGGTTTATTGGCAATGATCTATAACCAATTAGAACTGGAACAGAGTTTTGTGGTGTGAAGGGTCTTGGCCTCAGAGTCAGATGACCGAGGTTCAAAGTCTTCCTCTGCCGCATTTCCTGTGATGCTGGGACTCTAATGTTTCGGGTTGTCTTAACTGTTTCACAGCACTGTAATAAAAACAAGTAAACATGAAAAAGCTTTATATGTTAGCAAATGATTTAAAACAAATTTTCAGTGAGTCAGGCCCTATTTATTTATTTATATATAATTTTTTTAATGTTTATTTAGTTTTGAGAGAGAGAGAGAGAGAGAGAGAGAGAGAGGGGGAGGGGCAGAGAGAGGGAAACAGAATCCGAAGCAGGCTCCAGGCTCCGAGCTGTCAGCACAGAGCCTGATGCGGGACTCAAATCCACGAACCGTGAGATCACGACCTGAGCCACAGTTGGGACGCGGAACCAACTGAGCCACCCAGGCGCCCCCATTCAGGCCCTATTTAATAATGATTCACAAGTAACTACAATTACTCTATGGAAGAGTATTTCAATTAGAGTTTTTTTAGAATCTTCCAAAATTCAGAATTTTATTAATTCCAAATGGCTTCCCCCAGGTTAATTCCCATCCATACAGATGTGCCTGTAGCACATAAGGGATCTCTTGCAAAGTATCTTTGCTGAGGCCGATGGTCCTCTCTTCCCCCGCGTTTGGTTTACATGTTGACTTTTCAGTGGATAAGGTTGTCAGTTCCCAAAGCAATTATTCCACTGAACTATTGAATTCTTGTCAGATAATCTGTCATTGCAATATTGTCTTGTGTATTTAAAAACTGGACGCAGCTAGACTGTCATAGGTAGAAGCGAGCGTTGTGAATCCAGCTTTGATGTTTCGAGTACCACTTTTTTGACCTAGGTTTTGACAAACACGGATAGAGATTTACTGGTCTCTTCTCGTCAGTGACAATTCTTACGAGAGAAGGTACTGCTTTGCTCTCAACGGCCCATTCCATCAGCTTTTCAGAACCTTCCAGGTGACTCATCTAGGTCCTTTGGTTATTCTACGAGACTTGGTAATTTGACGGACGAGAAGTTCTTTGCAATAACATCTTCTTTGCTTTCATTAGGGACATATTCCACACTCGGTCTAGAAGTTGGATCAAGTATTGAAAAAGGGGAAAGAATATACAACTCCCTTTATGGTCCACCCAGGAATTAGAAACTGCTGCTTGTTTTTGCCGTATAGCTTTCCAAATTTTCCTCTGCCATTCTATACATTTTATTACAATTAAATGGAATTTTATGGCTTTTCTTATTACAAAAGTGCTGTGAGATCACTGCAGAAAAATTAGAAATACTTTCAAGTGAAAAATAAATAAATCACCCAGAATCTGATACCCAGAGAGAAGAGCTATTTAACTTTTATTGGGCATCCTTCTAGTCTTTTCCTATGGTTCCAATACCTTTTACTAGAATTTAATTAACTTTTACCACTTCCTTTCACTACAAAAGAAATATAAATTCAATGTAAAAAATTAGAAAGTAGAAAAAAAATACTGAAAATTACTCATAACGACACCACACAAAGCCGAGCACTCTAATATTGATGTATATTTGTCTAGGGCTTATATTACGCATTTTTTATGCCCGTATATGATTTTTTTCCTACAAAAACAGGATGATACCAACTATAGTTATTTGCAATCTCATTTTTTTTAAACCCAATAATATACAGTGATGGTGTTCCAATGTCATTAAATATTTTCTTGCAACACAAATACTAACGACTCATAGTATTGTATGGAAGTAATATACCCTGACTTGTTGAACCTACTTCCTGTGTGGGGGGTTAATTTAGAATGTCTCTGGCTTTGCCCAATTATTAATAATGCTACAGTGAACAGTGTCCCACCATTTTTTATGTGCATCTGTTGGTGTTTCCTAAGGACAGATGCCTAGAAACGGAATTTGGAAGGTTTTTGGTCCATTTTGATGAATTGTCCTCATGCATCTTTTAATAATTTATACTCCCCATAGCAGAGTGCTTTTTCCCTGCAGCCTTGCCAAAATTGACTATCATCTCTTTTTATTTTGTTTTTTTTCATCGTTGAGTGTTGAAATGGAAAATATTTCTCTTCTGTTTTTAATTTAATTGACATTCCTGTTGATTATATTTTCCTTTAAATCACACGCTTCCTCGTCTATCCACTGACTCTGTGGGAAATTAGCTTGGTAATAAAAACAAAGGAAGAAGAGAAACTTCTGAATCCTATACTTGCAACTGTACGAAGGGGTCACTGAATGTTGCGTTAAATGTTCGCTGATCCGTGTGTCCCTTCCTTCATTTATTTATCGTTTGACAAATATCTACTGAACACCTTCTCTATGCGAGGCCCTCTTCTACGAGCTGGGACTATAGAGGTGAATAATATCGATAGGGTCCTGTGTCTCAGAGATTTTTACAGTCCAGTATGAGACCAACAATAATTAGAAGTGACCTAAGGATGATAAAAAAAGGAAGTTAAAAGTAATTATCCTGAGGCAATTATATTTAGGCTGAGCTAGTCTGTTAATAAGGGGCCATTTACTAAAAGTTCTCTACTTGCTGTTTAGTTTCTCCTGTAATTGGGTAGTAGGAGAATGTGGCGATTAGAACGTGCACACAAGAAAGAAAGGATTTTATAGAACTGGAGAAGTCACGGAAAATGTAGACCTCACATTGTTTTACTAGGAGATTCTGTAGTCCACGCCTGTTGGTAAGTATGGATTTTGCTTTAAAAACCTGCAAAAGACTTCCCACACTGCGCGGGTGACCTATACATCCTTATGCTCTTGCTACATAGTCTCCTGACAGCCTGTGACCAAAGGCTGTAGCTCGAGAAAGCGAAAGTATCCCGGTGATGCCGTCCAACCAAGTGCGATGCTGCGAGGAGGCAAGACATGTTTGCTTTGACTGGATGTCTCCCCCGTTGGGAAGGGGCCAAGTCTTATTAAGACTCAGCTTCCTGGAATTTTCACTTTTCTTCCTTTTTTACTCTAAAATATATTGTATGCACCAAGAAATCCATAAAAACATACACGTTTTAAATAATACTATTAAAATTAGCACCTGTGCAAACAGCATCCAGGTTAAGAAAACATTGACAGTAGGGGTGCCTGGGTGGCTCAGCTGGTAAGCGTCTGACTTTGGCTCAGGTCATGATCTCACAGTTCGTGGGTTCGAGCCCTGCATGGGGCTCTGTGCTGCCAGCTCAGAGCCCGGAGCCCGCTTTGGATTCTGTGTCTCCCTCTGTCTCTACCCCTCCCCTGCTCATGCTCTGTGTCTATCTCTCAAAAATAAATAAACATTAAGAATATTTTAAAAAAGAAAAAAAAGACATTGACAGTAGTTTAAAAGCTCCCTCTGCGACCCTCCCAGATGGACCTCCTCACAAATAATTTGTGTTCTAACCTTTTTGATAATCATTCCTTTCCTTTGCTTAAAAAAAAAATGCTTTCACCATTTATACATCCTTTGTATATATTACTGACATTCCTGCTTATAAAAATTCTAGAAATGGATCACACTAAATTTGTTTTTTTTAATTCTTTGTTTAATATTATGTTCATATAAGTATAAACTCACTAAATAATTCCAAGTTGTTTTCCGAAATTGATGAAGCAGTTCATGTTCTCACTAGCAGTAGATGAGAGGTCCTATCTTCCCCAGTATTGTCAGATAATTACATTTTTGCCCATTGGGGCGGCGGGGCCGGCGGGGGGGGGGTGGGGATAATGCCATAGCATGTATTGGAGGATTTAATTTCATTTTTCTGACTGTAATGATGTTAAACCTTTCCTCCTACATTTACTTGTTATTAAAGTTTCCTTCTTTGTGAAATATTGTTTCAATTCTCATGCTTGCTTTTCTATCGGGTTCCTAATTTTAGTGATTCTTAGTTCCTTATGTATTTTGGGCAGTGGTCTTCCTTGGGATACATTTTTAGAAAATCTTCTACTCTGTGGGTTATATTTTCAATCTCTTAATATACCTCTTGATTAACAGAAATTCTTAAATGAATAGTAGTCAGGTTAGTTTATAATTTTTTCTACATGGTTTATGTTTCTTACATCTTGTTTAAGAAGTATTTTCCCCACTGTGAGTTATGAAAATATTTTCCTATATCCTATTCCTAAATCTTCATACTTTTGTTTTTTATGATTATCTTTCTTTCATTTGGATTGATGTCTTTATATAGAGTGAGGTTTCTAAGTAGATATACCCAACCTTCCCAGCACTATTCATTAAAAACTCTATCCTTGATGACCTGTTATAATATATGTCATAGAAAAAGGATCCACACGTGCATAGTGTATTTCTGGGTGATCCTTTACGATCCATTGTTCTGTTTGTACATTGGTGTGCCAGAAATACACCATCTTTTTTTTAAATGTTTATTTATTTATTTATTTATTTTTGAGAGTGAGAGAGAGAGAGAGGGAGACAAAACAGAGCTGGAGAGGGGCAGAGAGAGAGGGAGACGCAGAATCCAAAGCAGGCTCCAGGCTCTGAGCTGCCAGCACAGAGCCTGATGTGGGGCTCAAACCCACGAACCGTGAGATCATGACCTGAGCCAAAGTCCGTTGCTTGACTAACTGAGCCATTCAGGCACCATAGCTTAAAGTATCTTGTTAACTGGTAGGACAAGGGCTCACACCTTATTCTTCCTTATGCCATCTTAGCTATTCTCAGACCTTTATATTTTTGTATCAGTTTCAAATTAGCTTTGCAAATTACTCAAATGCAACTGTTGGCATTTTAATTGAGATTGTACGTTTGGGGGAGGATTAACATCTCTACAATATTAATTTCAAACTCATGAATTCAATCCGGTCCTTGAGTAGCTCGGATAAGATTTACATTATCTGGACCATGAATATTTGATAGAATTCTTTCACTGAAGCTGTGTGGTCCAGGAGTTTGCTTTATAAAGAAAGAAAAAAAATTTTTTTTGATGAGTGATTTCATTTTCTAGTTTTCAGAGCAAGAAGCTTTCTATTTGCCATTTGGTTTGCTTTTGTAAGTGACTCATTCGTTCATTTTGTCTAAGTTTTCTTTTTTTTTTTTTAATGTTTATTTATTTTTGACACAGAGAGGGAAAGGCACAGCATGAGCAAGGGAGGGGCAGAGAGAGGGAGACACAGAATCCGAAGCAGGCTCCAGGCTCTAAGCTGTCAGCACAGAGTCCGACATAGGGCTCAAACTCACAAACCGTGAGATCATGACCTGAGCCCAAGTTGGGCGATCAACCAACTGAGGCACCCAGGCGTCCCTGTCTAAATTTTCAAATTAATCCCTATAAGGTTGTTCCTAATATTACATATTGTCTCTGTATTATCTGCAGATCTTTTGTTTCTTAATACCTATTGGGCTTACTCTATTAAATCAATTCAACTAAGGGTTTTTCAGTTTTATCATCTTTCTGAAGAACTAACTCCTGGTTAGTGTTAGCTACCACAATCTCAATAGTATCGGTGTTTTCTATTTCGTTCATTTTAACTTTTATTTTAAAATGTTCTTTCTTCTGTTCTGGTCAGGGTTATGTTGTTGTTGTTTTTTTTTTTTTCACATCCTTAGATTTTTTTTTAACTTGGCAATTTTCCATCTTTATTCTTCTAATATGTAACTTCAGCTTATAATTTTTTCTAGGACCAGCTTTAGTGTTCTCCGGTAAGTTTTCCGCATGGCATTTTTTACTATAGTACAAAATATGTCCACAGTGCTAGCATGATTTCGTATTTTACTACAGATATTGCGATCTTGTCTTCTGTGATAGACTAGATGACTGTGGATTTGTCTGGTACTCCTAGCTCTTTGTTGTTTCTTTATGTATTTTCAGGCTATGCCTCGCACACACGAAGTTTTAATTTTGTATCTCCTCATTGAATTAAAACTTGTATGCTTCAAATTGACTTTTATCTGTACTATGCTCTTTGACTTTGAGTCTATTTTCATAAACACAGTTATATCAACTTCGGTTGGAATTTGCATGATAATATTTTCTACATTTTTATTTTCAATCTGACCAGTTAAGCCGGATGTCTTTTCCCCTTAATCAATGAACTTCAATCACTAAGCAGATTCCCAACAGGATGAGAAAGCTTAGAATTGACTTCAAAAGAACTTCTTCAAGTTCTTTTAAACTTTTTATAATGAATTTTTAAAAAATGATGTAACCAACACCTGTGTACTACCAGGAAGGTACCTAGCTCTATCAGATCTTAGCGTTTTAGTTGTATGTACTTAATTTTATTTTGCTTGATTAAAAACTTTCCATCGAAGTAAAATATCTACGTGTCCAAATGTGAAATCAGGGGCGCTTGGGTGGCTCAGTCGGTTAAGTGATTTCGGCTCAGGTCATGATCTCACAGTTCATGAGATCAAGCCCCGTATCGGGCTCCACGCCGACAGTGAGGAACCTGCTAAGGATTCTCTCTCTCTCCGCCCCTTCCCTGCTCGTGCTCTCCTTCTCTCCAAATGGATAAATAGACATTTTCTAAAAAATGTGAAATCATTAGTGTGTAGCTAGATGGAATTTCAGAAAGTGAGCACAACCCACATCAAGACAGAGAAGAACCCATACGCTGCAGAAACTTGGTATCTTCTTGGTACCTCTTAGTCACTGCTTCTGGAAACTGACAATTATCCTGACTTTTAACTTTGTGATTTTTTCCCCTATCTCTGTGTTTATGAATAAAATCATACCACCATATGTACTCTTTGTGTCTGCCTTATGTGGCAGACACCCATACGTGTGTGACATGTATATATCCATGCATGACACCTGTATACCCATTCCTATTCATATTGTTGCATGTATCAGCAGCTTCCTGGTTTTTACTGCTGTTTTATATTTTATTAATTTAGCCATGTGACTGTTAGTGGGCATTTGGATTGTTTTCAGTTTGTTACTATACTAAGTAGTGCTATTTTATCATTCTCGTACGTGTCTCTGATCCTCGGAGAACCCACCTGGCGTAAGTTGATAACATCATAACTACAAGCAAGCCATGCGATGTCTGTCCTCCTCCAGTATACTCGATACCATCCAAAGCTATGGAACATGAGAACTGAAATGGCCACGGTGGGAAGAGCGGACAGTCTCCGAGGTACAGCCTCGTAGAGACAGAACAGGGATCGACAGGTATTCAGTACATAAAAACTATCTACGTAACACCTGACGGGCCTGAATCAAAATCGGAAAAAAGAACTGGTCAAACTAATTAGCAGAACCATGTAGATCCAGCCCTTGAAACGTTATTTATTCAAAGGCAAGCAAACAAACGAAGCAACAGCAATTCGGCCAAACAACTGAGCATATAGATGATGTCGATATGGAAAGGATTTGAACCTGGGATTATTTCTTCAAACGTCCACTTACGGGAAAGAAGAGGAAATCCTCTAATTAATGTAATAACAGTAAAATATCGAGACAAGTTGACTGCAGAATTAAAAGAAAAAATTTGAAGGGACCAAATTCACCTCTTGAGTGCCAAAGAGGTTATAATAATGATGTCAGCTAAACAGACAGGGGATCCCACTCAAATAGATCAAAGCCACATGTTGCAAGACGTAAGACGTTACCCAACAGCCAAAACATGCTGTCCCTCCCAGCCCCAGTGGGGCGTCAGTGATCCAAGCCCAAAAAGGACATGAGGCTTTGGGCTGGCTCCCTGAAATACAGAGGGATGTATTTTGCATGTGTGACCCAGCAGACCACTGCCTGGGTGGTTTGGAGCACGCAGCATCCAAATCATCTGTGAGAGGGTTTGGTCAGCCTGTATTCTCACTTCCCTTGGACCAATCCATTTTCACATGGCAGTCACGTTACTGTCTTGCCTAAACCCCTTCAGTGACCCCACAGGACTTGTAAAATCACATTTGCTCTCCTACCATGCCCTGCTCGACTCTGTATCGTCTGATGATCCCTGCCTGCATTACAGGCCACTCACATACTCACCCACAAAGTCAGGCCCCACTGGACAGCCATTGTCCCCCCCACTTCCGACGAAACCAAGGTACAGGGAAGTTAAAGGATCTACAGAAGGTAGGGCAGAGCCACGGCGGAACCTTAACGGTGTGAAGTAGCGGAAAGCACAGATCTCTCTTAATATGTCCCTGCCTTACCTCAATTAAATAACAGGCTCCTCAAGAAGTCGTTTAACAGAGTAGGGATTTAGGACATCAGAGAATTGTTTGGAGTCAGAAGCCTCTTAAATCCGTTGCTCCCTCTGCCTATAGCCTTGTGTTCTGTGGCTAGAGAGCCCGTTCCTGATTAACCTGGAAAAGGCTTCACTTTGCGCGGGTTCTTTGCAGAGTCTAGTTGGCGTGCCTACACGGGAGTGGATAGTTGGGGATGCACGCAAGTTCAGGGGTTGGTGAGTGTTTACCAGGAATATGGCCCGGTCAGCTAAAGGGCTTATGAGGGAATCGGAAAGGATTGGGTTAAAAGGGAATAATAAACAGGTGCATTGCAGAATACAGCTACGGGAGAGGAGACTAAAATCGCACCACTTAAAGGGCTTTGTTAAGGAGATTGAAAGCAATAAGTAAACGTATTAAATTTTTACTATCTTCTTGGGATTTGTGCTTTATCGTATTCACTCACACAGTCCTCGCAATGCAGTATTTATATTCTTACTGGTGAGGAAACTTAGGCACAGTTAAGTAACTTGCCCACAGCCTTCCAGCCAGTAAGTGATGGAGCCTGGTGGAAACTCAGGCAGACTGGCCTCCTCACCATTATCATTATTGCCATCAATTATGCGAGGAAACGTTCTGGATGCAGCAAAGAAGTGTCTCTACTCGGGGCGCCTGGGTGGCGCAGTCGGTTAAGCGTCCGACTTCAGCCGGGTCACGATCTCGCGGTCCGTGAGTTCGAGTCCCGCGTCAGGCTCTGTGCTGATGGCTCAGAGCCTGGAGCCTGTTTCCGATTCTGTGTCTCCCTCTCTCTCTGCCCCTCCCCCGTTCATGCTCTGTCTCTCTGTGTCCCAAAAATAAATAAACGTTGAAAAAAAATTAAAAAAAAAAAAAAAGTGTCTCTACTCTTGGAGAGTGGTCCTAGGGGTCCAGGATGAGGACCTCTGAAGTATGCATTGGCCCTCCGCACCACCTTAGTATCTATCAGAAGACCTCTTGTCTTTTGTTTTTCTTCCCATATCTTCCCCCTAAGAGAAGCTGACTGAGAAATGAAAAAGATGTTGTGCGTAGGGTGTCTGGGGCCTGAAGCAGCTTTACCAACTCCAGAAAAATCTGTGAGGCTAAACCATCCTGAATCCCAGTAACTTTGGGGCGTTTATTTCTGCTCAATCCTATTAATACACTTGAAATGATTTCTGAATCCCCTTGTCCCTACCACTGTACAAGAACAGATCTCCTAAAAATAGTTCAGGATTTTTCAGTTCTTTCCACACTCACCCCACAGTCAAATATGGTGTCAAATAAGTTACTTGGATTAACTTATCTTTCAGGGCGGCACGGTACCCACTTGAAATGCAATGGGTTCATCTTTTTCCAACTTGCTTTTAGCGTTGGTTTCTTTCCTCCCTTCTCTGTGGATAAATTTTCTTTTTGAATGTATGTGGGTCGTTAGCAGGCTTCCGAAAGTCAACGAAATCCAAGAGACTCAGGGAAGTGTCATTCTGTCTCCTATCCTTTTCAACACATGCCACAGCCACCTCTTGTAAGCGACCAACTTTATTGTCTTCTGGCTTTTCGTTCACACAGCTCTTTTTGTGACAATAAGCAGACACATACTTTTTTTTTTTTTACTCTTGCCTCTTTTTCTCACCATTTTGCTTTCTTCACTTAAAAATCTCTCCTAGAATCACTCTGTAGCAACATCAAGAGATCTTCCTCATTCTGTTTTATAGCTGCATGGAGCTCCATTGTATGCACGCACCAGGGTTTATTCAAAACATTTCTCATCCTGGACATTTGCATTCTTTCCAAAATGTTGCCATTACAAATTAAGCTGCAGCGAATAACATTGTGCAAACGCATTTTCATATTACTGTAAATTATCTCTGGGTGAGACCCCCGTTGAGAGATTGCTGGGCCACAGAATAAATGCACAGGCGGTTTTGTTAGATCCCGGCCAACTCCCCTCCTCAAGGATTCTATCATCGTGTGTTCCCATCAGCGGTGCGTGAGAAGGCTCGTTTCATATGATGAAGGGCCGTTTTGGTATCTGGTTTTGTGAGGTCTTTGGGTCTTTGCCCATTTTTCTCTAAGATTTCTGACCTTTTCTTCCTCAATTAAAAAATCATTTGTTCCTTAACGATATCAGCCTTTTCTCCAAGACATACGTTGCAAATATTTTCTCCCCCTTTGTCATTTCTTTTTTCACGTTGCTAATTTTTTTTGCTACCCCAAGTTCTTTTTAAAAAATTGTATGTAGACAAATGTATCAACTCGTTCATATTTTCTTCTGTTGAATACAGAATGAGGAGGAATTCACCATGTTTATTTTTTTTTTTTTGTCTTTACAGTCTTTACTGTTTACAGTAAAAATTTACATCTCTGATCCATTTGGACTTCCTGTTGGTGTGTCATATGTGTGAAATTTTATCTTTGTCATTACTTATTAAAAAGACTGTTTGCTCCAGTGGTTGAGATACCACCTTTATAATATATCAGATTTCGGTATGTAGTTGGGTCCATTTCTGAACTTTGAGTCTGTCCACTAATAAATATCTGCTGGGAACAGACACCTCTTTTCCTTTGCGTGTTTTCCTAGATATTCTTGGGTGTTGATTTTTCCATATGGACCCTGTTACCAACTTACCTTCTCACAACAAAATCTCATAGGTATTTTACTGGATCACATTAAGTTTATAAACCAACTTAGTAAGAACTAATATCCTAACAATGCCAAGCTTTACTAACAAACGAGGATGTCTTTATTCTTAGCTACTTTGTGTCCTTCTGGAGAGAATTAGAGTTTTTTCATATACAGATTTCAAATATTTCCTATTACATTCATTTTAATGTTTTAACTTTTTTTCATTGCTATTGTAAATGGAGTTTTCCCTATCTGTTGGTTATTTGTATGTGTGAATACCATTGACCCTTGCATTTTATGTTTATATCCTGCTGCTTTGTTAAATGATTTTATTGTTGAGTTAATCCAATCATTGATTCTCTAGGGTTTTTCATGTATATTATCTTGTTAACTCCAATAGAGGAAGTTTTAGTTCTCCTTTTCTTATTCTTATGCTCCTAATTGTTTTAGCTTGTTTAATTGCACTGGGTAATAATTCCAGAGTAATGTTAAATTGTAGTGAATATAACGGGCACTCTTGCCTACTCCTTACTTTGTGGGAATACCTCTAGAGTTAGTTACTAAATAACTCTCTTCTTCCCTTTTTCATATTAAATTATGTTTTACTTGCATCATATTCAATTTATGATGACGTATATTATAATATGTGGGTGCCCATCTACTCTACTCAGCGTTTCAAAACAATTTGTTCTTTTTCCCTGTTACATTTTCCAAATCAGTTGCTAAGTTTTGCTATGTGTCATGCTTTTGATTCTATTGCTTGAAATTTTATCATGCATCCTTCTTTTTAAAAATCTACTCAGAGCCTGGAGCCTGTTTCCGATTCTGTGTCTCCCTCTCTCTCTGCCCCTCCCCCGTTCATGCTCTTTCTCTCTCTGTCCCAAAAATAAATAAACATTGAAAAAAAAAATTTTTTTAAAATCTAAAGCTAATAAAAACGTATCTTCCTCCTGACAATATAAATGCCTTAGGACACTTGAACTCCAGACACTCCTTCTTGACATTCAAACAATTCAAGTCCAAGTCTTTAGTTCAGACATTAAAAAAAAAAAGAAAGAAAAAAGAAAAGAAAAAAAAAAAAGAAAAAGTCAATCCCTAGATTAGATTTTCTTGTTCCATCATTTCATTTGTGTATTGCCTCTTTAAATTTCCATACATTTGCTAGTCCTTTGCTCACTATTTCTTCTGGGACCATTTTTTTTTTATTAGTTTTTATTAGTCTGTACACATTCATTTGATATTTTCTAAGATTATCTCATAAAACTACCTCATTCTTAAAAGACCATTTTGCTCAGTATATAATTGCAACAGACAGTAATTTTCTCTCAGAAAAATGGATTATTTGGCTTCTGTTATTATGTCACTTAATTTGGCTCTTAATATGTCACTCATTGGGCAACCTGCCATTTTGGGGGAGGGGAGGAAGTTACATGGGGTTTTTTTGTTGTTGTTGTTGTTTTGTTTTTTGTTTTTTGTCTTCAGGGTCCTGTAGTCTCCCTACAATGTGATTGGTCCATTTCTCTTTATTTTTTCCAGCTTGTCACACTGTGTTCATTCATCCTTCTCATTCATGTGTTTGACGAGTTTTGGAAAACTCTGCCATCATCTCCTTGAGCCTCTGCATCCTCTGCTTTGGACTAGACAGGCGCGAGAACTTCTCACTCTGTCCTCCACACTTATTTCTCGTTCATGTTTTCTCTCTCATTCTATCTCTTGGATTCATTTGGAGTAATTTCCTCAGCTTTGTGTCATGGCTTATCAACCCTCTTTCCAGCTGTATCTAGTATTCTCTTTATCTCATTTGTGAGTTTTAAATTTTCGTGAAAATATTTTTCTTTCCGTGGAAGTGTTCTCTTATGAGTGTTCTTGTTAGAATCTGCAGGGTTGTTTCTGATAGACTTTTAGTTCCTCACTCATTTTTCAAAATTTCATATTTTATGTCATTTAACATTTTATGCAGTGTGTGTGTGTGTGTGTGTGTGTGTGTGTGTGTGTTCTTTTATCAAATTTTACCTGTATGAATACTGAGGGCCTGTACTGAAGTTAATTCCTTCCGGAAACCATGAGTCTGCACCTGCCAACCACTTAGTCCCTTTTGAAGGTCCCTATAAATGGAGAGGAGGTCGTACATTCATTTTCTGTTGGACCCCAGCATTAGGTTTCAGATCCCAGAAACCCAGCACAAATATCCTTAAAAGCAACTTTTAGAGTGCGGTTTAAAAATTTCCCTTGCATTTTTGTTGTTGTTGTTGTGAGTTCAGGCAGTGCCTTAAAAGGTTAGCTTATTAATGTATCCAGTTTTCAGTTAAATTATGACCAAGGGCTTTGAGTTTACCATACTGTGTATTGCATATCTTTTTTTTTTTTTAATTTCAATTTTGAAATGTTTCAAATTTACAGCAAACTAAGGAAAATAAGTAAAGCATGTTGTTTGTATTACTGGTCTAGATTAGCAAGCAATGACATTTAGTTTTATTTGCACTGGGCTGTTAATTTTGAGAAGAAAGAATGTAGAGATACAGTTAAGGCTCATCTCCAACGTCACATACCATTTTGGATTTCCACGGCACATGAAAAGTGTTCAGAATTGAACTCAACACCTTTTCCATAAACTACTCTCCTCTTGTATTCTTTTTTTAATTTAAATTTTTTAACATTTGTTTATTTTTGAGAGAGAGAGTGCGTGTGCAAGTAGGGAAGGGTCAGAGAAAGAGAGAGAGAGACACAGAATCTGAGCAGGCTCCCGGCTCTGTGCTGTCAGCACAAAGCCCAACATGGGGCGCGAACTCACAAATGGTGAGAAAAATGACCTGAGCCGAAGTCGGACGCTTAACAGACTGAGCCACCCGGGCGCCCCTCCTCTTGTATTCTTTGACTCAGTTCTTAGCGGTGCAAACCAAGGACGTTTTCTCCAATTATTCATACCTCAAATTTCACCTTCACTATCTTGGTTCAGGCTCCCAGCCTCTTTTAATTCTATTATTATTTCGCTCTCCTACCTGAGCTTCCTATATTTCATCCACTGCAGAGTGATTTTTTTCCCCTACAACATCTCACACGTTCCTCCCCAAGTGTAAAGACTTCAGCGGCAATCCATCATTTTTAGTCATAGACACAAAATCCTAAGGATGGCACGGAGACCTTTCTGCTCTGAGATCCTTTCCCATACCCCCAGTCCCAAGTCTCTAACTCTCCATCATTTGGAAGCTCTTCTTCTTCCCCCACATGTAATTCTCACTCTTGTCTCTGATTATACATAGTACCTCCTTGGAATATAATTCCCCTTTCATTTCTCCAGAGTTGTGACTCCATTAATCCCCAACTTGGATTTCATCATATCAAGACTTCCCTGACCAGCCACAGCTAGCCAAACCATTTTTCTGAAGTACTCCATTATCACCCTTTGTATATATTGTATGTGCATATAATATAAAGATACAACATATAGATATAGCTATCATAATAATCAGTTACGGACCGCAAAGACCATTTCTTATTCATCTTTCAGTTCCCAGCACCTGGTAAAAGATGCAACTTGAGCATATCAATACATTGACGGTCTCTTTATATATACTTCGTATCCCCTGAGGAGAGTAGCTATCCTTTGGATATAATGCACAGTTTTTGATATAACTTGAATTCAAAAGTGGCTCAGATGATAGGCATTAAGGTGATGTTTGTCCAGAATGGCCTAACTCAGAAGTTTCCCAAGCCCGGTAAATTATCTGAGGTAAGTCATAGGAATAACTCTGTTGAACAGTTTTGTCGAGTCATAATTGATATATAATGAACTGCGTATTTTGAAGTACATAGTTTAATAAGCTTTCACATGGCTACACTTGTGAAACATCCATAATCTAGGTAGTGAACAGATCAATCACCTTCATTGAGTTTTCCAGTTTGGGTTTATTTCAAATACAGCTGTTATGAACATTTATGTATCAGTCTTATATGAATAATGCTTTCATTTGACTTAGGTGAAGATCCAGGAGTGGAAGATTTGTATCCTGTGGACAAAGTGTATTTAAATTTTTAAGAGGCAAACTGTTGTACAAAGTGGTTTTATCCATTTACCTTCCAGGAAGCCAGTCTTAGACAATCTGGTCTGAAGCCACATCTCACCATGCATTTCTCCAATGGCTAATAATGTTGAGCATCTTTTCACGTGTTTATTTCCCAGCCGTCTGTTTTCTCTGGCAAAGTGTTGGCTCAAATTGTTTGCTCTTATTTGGTTGTTTGCTTTCTTACTACAGGTTCTTGAGAGTTCCTTACGATTTGGGGTCCAAGTTCTTTATCACATAAAAGAAAGTATTGGAAGTATTTTCTCTGAGTCTGTGGTTTGTCTCTTTTTTCCCCCAAGTTTTTATTTAAATCCCAGCTAGTTAGCATACAGTGCAATATGCTTTTTAATATGTTTTCCTTTGTGCGTGCACCCTGAGCGCTTAGACACGTGTCCATGAAAGTTTCCGGTGGAGAACTTAGTGGTTCCTCACTTACATGCAGCAAGTCCTCCTTCGTGCCTGTCACCATCTAACCCATCTCCCCAACCCTCTCCCCTCCAGTAACCCTCACTCTGTTCGCTATACGTAAGAGTCTGTTTCTTGGTTTGCCTCTCTCTTTTTTTGTTGCGGCCGGCGCGACAAACACCGAGGTCAGGGTCCTGAGGGTAGGGGAATGCAAGAAAAAAAAAGAGAGAAGAGAAAGTTTGGGAACAGGAGGGTCCCCTGGGCTGATGGCCCAAGTGACGGCTTTATTGTTGCTGTACACAATCTTTTATAACCAGACTCTTATGGGTTAGGTCATTCTAAGAATAAACAGGTTTCACATAATTGCTGCCCACCAAAACATTTAGTTTTGTGTTTCTTATGCATTTTCTAGACGGGTCACAAGACCTTGTTGATAAGATTGCTAGTAAAACACAATTCCCATGTTTGTTTCTATCTGACTCGGGGTAGAAAAAGGGAGGTAGCATTACTGCCAACACCTGCAGACCACAGTCTTCAGGAATTAACTTTCTCAGCCTTGACAAGGCTTTCGTATGCCCTTGAAAGTGGGGGAATGGGAGGGGGAACCACTGGGTTGGCTTGAGTCAACAGGGAACGTTGCTCGACCCAGTCTCAGCCTGGCCCCGGGGCCCGGCCTCCCACATTTTTTCCCCCATGTTCATTTGTTTTGTTTCTTAAATTCCACATATGTGTGAAATCATATGGTGTTTGTCTTTGTCTCATTTTGCTTAACACAATATTTTCTAGCTCCCTCCACATCATTTCAAATGGCAAGATTTCATTCTTTTTTATGGCCGAGTAATATTCCATTGTACGTATACCATTTCTTCTTTATCTACTCATCAGTCAATGGACATTTGGGCTCTTGTCTGTAATTTGGCTATTGTCGATAATGCTGCTATAAACATCGGGATGCATGTATCCCTTCGAATCAGTATTTTTGTATTCTTTGGGTAAATAGTAGTGTAATTGCTGGATCATAAGGTACTTATATTTCTAACTTTTTGAGGAACCTCCATACTGTTTTCTATGCTGCACCAGGTTGCATTGCCACCAACCGTGTAAGAGGGCTCCCCTTTCTCCGCATCCTTGCCAACACCTGTTGTTTCCTTTATTGCTAATTTTAGCCATTCTGACAGGTGTGAGATGAAACCTCATTGTAGTTTTGATCTGTATTTCCCCGAGGATGAGTGATGTTGAGCATCTTGTCATGTGTCTGTTAGTCATCTGGATGTCTTCTTTGGAATATTCATGTCTTCTGCCCATTTTTTTAACGATTATTTGTTTTGGGGGAGTTCAGTTTGATAAGTTCTTTATATATTTTGGATATTAACCCTTTTTCTGATGTGTCATTTGCAAATATCTTCTCCCATTCCATAGGTTGCCTTTTAGTTTTGTTGATTATTTCCTTCACTGTGTAGAAGGTTCTAATTTTGATGAAGACCTAATAGTTTATTTTTGCTTTTATTTCCCTTGCCTCAGGAGACATGTCTAGTAAGACAATGTTATGGCCCACGTCAGAGAGGTCATGCCTGTGTTCTCCTATAGGATTTGGATGGTTTCCTGTCTCACATTTAGGTCTTTCATCCATTTTGAATTTATTTTCATGTATGGTCTAAGAAAGTGGTCCTGTTTCATGATTTTGCATGTTGCTGTCCAGTTTTCTCAACATCATTTGTTGAAAAGACTTGTTATATTTTCCATTGGATATTCTTTCCTGCTTTGTTGAAGATTAATTTACCACACAGTGGGGGTTCATTTCTGGGTTTTCTATTCAGTTCTCTTTATCTGTGTGTCTGTTTTTGTGCCAGGACCATACTGTCTTGATGACTACAGTCTTGTAATAGAACTTGAAGTCTGGAACTGTGATGCCGGAGCTTTGCTTTTTCTTTTTCAACATTACTTTGGCTATTTGGCTCTTTTGTGGTTCCATACATATTTTAGTCAAAGTTAGACTTTTTCCTTGCTGATTTGAATGTCTTTTACTTCTTTTTGTTGTCTGATTGCTGAGGCTAGTATTTCCAATATTATGTTAAATACCAGTGGTGAGAGTGGACATCCCTGGCTTGTTCCTGACCATAGAGGAAAATCTTAGTTTTTCCCAATGAGGATGATATGAGCTGTGGGTTTTCCATATATGGCCTTTATTATGCTGAGATATGTTCTTTCTACACTTACTTTATTGAAGGTTTTTATCACGAATGGCTGTTGCACTTTATTGGATGCTTTTTCTGCATCTATTGAAAGGTGTGACTTATTTCTTAACAGTATCTTTTAAAGAGCAAATGTCCTTAGTTTTATCCTTTTTTTTTATTCTGGCTTCAGTGATATATTTACAAATTTTTTTTCTTAATCCAAAGCCACAAAGATTTATTTCTATATTTTCTTCCAGAAGGTTTAAACCTTTACACTTTTTAAATTTACGTTTACTATCTTTTGAGGTTCACTTCTTATATATGGTGCACAGTATGGACTGAATTTCTTATGTATGCATATGGATATCCAAGTTTTTCAGCACTATTTGTTGAAAAAACTACCCTCTCTCCACAGGACTGCCTTGGGGAACTTTGTCAAAAATTGATCAACAATCAATATGTGGGTCTATTTCTGGACTCTCTGTTCATCATATTGATCTATTTTGTTGCCATTACCATACTCTCTTGATTGCTGTAGTTCTGTAATAGATGATGAAATTAGGTAATATTAGTCCTCTGACTTTGTTTTTCTTTTTCCAGCTTGTTTTATCCATTCCAGGTCTTCTGTGTTTTCATACGCATTTGAAAAATAGCTTGTTAATTTCTACAAAAACCTGGTATAAATTACTAACCAGTATAGTTTCATCCCTTCACTCCCAGACTTTGAGCCAGTTTCATACAATCCACTTTTACATATGTTATAACTTCCCTTTAAACATTTGATTATTTTTAAGAGATTTAAATAACAAGAAAAGAACATTTATATTTACCCAAGTAGTTACCATTTTCTGTGTTCTTCCATGTTGGTCCAGGTTTTCCCCTGGTATCATTTTCCTTCTACCTGATGGACTGACTACCTTTAATATTTATTTCATTGCTGGTCAGCAGATGGCTGATTCTTTCAGCTTTTCTATCCTTGAAAAAGTCTATATGTCACCTTCATTTTTCAAATATATTTTTTGTTGGGTAATGTGTTCTAGTTTAATAGGTTTTTTTTCTTTTAACACTAAATATGTTGCTTTGCTCTTTATCTCTCTCTTTTAAAGTTTATTTATTTCGAGAGAGAGAGAGCACATGTGCATGAGAAAGAGAGTGGGGTAGGGGCAGAAAGAGAGGGAGAGAGAATCCCAAGCAGGTTCCATGCTGTCAGTGTGGAGCCTAACATGGGGCCCGACATCAAGAGTCAGACACTTAACTGACTGAGCCACCTGGGTACCCCGCTCCCCTTGCTTTTGGCTTGCATTATTTCCGACAAAAATCTGTCGTCATTCTTACAGTTGTACTTCTGTCCATAATGGATCTCTTCCTCAGGCTGCTGTTGAGTTTTTCACATTATCACCGTAAGTAATTTAATTTTGATTTTCCTAGTGTACCTTTCTTCATATTTCCTATGCCTAGGATTTGTTGAGCTTTTTGGATTTGTGGGTTATAGTTTTCATCGAATTTGGAAAAGTTTTGTCTGTTATTCTTTAAAGGTCTCTCCCCACCATCTCCTTTATAGGTTTCAATTACATGTATGTTTGGCTGCTTAAAACTAATAATCAATTAATTAAATTTATAGCTTTGCATCACATTATTGATGCTATGTTCACTTTTTTCAGTAGTTTCTTCTCTGTGTATTTCATTCTGCAATGTTATCATTCCTGTCATCAGGTTCACTAATCTTTTTTCAATGAATAATCTGAGTCTTCAGGTTCACTAATCTTTTTTCTTCAATGAATAATCTGATGCTGTTCCATCCAGTGCGTCTTTCTTCTCAGACATTACGGTTTTTCTCTATAAATTCTACTTGGGTTTTTTGTGTGTCTTCTGTATCTCTACTTAGCATGTTCAAACTTTTTCTAGCTTCTTGAACATATGTAATCAATTACAACAACTATTTAATGTTCCTGTCTTCTAACTGGATCACCTGAGTCATTTTCACACAGTCCACTTTTACATATGTTATAACTTTCCTTTAAGCATTTGATTATCTTTTGAAGAGATGTAAATAACAAGGAAAAACATTCATATTTATTGAATTTTCTATTCATCATTGGTGGTATTTTCTTGCTTCTTTGCATGCCTGGTCTTTTTTTTTTTAATTGGATGTAAGATTTGGCTTTTCATTTTGTCATGTTCAGTATATTTTTGTATTCTTATAAATATTCTAGAATTTTGTTCTGGGACATGCTTGAGTCACCTGAAAACAGTTTGATCTTTTTGGGTCTTGCTTTTAAGCTTTGTTAGGTTGGATTGAAGCAAATTTCAGCCTAAGGTTAATTTTTCCCACTACTGAGGTGAGATTCTTCTTAGAACTCTGACCAATTCTCCCCAGAGTATGAGGTTTTCCATTGTAGTTCTGGTGGATGGATAATATTTTCAGCCCTTTGTGAATTCTGGGCACTGTTTGTTCTCATCTTTTAGGATGGTTCTTTCCCCACCCATGAGTAGTTTGTTGCCATTCTTGTGATAATCAGTAGTTAGATGAATACTCTGGAGACAGCATCTGCAGGTCTCTGGGGTTCTTTCTCCCTGGGGCTCTCTCTTGCTCTGTATTCTGCACTGTGAGCTGTAGTTCCCTTGGCATTTCTGAAATTCTAGCTCCAGCCCTTCAATCAGGGAGACTGCAGGGCTCTGCCTGGGTTTCCCTTGCCTGTGCCACTTCCTGAAACTTTCTCAAGGCAGTAACTGAGGGTAGCCTAGAGCTCATCTCATTGGTTTTCCATTTCAGTTTTCACTGTCCTTCATTCTCTGACTTCCAGTATTTTGAATGCCATTGTTTCATATATTATTTTCCCTGTTTTATTGTTTCAGGCAAAAGGATAACCCCCCCCCCCCTTCATCAATCCATCCTTTCCATAAGTCCAGGATAAAATTTGTTTTAAAAGTTTCCTAGGTGTTTTTTGCACCTATTTGCAGTCCAGGATGGGGACAACATGACTATAAAAGCAAATGGAATGAAGTGATTAATAAATGTTGATATAGATTAAGCTATGAGAAACAAGAACTTTGTCAGGTTGCTTATTCTCAACATGAGGGCCAGCCCTTCAGAACTGTTTGATATGGGGGGGGGGGGGGGGGGCAAAGAGATTTTTCTTGAGCTCTGATCAATTCAATATCATTATAGAAGTTTTATTTTTTTTTAAATACAGTACTATCATTCACAAGTGGGGAGGTGATTCCTGAAA
Source organism: Lynx canadensis (assembly GCF_007474595.2). Taxonomy (NCBI): domain Eukaryota; kingdom Metazoa; phylum Chordata; class Mammalia; order Carnivora; family Felidae; genus Lynx; species Lynx canadensis. Next base: position 58,312,874 of record NC_044319.2, on the reverse strand, counting down.
ATAACAGATATCTACTCTCATTAGGTAATAAACCAGAGCTTGGTTCTGCTTTTCTAGTTGAAGAAAATAGAAGAAGAGGTTTCGGGACAATTCTGAGATGTGCCATCCCCACTTGCTGTCTTCTCCATCCTTGGGATTTATAGGCAGTGGGAACTCTCTATTAATATATATTTGTTATGTGATGATAAAATGGCACCTGTTTGCTCATAGTCAATGGATAAAAACCAAATATTCAATATCCATAACCTGAACCAAAGACAAGTACTTCACCAACAAAGGGCATAAAATGATAAGGTCTAACTACGTGGGTGGTGTTGGGGGAACGAAAGCCATAGAATGAATTGAACAGGTCTGACAACAGGAGACTTCCCAAGACTTGGTCATCGGAATTTGATTGGGTATTTTGAACAAATGAGAGTGGATGAAATAGAAGCGCCTAAGGTCTGGACTTGGGCTGGTGGGGAGATTCCGGGACCGTGGGCAGAAGGAAGGCAGATGAAAAATGAGGTAGCTGACTTTATACACTGGATGTTTTCCGCAGCAATGCCAAGGCGGTAAAATGATATCCAATTCATTTTCTCAGCACCGCTTCCTATCCCCTAGTGTGGGTAGAACCATTGGAAAGATCACCGTGGGAAACAGAATGATGTACAAAAGAAGGCCTCTGCCCTGAGAAAGCTGGAACAGAGTTGAGAGCGTGAGCACAGTGACGCAGTTGGGGCCCTTCCGAAACCAGCACGTCTATTATCAGTTAATCCAAAAACTAGAAGGCACCGAGTATGACAGGTCAGGTGCTTGACGTGAGTTACGTCATTTCTCCCTCACAGGTACTCTCTGAGGCAGCTGTTAACATTCTTCCCATTTTACAAAGAAGGGAGGTGAGATGAAGCCAGTTTAAAGTAGCTTGAGATCGTAGTCTGCTCAGGTTGTCGTAACAAAACACCAGGGACCGGGTGGCTTCTAAACAACAAATATTTATATCGCAGTTTTGGAAGCTGGGAAATCCAAGATCCAGGCAGTTTCAGTGGCCAGCAAGACATACTTTCTAGTTCATAGATGGCCATCTTCTCCCCGTGACCGAATATGGCCGAAGGGGAAAGGGAGCTCCCTGGACTGTCTTTTCTGGGACCACTGATCTCATTCATGAGGGCTTCACCCCCGTGACCTAATCCCATCCCAAAAGACCCACCTCCAAATACCACGTCATTAAGAAAAGCAGGTTTTGGGGGCACCTGGGTGGCTCAGTCGGTTGAGTGACCGGCTTGGGTCATGATCTCACAGTTCATTAGTTTGAGCCCCCCATCAGGCTCGTGGCTGTCAGCCTGTCAGTGCAGAGCCCAGTTCAGATCCTCTGTCCCCCTGTCTCTGCCCTTCCCCCGCTTGCACTTTCCCCCCAAATAAATAAACATTAAGAAAAAAGAAGAAGAATAGGCTTTGACATATGAATCCAGGGGCAGGGAGGACACATTCTGTCCACAGCACTTACCTTGTAGCATAGAGCTAGTGAGTGGCAGGGTCAGTGTTCAAATCTAAACAGAGTCGGACTCTGGAGCCTTACCTCTTGCTCTTTTCACTGCCTATCACTACAACCAAAGGGTTGTTAGGAATAAGACATTATTCTTCACGAAGAGGACTTTATGCTAAGTTAGAACAAGCATTCTTGCTAAGATCTTAGCCATATTTCTCATATGAGTCCCTCGGGCCAAGAAAATTTCTGACAAGAAGGGGAATCCACAGGCAGCTACATATCACTAAGCCAGCTCAAAGAGTGCCTTGGGAGAGAACAAAGACCAGTACCCCTTGACCCGCATAGGCACATCGCCACCAGGAAATAAGTCCCATGGGGAGAGACTGTTTTATGCTTCACTGTACCCCCACCCCCCCCCCCCGCCCCGGTATGTAGAACAGTGTCTGGTACAAAGTAGCTGCACAGTAAATACTTGGCGAATCAAGTGAATGAATGCGGAGAAGCTAGTCAGGGAGAGGGAGGATTCAAACCAACCCCGCACACGCAACTTCCCTTGTCTTCCGGTGCCTCCATCACGTGCCCCCGGGCCAGAGGCCCGGTCTCTCGAAGAGCTGCACATGTAGAAGTCCATGAGCTTGCAGGGACATGATTTTCCTCACACATGAGGCCACGTAAGGACACCCAGTGTGGCCTCACATTGCCCCGACGTTGGCCTTACCCCAGGCACTGTGAACCCAGCCTTGCTGAGTTGTTGGAAGCACTGGAAATAGCACCCGTACTTCCTGGACCTGAGCCCATCACCGTCTCTCTCCAGTGGCTCAGGTTTCCCCGTAGAAAAGTAGTAACCCAACGCTCCAGTACTCCCACACCTTACTTTCAAATCCATATTTTTGAATGAATAACTGGCCTCATATTTCCCCCCAAAATGCTCCGTGTAGACAATGTGAGCAACCATATTCTCGTTGTCTTTGCTAAAAATGTCCCTTTGTATGTAACAGCCAAATTTTGATTCAGTTTTCACATATCCTGCTCAAGAAAGTGTATAAAGTCATGGCCGGCCAAGATGCTAGCTATAACACCCATTCTTTGGCATCATACATAAATAGATATTTAATAAGTGCTTAATGGTGATAATGATTTCCATTTTGGCATGGACCAAACAGAATGTTACCGTAGAAAGAGCTGAACAGCACCTGACTCGTTCACATCTACAGTGGTTTGGCAGCCAAGACAGGAAGGGGTCACAAGATCAAACAGAAAATATTCCGCTTTGCGCCTGATCACTGATGCCCACAGGAATTACAAATGCAATGATCTGATCTCTTTGTATTGGGGTACAAAAGTTCTTTCTTTTACATCAACGCCACAAAATAGCCCATGATAGAGACTTACACATGGAGTCACTAGAAAACTCGTGTGAAGAATCAAGTTGTTTAGTTACTGGTGGATACAGAAAGCACCAACTTGACCTTACCATTAAAACTTGCCACACAGTGACAGATTTCCTTAAAAATTCACTACGTGTTGCCATTCAGCCATTTATTCAGAGAATAAGTCTTTATTAATAAATTGCTCTGTAGTTCACGCTTTGGGAGACATAAAAGATGTGGACAGTGAGGTCCTGAGACTTGAGTTTATAACCAACACAGACCAAGGAAATCCATATGCTGACATTCATATATGAAGGTACTCCAGGCAATAATTAAAAAGTAATATTATATTTATTATAGACCAACATGAAACAGTTTATCTTCAATGCAGATATTCTGATGGCATTCACGGTTGTTCTTCTACAAGTATGCATCAGTTCACCTCGGGTCTAACCCATTATTCAATTGCACACAGCTTGAGGGCATCATCAGCATGAATCTGATGCAGATCTTTCCACACAAAGCGTCTACTATACTCTAGGTGTTCAGGAATTCAGTGACTCCTGATGAAATGGAATGAAATGATAGTTCTCCTTTCCACGTTCTTTCCTTCCTCTCTTTCTTCTTTCCTTCTTTTTTTCCCCCCACTTCTATGCAAAACCCACTTGCTATGAGGCATAATGTCTGGTGTTAGAGATGCAAAGACAAATAAGAAATGTCCCCTGCCTTGGATAAGCTCATGGCTGAGTACAGACCACTGAGAGAATAAAAAGTGAGTAGGGTAGATATTTGAATTGAATGTTTCAGGAGCTCCAGAGGAAAAGCTATTTATTTTAGGAAAAGACAGAGGGGTTTTATGATTTTCAGGGAAAGGGTTCTATAGCTAGAATGATCATTAATCAGTTCTTGGCTAAGGGGATGGTAGGTAAATGATGCTATAATGACCAAGAGTGCCAGGGTAGCTCACCTTGTAATGGAGAACAAAGGAGAGAATACTGTATAATTTTACATCTACTTATTTTTTAAAAATAATTTTATTGAGATATAATTCACATACCTTATAATTCACTCACTTAAAGTGTAAAATTCAATGGCTTTTAATTTATTCACACATGTGTACAAGCATCACCGGCGTTGATTTTAGAACATTTTCATCACCTATGGGCACCTGGGTGGCTCAGTCGGTTGAGCGTCTGACTTCGACTCAGGTCATGATCTCACGACTGTGGGTTCGACGCCCGCATCTGGTTCTCTGCTGTCAGCACAGATGCTTCTTCAGATCCTCCCTCCCTCTCGCTCTCTGCCCCTCCCCTGCTCACGCTCTCTCTCAAAAATAAATAAAAACAATAAAAAAAGAACATTTTCATCACCTCAACAAACAAACAAATAAACAAACCTCCATAATCTGTGGCTATCACCCACTCATTCTCCTATCTCTTCTCCCTCCCTGTCCAAAGCAACTGTGAGTCTGCTTTCTGTCTCTACGGATTTCCCTGCTCTGGTTATTTCTTATCAATTGGATCATACAATATGCAGTCTTTTTTGACTGCGCTTTTCTACCCAGCGTAATGTTTTCAAGGTTCACCCGTGTCCTGGCATGTAACGATACTCATCTCTTTATATGGGCAAATATAACATTCTCTATATGCACACACACCACACTTTGCATATACGTTCATTGTTTGATGGACATTTAAGTTGTTTCCACATCAGTCTACTTCTGGCCATGACCTCTGAGTGGGCGAAATATCACCAGCTGTCCCTCATCCTTGTGTTATCAGAAATCCAGCCCATGGAGCCGCAAGCCTCCCAACTCGGGACAGAAGGAACATACCACTTAATGTTTCCCTTTCTAAAATACCAAGGGATCATTCCCCACCCCCCTGAGAATTCCCAAGAAATATAAAGCAATTCATTAACAAATGAGTTGCTTAAAGATGTTTAGCTCCAATACCGTTTCAAGGTCACCATACGTGGTAAAATGAGGAAGAAGTGAGGATGAGAGGTTAATAGCGGGAAGAAAATCTTTTACTGACCACCCCATTCATGACATAGAGGCTGAAATCACTACCGCATCCACTGAATGTTCCCCAGCGGTCACAAGTGACCCAGTTTGGAGAAGCACTGATGCACAGGGGAGAATAAATGAAATGTTGCTAAAGAGGTGGGGGGATTGGTGGAAAGTAGACAGAACCAGGCATCAGAAAACATACTTGCAATTCCTGTCCCGGAGCTTCTTAGATACGCATTCGTGGGCAGGTCATTTACAGGTCACCCACATTTTGGGTTTCCAATCTGTTAAATGGACTACCGTTACCTAGTTTGTATGTTTTGCAAGGCTAATACATATGAAAACTCTCTGCAGAGAACAAATTATAAAAATATCAGCAAGTGTGAACAGCTCCAAATTTTATTAAATTATTACTACGTTTCGTCGCTGGGCCCAGGAATGCGAGAAAGAGTAACATTTAACAAAGGCAGTGACAAAACTTCAAAAGTTTCCTGATAATTCTTTACAATTTATTTCCCGAAGCTCCTTATTTACTGGAACTTCAAGGAAGGAAATCAAGCAGATTTATGACATATACCAAAGTCTTCTGAAATTTGGAGAGAACTTGCAAGGACACTCACCCCATCTTCTGTCTCCACACATTAAATCACAAACACGAAGATCTCTAGAAAAGAACAAGCTGTGAGATGCACTGACCCAGTTTTTATGGGTGGCCAGTCCTCAAAGGGATAGAAACCCCTTTAGTTTGGGAAAAAGCCAAAGAAAATGGAAGAAAAAAACCATCTTTCTGATCTTATGAATGAAGGTGTTTGTCACAAGGTCTAAAGGAAGAGAATTAAACCAGTTTTGTTTAATTTCAGTAACATCAGAACTTCAAAATCGAAGTTGTCTTGGAAAAGTCACTTAGAATTATATTTTAGGGAAACTATAGAAGAACCAGAAAACATCCTAGGGAATCTTGACCCAAGTGTGGACCCCTTGAAAGCTAGAAATGGAAGCACCATAGCAAGAACATAGTCTGTGTCTCTAACCCACTCCCTACATATCCCACACTGGTTCATAGATGAGGCAACTATGGATAGAGGAACTGACTGGTCCAAGATTACATCAGTAAGTTAGTAGGAAACTTGAAACTAGAAATATGGTCTTCTGATTCTTTGTCAAAAGTCTTTTTTAACTAAATTCTTTCCCTAATGCTCCTACTGATTAATTCAATGTAAGTAACAAAGAGTCATTTCACATGTTGTATTTCTATTATAATTCAGCGTTTCAAGTTGATGGATCATATATCCCACTCTCCAGTATTTTCGATGGAGAAATTGAGGATTAGAAACATTGAGGAATTCTTCAAAGTCACACAAAGTGGCAAGCTAGGAATACAATGCATTTCTCTATCGTTTTGATCATTTTTGTTCAATATTCCTCCCATTACAAGGGAGTTTCTTCTCTCGAGTATTTCCATCTTGTCAATGTTTGAAACGTTTCTTCTTTTTAGGGTGTGGCTAGGGTCTCTGGTCATCCCAAAGGAAAGTAGCAAACACCAGGATGTCATGTGGGGGTCACTTTTTTCTTGCCTCCTCTTGGGAAAGTACAATATGGGCTTTGTCATTACGCATCTTCAGACTGTTCCATTAAATTATTTGTAAATGAATAGCCCTGAAAATGCATTGAAAATATCTCTTTGCATGTTAAACAAATAAATCTGGGTAACTGATTATACAGTGGAATGAAGGCACTACTACAGACAAAGTCACATCCCGGTTGTAGTTCATGTAATCTGATGCTTTATGAAATGTGCTTCCAATAGAAATATGCAGGACGGTTATCTGACAGCCTAGAAGAATGCATACTTATCAATAAACTACCAATAAATTGCTTGACTCTCCCTTATGTTTTAAAAGGCTCTTCCTATATAAAATTAAAGGAAGAATATCACTGATTAAAAAATGACTGAGCTATTTGAAGTTTGTTCAGTTTCGTTAACACAGGCAAGAGAAATTAAAAAACAAAGTAAAATCTTTCCAATTTCTTTGACTCCCGGGCCATCTTTTTTCCATGCTCAGGGAAAATTCAGCCTTATATTTAAAATCTATTGGCCATCTGCAGTCTAGGTATACCTTCCTGCCTGCTCCCTCAATACCTTCTACGTATCTCTATCCTAGGAGCTGACACATGGCATAATAGTGAGATCTTGAGAGTAGGATTTAATCTTATTGATCTATCTCCTGTGTTTATCAACAGAGACAAGGGGATGACTTGGGCTCAATAAATATTCATTGAATGAATAAAAGTTTGAATAAACAAGCAAATAAGTATTCAGTTGATAATGTGTGTGTGTGTGTGTGTGTGTGTGTGAGATAGTTCATTCTCAAAGCATAACCCCAAAATCTCATATGAATCCAAATCTCATATGAAACAGTGTAACAGAAAAGACTACAAAAAATACTGTAATATAGCATTCCATTTTCAGCAAACTTCAGAAATACAAACTCTCCATCATTTGAGGAGGGAGATAATGGTCCAATCTCAGCCAAACAGTGCTATTAAAAACACAAACAACGGAACTGTATGTGCATTCCAATTTCCCTTGTGGTTCCAATTAAGATCACATCAGTTAAGTGAACTTACCATTGTGCATCATGGAGCTCTTGAAAATTGTATAAAATTCAAGTTGGCATTTTCTTCCCTCCCTGATAAGGAAGGAACATGATTGCATCACACTGATTGCATATTTAGCTCTCCAAACAGCTGCATAAACATTATAAGCAATACAGCAAAACAGAAAAAAAAATGCGTAGAGGCTAAAATCAAAAGACACATTTCTGAAACAGAGAATGGGCGGTTGGTCTTAATTGAGAGATGATTCAGAAATGTGGATCCCGCAGAGGAGTGGGCTCTGTAGGAGAGAGTGGGATGAGTATACACCCCTCACCCTCACCCCAAATCCTAAAGTCAGAGTATTTGTTCATAGAGCTTTAAATGAACTACACCATTGATGGCCAGCAGCAAGATGGCCAGGGGTGCCCCCCAGCTATGAAACCTGCCCCAGACTGCACTCTTCTCCTTTTCTCTCCTTGGTGATGCCACCAAGAGATGCCCCAGAAGCATAGGCAGGGCTAACGGCCTCCTTTTCAAGCAGCTAAAATATTCTTTCTCAGAGAAATAAATGCCAGCCCCACCCTCACCCCCCCGACAAATACAAGAATCTGCCTTCAAATTGCCCAAACTGTGATGAAAAATGATTGCTTATGGAAGAAAAATGGTAGAAAATTATACTATATTATAAATACCTAGTATAGCATTTCAACTAACTACCTATGGGTTAAGCAGGCTTTCGTGAGCTCGCCCACAAACCTGCGTAATATTACTCTGTACTCCAGGCAAAAACTCATTTGTAATAGGAGCGTGCTTTGGATCTGGGAAACTTAACGCACCAAGGTGGGTAAGAGAAAGGCAATATGTCCATTTTCCAGAAAAGGCAAGTGAGGCCCAGAGAGGCCGTTCCTCTGACAAGGCTTCAGAGGTAAACACCAATATTCCGGGTCCATGCAAACCCACCGAGATCTCAGGCCTGAGATACGGAAGCAGCTAGTAAACATGTTTCCACTGCCCTTCTAGAACGGACTTCCACTTCCATGTCCCTCTTCCCTGTGATGCTTCTGTTGCCCTTCGAAACATAGTTGAAGATAAAAAGGGGAGAAAATGGGAGGAAACCCACTGCAATATTCATGGGTGGTTGGGTTACAGACGGCAGCATTTCCTTCTTTGTGCTTTTCTATATTTTCTGGATTTTCTACAATGAACATCTTACATGATACACCAAGCACATTATTATTATTATTATTTAATTATTTTAAAAGTTCTGCTCAGGGGCGCCTGGGTGGCGCAGTCGGTTAAGCGTCCAACTTCAGCTCAGGTCACGATCTCGCGGTCTGTGAGTTCGAGCCTCGAGTCAGGCTCTGGGCTGATGGCTCAGAGCCTGGAGCCTGTTTCCGATTCTGTGTCTCCCTCTCTCTCTGCCCCTCCCCCGTTCATGCTCTGTCTCTCTCTGTCCCAAAAATAAATAAACGTTGGAAAAAAATAAATAAATAAAATAAAAAAAAATAAGTAAATAAAAGTTCTGCTCAAAATTCAACCATTCCATAAAGTCTTGCTAAGCTAGTCCCATTTACCTCTGACAATTTTACGCGCTCAATTCTTTCTTTTCCTTTCTTCTCTCCCTCCCTCCCATTTTCTCTCCCTCCTTATTTCTCTCTTTTTTTTTTAACTTTAAGTTCATATTATGTGCCAAGAGATTTAAAAATTACACAAGTGCTAATGAAAACATTCTAGTGGCTAAACATTGAAGCAACATCAAGGTTCATGGGGTAAAAGTTAAAATAATCTTTCATAACTTCTTCCTCTCCCTTCAAATCCCATTCTTCTCTTTCTCTAGGTTGCAACTGTTCCCTTTGGTACATAATTTTAAACCTTTCACATGTAAATACACATTATATATATATACATATATATATAATTTTTTATATTTTATATAAATTTTATATATCATTTTTTTAAAACTTATGAACCCAAATATCATTTTCCTTCCTATAAAGCACCTGTGGTTATTGCCTGGGGACGATAGTGTTTGACTCTGAGTTAAGGGCCTACAGGTAAGAGAGACCATCCTGAAGGGCCATTTTTAGGAGTGTCCTTATCTGAAGGCCACGGGCCAGGGTGACCTTCACACAACTCAGCCCCAGCCCAGGCCTCACCGTGTGGCTACATGTCCAGTAGCAGCACAAATGAGCCGTTGGCTGCTGAGCTTACTGATGACAGGTACGAGTGCCATGTTAGACATGTGCTCTCTAAAAATAGGATCGGGAAAGAAAGGGTCTCATGTCCAGCCCTCTGGGTGGCCCATGATCAAATGTTCACCCCGTTAATACTTAATGGAAGCAACACTATTTCAACATCATATCACCTGTGTTTATACAGACAAATGAATTGAGCTCTTTGAGAAATGAGCTAGTCAGTTGATCAAAAGGGTACATTGAGGGTCTCTTCACCTTCATCACAAGATATCCAAAGAAGAAAGGTGGGAAGACTAAATGTGTTTTGCAAAACGACATCTGGTGCTTCCGACTTTCAGAGGGAAGTTTTGCAAGAGATTCTCTCTTTTCCTATCAGCCTTTGTTAGCTGTGACTTTTCCATCATTTGCCAAACTTCTGCAAACATGAAGAATTGTTCCCTATCATTTTCAAAGTTCTGATGAAAGAAAATACTGGACTCTCGCCTCCTGCATCACATTTTCATAAAAAGAGAGAAGAAAGGAACGTTTTTATAGGAGTTGGTTTGGAGGACAAATTCTAAAACCAGAACAACTAAGTGAGGAGGCCTATTTCCATCTTGGTTGAGCTAGGTATCTCCCTTTGGTGTGTCCAAGGAAAATGTGAATGCTGGGCATGCCACAGATGAATATGTTGTTCACCCAGCAAGCATGTAGCTGAGCATGTGCTGTGTTAGCTCTGCAGTTTTAGGCAGCATGGGAAGGGTCCACCACGGTCCTTGACCTCGAGGGGTATGCAGATGCCCCCCAATGGGATTATCAGATGGCACCTTCCCTTGGTCATTGTCAAGATCTTCCCCCTGCTTTGATAATCCAAGTCAGAGCTAACATGCTATTGGGACAAGTAGTTATGTTTGCTGCTAAATTAAAGCACAGAAAAGCAGTTGGACAGAATGACAGTTAGACATGTGGTTATTAATTGAAAATGACAAAGGATAAAATATCAGTATTAAAGGAAAAGTTCGCTGTAAGTATTTCAGATTCATTGAGGGGTGTGTATGTGTCTTAATCTTATAGAAGTGTAGTTTAGTTGCTTCCCTGTGAAAGGGGGCTTCTTTCTACTGATTTGCTTGGGGGAGAAAACTATCTAGCTGGTTGAGAAGAAACTTTATATGAGATTGGAAGAAGCTGAAATAGTCTGGACTAGTGCGGAAGAGGCAGATTTTAGGCATGAACCACACTAGAAATTACCCACCGGAACTTCCTGGATAATTCAGATCCACCTCTGAGCTGTCTCATCTGAATGCTACCATTTAGCTGTATTCTATCCTGCCTTGTAAGTTTTTCTGGATGTTAAGTATGTTTATGGTTTGTCTCCCCAGTCAACTCCTGAGCTCCTTGAGGGCAGGCACGGTACCTGTCTGCGTTCTGATGAGCTCTTATTAAGTCTTCAGCAAATCCTCTTTGGTTGGTTTGGCAAGCGGTTATAGTAGGTGAGTGTGCCCTGTGAGCATGCACATACATCCCCGCCCTCCCCAGGACCCTCAGGTGGCTCTGGTGCCACTGCTCCATCACCCCACGTAGGACAACATTCCCTGATGAGAGAATGGACTGCAGAGCTCTGCATGCACCCCGCCTTGTCTGTGTCCCGCTCCTCCAAACTTTCCAGTTCACCTTCCAAGTCACAGCCAGTGCCCTGAGTCCGGCATATCTAGGGCTGGAGGCACATGGACCTGGGCCCACATTCCCGAATGACGCCATTACTACTTGGCCTTCTGTAGGGGCAGTGTGGGTGCCTGGAACATCTGGGCTGCCTTTGGGCCAACACGTGTCCTTCTCGTTCCCAACCTCCCTCATGTGACCTCCCTGTGGGGGCAGGCCAGGTCACGGGGGAACTGGGACTATTTTTGAGAAGGCCATTGGCAGAAGGTCGTCTCATCCACTGCCCAAGTACCCCACATTCTCCATTCTCCATGCCAAGACTTTGTAGAGCCATTGAAATAGGAGTAAGAGAGGGAGCAAGGCCAAAGAGTGGAGGGAGAGTCTGCAAATGGGCACGGCAGGAGTCAGGAGCAGGGACTCTATTCCTCATCCTGATATGGTCTCTGGGTGTCTTCACAGGCCCCCTTGCTGGATCGCGTGCTCAGTCTGTGTCTGTGACAGGGAGGATGGCAACTGCCTTTACCCACCTCCCTGGAAAGTGGGGGAAACAGTTCAAAGGATATTAAAATGCACAGGTAGGAGTGCTCCCTACTTAAAAAAAAATTAACAGGGGATTATCAGCTATATGGTTGCTTTTCTTCGTGTTGGGGGAAGCGTTCATTATTCACTCCACGTGTATGGTTGCCAAGATGTTCTGAATTGCATTTATTTATACTTGTTGACTCCGAACAGCAACACTGAGAGAGAAAGAGAAAGAATCTTCCCCCGTTTTTTAGAAACTGAGGGATAAAAAGCTACAGTGGCCTACTCGGAGTTACGGAGAAAGTTCGGGACAGAACAGGGCCTGTTGCCGGAAGAGAAATCGGTGCCAGTTCTTAAAGTCCTTTTGTTTTTTGAAGGCATGAACCTGCTCTTCCGGTTTCAGGTAGTCACCAGTTAGTTACTGCGCAGGATGACTGACTTCTCCTCCCTCGGGTAGGGAAGGGCGTACCTTGCCTGCTGTCCTTGTGGTTGAGGGAAGCCTGTGAGTAGTTCTAGACAGGCAAGAGCCCACAAGAGACAGCCAGTGCATAATTGATTGACTTCTTTTGCTGCCAGCTACACAAACCAAAATGTTTCGGATTCTTAAGGCCCTCCATCAACCTGAGATGGGCACATAGCAGGAGCAAGAAACAGACCTCTGTTATTTCAAGCCACTGCGATTTGCTTTGGGAGTTGTGAGACGCTACAGCATAACCTACTGAATCTGGACTCAGACAGGATCATGGAAATGAACTTACAAGTCCCTGCCTCAGAATTTTTGATCAGAAGGACAAGAAGGGCCTGTGAAGGAGGCAGAGGGCCAGGTCCACCGACCCCTGCCTCTATTCAGGATTTTTTTTCCACTTCAGTGTACTTTATTATTTTTTTAGGTTTATTTATTCATTTTGAGAGAGAAAGTGTGAATGAGGGGAGATGCAGAGACAGAGGGTGGGGGGGGGGAGAGAGAGAGAGAGAATCCCTAGCAGGCTCCTTACTGTCAGCACAGAATCTGACGGGGCTCGAACTCATGAACTGTGATATCATGACCTGAGCCGAAGTCAGACGCTTAACTGACTGAGCCACCCACGCGCCCCACACTTTAGCGTACTTTGAAATGCATTTAGTCCAACTAAATTCTAAGATGTGGCTCTCTTTAAGACATTACCAGGTGGTCTTTGAGTTACCCCCTTGAATATCTACTTCGATACCTCTAGCAGTGGGGGATTTGTCATACTCCCAAAACATTTCCTGGCCATTTTTTTTTTTTTTTCAGAAATTGGTGGTAAAAATGTTCTTTACGCTGTCGGCATTTTCCTGTAATGTACATTCAACTGCCTTGTTGTTTCCTCCTGAGCCACAAGGAACATGTGTCATTCTCTCTTTATGTCATCCTTCTGAATAATTTGGCCAGCATGAACACTCCAAACTACTTCTCCATGTCGAACACTCCCCAGTTCCTCAATCATTGCTTATATTGAATTATTTTGAGGTCTTTTATCATTCTGTCTTTCTCATCAGGACAGGTGCCGTCTGTAAATATACTACTAAAAATATAGCCCCCAGGAGAAACATGGTACCATTGAAAGTATGGCCCAACTTACATGGAACGAAATGATAATATTATGTTCTGAGAGCCCAAGCTCCGTTAAACCTAAATTTAACAAATGCAAAAGGCCCCAACTGAAATCCATCAATGTTAGATCCTGATTCTTTCATCACAGTATCAGCTACCCCCTTACCTTGATGCTATGCTCCTATTGTAACTGCACAATTTCTAAGAAATTGTCATAATCACTGATACAGCATTGAACTGGACGTTGGTCTTGAGTCTTGAGAAACACCAAGGAAGACCAATCTGATAACAAAGATCCCTTAAGTTCAGTCACAGATCATTTATGTGTTCCCTTCACTGTATTATCATGTAGCTTGCACTGCTCTGTCCAACATGTATGGTCGTAGGAGAAAATCTATGAATTCTTTGACAAATTACGGAATATGATGTTCATTCTATTCCCCTGACCAGCCAGTCTAGTGCTAACAGGTCACAAAAGGATAGATGGTTAGTTTGCTATCCTCGCTTTTACTAAATGCACACTGGTGACACCACTTCTCCATTTCTAAGTGCACGGAACCTGTTCTAGAATACTACTTAGGACTACTAACTTGTTTGTCTGTTCATGTTTTTCCTCTTTGGCGATAATTGTGCCATCGTTTAGCCAACATGTGTTGTATTCTGCTTTTTTTTTTTTTTTTTTTTTTTGGAAAAAGACTGTGTGGGGTGCCTGGGTGGCTCAGTCAGTTGAGCGTCCGACTTCAACTCAGGTCATGATCTCGCGGTTTGCGAGTTCGAGTTGCACATCGGGCTCTGTGCTGACAGCTCGGAGCCTGGAGCCCGCTTCAGATTCTGTGTCTCCCCCCCCCCCCTGCTTCACCCCTGCTTGTGCTCTGTCTCTTTCTGTCTTTCAAAAATGAATAAACATTAAAAAAAAAAGAAAACAGACTGTGAGTTAGCTGTGTTATTTATATATACCTCCTGAGTATCCCCAGAGGTAATTTGTTACAACCAGTAGATATAAACACACCAAGAGCAGCTTGTACTCTCCTACAGTGTTTTTCTTCACTTATCCTACTGAATATTCGCTCTATTTGTCCTTGTATGAAAAATCATTCTCCTATCAGAGAACACAGGTATGAATTAGAGGAGTTTATAATCCTGTGAACGCAAAAATCTAGCTTTCCGCCCATGAATTTGCCAACAAAGATCTTATATTTACCGCATGCTGTTTCTCTCTTCTTCCTTTCATCTCCTCGCCACATAAACATCATTTTCTCCCCCTTCTCTCCCTCTGAAACCCTTTGCCATCTTTGCTTTATAGCTTGATAATATTCTCTAAAGGGTCTATGACCTATATGTTCATGGGAAGGAGAAAATATCTATTATTTTTTTCCTTGGTGCTTGGTTGAATTCTGTGTCTACTGGGATATTCGGTAGATTTTGGGTGAGTGAGTAAATGAACACTTTCGTGTTCCATCTTTTCCAAGAAAAGGAACTATATAGTTTTCTCATTTTTATTCACGCTCCGACAGTGTTTAAAAAAAAAAAAAAAAAAAGACTCCTTTTCCCCTCGGAGCTTTTCTTAAGCTTGAGTTTTTCTGAGAGTATGACTGCATGCACGTTGTAAATTCTGTTGCTTTTATAGTCTTCTTATCTTTGGTCGCATTGGTTTCTCTAATTGAAGTAATTCGTCCCTGTCTTCATGGTATGAACTTCATGCACCGTTAAAAGCCCACTGGTGGCCCTGGACGTTGTGTTACTCAGATACCCCTTTCCGAGGCCCAGTGGCAAAGAGCATAATCGCTGACAACTTCCCAGCCACTGTGTCTTCAGGTCCACCGTGGTGTTCACGCAGAGGTCATGCTTCCTCCGGCTGCTCCCAGCCAGTCCTGAAATAGCTCAGGAAATGATGACAGTAGCAGACCCGGGCCATTCAGGTCCAACACTGGTCTTCCCTAAGAGGCAGTTAATTTCTGTTTATTGACTTGGTTGAGATTTTATCAAAGCTGTGCTACACAAACATCCCAGTATAGTCTAGGTTGGTCACTCCACACCTGGGGGTTAATTTCCCCTTGCTTTTTTCTCAGATATGATGGAGTAGAAGAAAGGAAGTCAGAGGCTCCAGAACCGACCTGTCAACTGGTTCCTTACCTTTTTGGTCTTCAGCTTTCCACGTCCTCAGTGGGTAGGCTAGGGGGGCCCGCGTCATGTGACCCTTCCGTTATCTGAGCTGTCTCATCCTCCGCAGAACCAGGGGGTGACCGTCCCTTCTTTTGCTCTGGGGTGTCACACTCTGTTTCCATAAAACTATGAAAAATGACACTGGAGATGATGAAATCTACTATCTTCTCATTTCAGGTTGTCTTTTTCTATCCCCAACCTCTGTCAGCTTGGGGGAAACTTCAACACATATTTTGAAAAAACATCAGCAATTAAGCATTCCCGTGTTTGCATAGAGATAGCTATTTTGAAATTTCCTTGGATGAGAAGCCAGCTTCCGACACTGCTGAAGATGGGACGTCTTGTGGAGCCCCAGTGCTGGTAGATAAACAAAGGACCCTCATTTTAGGAAAGTCGGTGGGTCTCCAATCTATGCGGTGAGTAGGATGAAAAAAGAAAAAGACAAAAGGAAACGGAACCCGAGCCACTAGCATTTGAAAAGGCAGGCGCTTTGATTTCTCCCTATGACCTTTGAAGCACTGATTGTTAAAGCTGAAATAACCAGAGTACAAGATGCAAAGAGGCGATAAAACATAAAAGCCATTATGAAGCATAAAAGCCAATGTTGAGGGAACTGTGGTTTCCAGAAAGACAAACTATTGTAGTACTTGTTGCTGTGTTTGGCTGTCATAGAGCCGTCGGAGGTGAAAAGGTTCTAAAATGCAGGCGATTATTATTAATCTCTCTAATTACGAACCCAAAGTCTTTGTGCCACATTCCATACATTTATGTACTAAGTAAGCATGCTGGGGGAGGATTTGGTCTAAGGAATCCTTTCAAGGCTCCTGAAATCACTCCCTCTGGGTAGTCTTCTATTCTGCCAAGAGCCAAGGTCTCTGGGGTCAGTCAGGCCTGTCTCCAAGCCCTGTTTGTTGTGGTCCTGGGGACAAAATGCCCTTCCGGTCTCTACCTGTGGGTTGATAGAATAGATCGACGTATGCAATAAGCCAACTGTGTTCCCTCCCTGTAATTTCTCCCTCAATTTTCTTCCTGAAGAAAAGTGGGTAGGACTTTGGAGAAATACCAGGGAAGAAGGGACAACTCAACGCGTATGTTTTAAGATCTGCTTAGCCAGGTAAGGTACCGAGGCAGATTTCATTTCCTCACTGAGAAAGCTCACCCGATGCCTTGAGTATTATTATAAGTCAGAATGAACACACACTGTTACCTAGAATTAAACAACCCACACGGACAACATGTCAGTTATTTCTGCATTTCTGCAATGCTTCTAACATCGGGAACATTTTCATGGTTTGCGATCTGAGACCCTGGCTCTTCTCTAGGCTTTATTTTCTTACCAGAAAGGTACACATGGCATAAATTTAGTCCAGGGAAAAACTGAAGACTCAAGAAGAATAGAATTTTGATTCCTAATACCAGGAGAGAGTAACCGACACGTGTGTTGGGTGGAGGGGAGCTGCAGAAATGCTTGAGTGAGTTATCCAAAAACCCACCAGCACAACACATGAGTAATTGATAAGAAAGAGTAAGTAAAGGCCATAGAGCTGAGAGATCCTGTTCCTGAGTTTTGTCACCATCCACCTCGTCTGCTCCTTGATATCATTTCTTTCAGCTTTTGATTTAAATATCACTTACCTAGGAAACTAAGTAAGCCTAGGAGACTGACTAGTCTTGCCACATGATTGCCCTCTTGTCTGTTACCCACCTATCCACCCCCTCCCCCCCACCCCAGGGTGTTTCACATAGATAACGGTTGTTGTTTCTGGTGGTGGTAATGGTGATATTTTCTCGATCAATGGCAGTTTGGGAGGAGAAAAAAAAGAAAAACCATCCTGAGGAGCTGAGACCTCATGGCCTATTTTTCTTGGCTTTTCTTTCCTTCTCACTTTTGTCCTCTGTGTTTACCACTTAAGTGGTGCAGCAGAAGCTGCCTGGAAAATGTTCCAATGCCTCGCTAAGTCCCTACAACTTGACAGGTAGTTCGACCAGGAACGTGGACACTACCCAGGAGTTTCTTAGAAATGCAGAGTCCCAAGCCCCTCTCCAGGACCAGACTATGATCTATACTATGAGGAGATCTCTGGGTGATTTGCATGCACCTTACCGCTGTCCGTCTCTAGGACCTACTTATTCTTACCACTTAACTGATGATTAGCCACACTATCTTGGGGTTTTATGCCTGTGGGCTCTGTAAAGCCACGTAGAGCTGCAGTGTCACAGGCCTGTTGCCTTGGCTGTTCAGTGGTGTTTCATGTATGCTGATCTTTATCCTCAAGCCAACTGTAAGTTCCTTGGGTCTCTTTAAATCCTGTGAGTGCTATGCCCGTGGGGGCACTTCTTCGACAATAACAGCGACCACTTGAGAAGCGACTGCGTGGTAGGCATTTTGCTGCGCACGCTTGCGATTCTCTCCCTGAATACTCGCAGTAACTCTCTGAGGTAGCTGGCGTGATTTTTTTCCATTTTGTGATGAGAAAACCAAAGCCTTGGAGAATGCAGTCCATTGCTGACGAGTCTCAAACTCATGTCCGTTAGACTCAGGAGCCTGAGCTTTTAGCCACGATGTTACGTTGCTCACGGATTGATTGACGAATAAGCAAAACTGTGCTTCCGGAAGTAAACAAATATATTTGGTGCTAACCTGATAGCATGGAACAGAGGTCTGCCTCCTTCTTGCCTGGATGCTCTCCGGATAGAAAGATTTCTCCGGAGAAAAGCAGCAGCATTTCCTCGCCACCACCTCCCCCAGCTTCTAGACATCCCCCTTCGCCACTCCCTGCCTCCGGCTGGATGTATTAACTCCCTTCTCCCACCTTCTCTCCCCTCTTGGCTTGTGACCCCAGCCCATGTCCTAACCTTGCGGGGGGCCTTCTGGCTCCTCAGCCCGCCCAGGGGTCCCACATGAGGAGCTTTTTCAGGTCACAGACTGTCTGAGCTTTCTCCGCGCCAGTGGCTGTGCTCGCATAGTGGATGGATGACCTTTCCTTCCCGAACACCCAGAGGGCCAATCAGTCTGTTCCCGCTTCACTGAGAGAACTGAACGAAGTGCTTGCCACTTGAAATGAGAGTAAAGGATAAGTAACTACAAAAATACGCAGAACCCCAACGCCCTCCAAGCCCAGACGAAGCTGAAGCACTTTGTGGTCTAGGGCGTCCCGGGTCGAGCAGAGGAAGGAGTCTTTTCTCACGCTTCCGGTATGGATGTGAAAAATCACTTCGCCGGAAAAGATTCCCGCCAGGTCGGCGAGCATGTGCACGTCTGCCCCCAGCCGCACGCTGCCCCTGGCACATTCTCTTCTCTTGGAAGTGCTGGGGCCAGAGTTTCCACTCGGGTGGATGGCTGGATGCTTATGTAATCACCACCTGCCAGTTGCCATTGACCTACTCTTGTCCCGGGCAATCACATCACCTCCACAGGCACGATCGTTGAGGCCACGGGGCCCCCGTGGCTGCTCTGTCAGAGCCGATGCTGCGGAAACATGGACTCCAGAACAAGCCAGGAGCCAGGAGAGAGCACGCTCTGGGAGAAACCCCCCGTGGGAAAGACAGTGGTCAGGTGGGCCCCCCCACCCAGCAGGGCTCCCGAGGATGTGCTGAGGCCACAGCAAAGGGACGGCATGAGCTACTTCTGCCTCTGAAGTAGTTGCACCTGTACCTGGGATCATAATTAATGATTTCTATGTCCATGAACTTTCGATCAGACAGGCTTTCTTCAGTCTGTCTGGAAAACCTCTAGAATTCAGTATCAGGGAATCTGCATGGATCACTCAGCCCTGAAATTCACTATCTCTACGACCTCGGGTAGATCACTGGCCTCCCGAGGGTTTCCGTTTCCTTATGTGGCAGGTTGGACTAGCTTTGCTGGCCTCTCCGGTGGCTTCAAATTCTAGCATTGTCTCCTTGTAGTGACCTCGACTTCAGGCTACGGCTTCCAAGCTCATTTTGTCCACCTCACACGCAGGAGAAAAAAGATCCGACTGAAGGTGTTTGTCCATAGCTTATAACACAATGCTTCTTCTGCATCTGCCTACCTGTTTAATTTCACCAGTGACACTTACATACACTAAATTCAGCTAGAAACATTCTCAAGCTCGTTGGACCCGTGTAATCTACTTGTCCAAAAGCTAGCACAGGTCCATTTAATAGTCCATTCACACTGGGCTCTGTCGCACCCCCTCCTGCGAATAAGGAGGAAAATTAATTTTAAAACCTTTCCCGAAGAAATTGCCTTCGCACTCCCACCATTGACCTAAGTGTTGCGATCCAATTAAATTAGGAGAGATCACAATTAAAATGCAATGTAATTATCTCCCTTTTATGTAAATGAGATTTCTGATCCCAGAGAATCAATGCACTTTGTTTAAGCAGTTCCTCAGTTGCCTATTCAAGTGCTACTTTGTCCCTCTTTTGCTAAATCCCTCATCTCACAAACCAAATGGAAGAAATGTTCCTGGAAATTCAAAGACAGGAATCACGAAGCCACTCAGCCTTCCCCCAGAATGCAATGAATAGCACCGGGGTGCACGCTGTTTTCCAACTCGGTGCCTCTTCTACCTCAAAGGTCACATGCAGCCAAAGGAAGGCCACGCTTGTCCAAAGGCCTGAAAGAATTTGAAAGTGATCTGAAAGACATTTTCATATCCTGTAGACATCAACACATGTAGAAGTCTGGCCTCCCATAGGCCGTTCTGCGCTCTGACAAACACATTGGTCAGCAATTCAAAACACAGAAGTGGTAGTCGTTATCCTTGTAGGGAGAAAAAACAAAAGATGATTTTGCAAATATCTAGTTCGAATCCCATCTGTAGCGAATCCATTTAAAAGCAAACTCATCAGGGTGCGTGGGTGGCTCGTTTGGTTAAACGACCAACTCTTGATTTCGGCTCAGGTCATGATTTCAAGGTTGGTGAGATCAAGCTTGGCATCGGGCTCGGCACTGACAGTGTGGAGCCTGCTTAGGATTCTCTCTCTCCTTCTCTCTCTGTCTCTGTCTCTGTCTCTCTCTCTTAGTGATGAAAAAGAATGAAATCTTGCCATTTGCAATAATGTGGATGGAACTAGCATGTATTGTGCTAAGCAAAATAAGTCAGTCAGAGAAAGACAGAGATCATATGATTTCACTCGTATGTGGAATTCGAGAAACTTAACAGATAAACATAGATAAGGGGAGGAAAAATAAGATAAAAACAGAGAGGGAGGCAAACCATAAGAGACTTAAGTACAGAAAATAAACAGAGGGTTGATGGGGGTGGATGGGTAGGGGGTGGGTTAAATGGGTGTTGGGCATTAAGGAGGGCACTCTTTGGGAGGAGCACTGGGTGTTATATAAGTTAGAGATGAATCACTGGGTTCTTCTCCTGAAGCTTAGACTACACTGTATGTTAACTAACTTGACAATAAAAAAGTAAAATTAAATTAAATGAAAGAAGAGAAAACATGGAAATCAGATGAAAGGAATCTCAGGTAGAAAATCTTCCATGGGGAAAAACAAAACAAAACAAAACAGCCCAGGGATGCAGAAACGGTTGAATGAATGATGAATTTTATGGTATTTCAAGGATAAAAGAAAGTACTTGAAAAAAAAAAACTTAAAAAAAAAAAAAGCAAAATCATTAAGACCTGTTGATCTATTACTGCTATTGACCATAATGCTGTGTAACAAATAGCCCCCAAACTTAGTGGCTTTCGGTAACAGGTACTTATTATCGAATTCATAGGTGTGCAGGCTTATGGTACTTCTGCTGATCTAGGCTGAGTCAGGCCAAGTGTCTCTGCTTCAGGCTCAGGTTCAATTCCAGCTGGAGTTGCTCCACATGTGTTTTACTGGGGCCAAGCTGACAGGGCAGCACCCACCAGGCATATTCTTCCATGTCGAATCTCTAGAGAACCCAAGGCCAAACGAAGTGCAGGAGTGCATTTCAAGCCTCCACTTGGGTCCTGTCTGCTAATGTTCTTTTGGTCAAAGTAAGTCATGTGAGCAGTCCACGATCAATGAGGTGGGAAAGCACGCTCCACCCTCAATGGTAGGGAAGAGAATTGCTACTAAACACAACCTAAACTATCCCAAACATCTTTTAGCCCAGACATTTAAAAACCCAAACATATCAGCCTGGATGTCTCTGATTACAGCGATACAGGTTTTCCAGGTTTTTAAACCTGTATTAATTAAAAGTCAGTTGTACATGAAGATATTTGGGCAGCTACTTTTCCCATAGCTTGTTTTTATTTAAAACTTTCTTAAAGGTTTCTGCTTAATTTTCTAGTGCATGTAGTTAATATCTTAATAAGAAAGAGGTAAGTGGAAGGTTTATTTCAATTCCATCTTTGGCTTAGAATTAAAGCCATCCCAACATGGCCTTGAGACTTCTAACCAACTTAGTGCTGAAACCCCTAGAAATGGTTTTTCCTTACGTGTCAGTGCCTGATGGTTTTTTTACTGTTGTTATTGTTGTTGTTTTTTGATTGGTTGGTTTGGTTTTATCACAGAAGCAAGCATTTTGCCCTTCTAGACTTCAGTGTCTAGATTCATTTTCTCTGTTTCTTCTGTTGTCTTCCCCATGGTTCTCTGGACACGCTCCCGACAGCACATCAACACAGAAAGGATGCTCAGAATTATACGGTAGTGGTGATCATACAGCGGCACAACAAGCCTGACTCCTCTCTCTCTAGGCTGCATGTTCGTCTTCTCCCACCCTCCTTTTGAAGAGAAAATGTTCTTTTCCTTAATGGGAGGGAAATCCATTGTTTACAAATGATGTGTTTACTAAGTACCTTTAGGGAAGTGTCTCAATGGCATTCACGACACGTTAAGTCAGGCTGTAAAGGGGCTGCCTGTGCACTGTGGGGTGTTTAGCAGCAACTCTGGCCTATTGATCCAGTAGATGTACAAGCCCAGATCCAGCCGTACCCCCAACGGTGACAACCAAAAATGTCTCCAGTCACTGGCAAATCAAATCGTCAAAGTCGCCCCTGACTGAGGACCAACAGTTAATTCAGATACAAAGCTGGAGCATTGCTGAATTTACACTAGAAACTTTGCTTGAAGAACAGCTTAAATTAACCTTAAAATAGAAAGCTAATGAAGTATATTTCAATATAACTTAAAAAAAAATTTTTAGCGTTTATTTTAACATTTATTTATTATTGAGAGACAGAGAGACAGAGCATGAACATGGGAGGGGCAGAGAGAGGCAGAGACACAGAATCCGAAGCGGGCTCCAGGCTCTGAGCTGGCAGCACAGAGCCCGACGCGGGGCTCGAACTCACGGACCGCGAGATCGTGACCCAAGCCGAAGTCAGACGCTTAACTCACTGAGCCACCCAGGCGCCCCTCAATATAACTTTTTAAACTGAAATGTATGGGGACTCATTAAACAGTTTTAGAAAATACATAAAAGGATGATCCTTCTGAGGGCCTCTTGAAATGAGCGATTACAATTCATGATCACTAACAAGATGGTGGCCACTAAATGCCAGGCATGTCCGATGAGCTTGACATACTTATCAATCCTTACAATCACATGAACCGGCTTCTATTATGCCTTTACATAGGAGGACACTGAGGCACAGAAAGTGTAAGTAATGCATCTGAGGCCGCACCAGCTAGTAAGATTCAAGCCAGGACTGGAACTGTCTGCATGTCTCTCCGGAAGGGAGCCTCAGCTCTACATTCTCTGAGATCATGTGTCATTTCAGGATTCTCCTCGGGACTTTCAGCACGTTTTTTCATACCAACAATTGTATCAAAGAGAGGGCTCAAATAAGGCCTCTACTCTACTGGGTAGAACCTGCCACATGCCGCCTCACAACGGCCACCCCTTGCACCAGCCCAGGGTACCTGTGCTGCTCCCTGGAAAGGTACCCCAAGGGCAAGCAAAGAGATGCCCAAATTAAGTGATCTGAAGAATTTCAAATCCTTCGTAAACTAACATCTACGTGTGCCCTACCTTAAGGCCTGAAACCTCTAGATCTTCGAGAGTACGTTGCGAGAATGGGTGGCGGTGGAGCAGGGGCACGCATCGGAGGCAGCTGCTCGCCTGGAAGGGGTCCGGTGTACGCTTCTCCTGGACTGGGTGGCAGGGGCCACCAGGCTCCTCCTCAACCTGCCAGTGTCCATCTGCATCCTGTTCCTCAACAAAAGGATCCACATGTGAGCTTGGCCCTGGTGCACGTTGTGGTCCCCTGGCCAGGTCTGTACATCTGCCGGAAGTTGGACACCTTTGCCTCTGAAAGTCTGCCAGCCTGCCCGCCCTCCCTCTGGGTGTTCAGCGTCTGCAGGTTTGGGGTCTTCGCCAGCTTCCCTCTACAGAGCGATACCACAAACACCTATCGGCTGGTCAAGATCATGGCCGCGGCGGCACGTGGCTATCATAGCCCTCCAGAGAAGAACTTCTCCACCAGAATACAGGTCAACACTGCTTCCTGGAACTTTAGGTGCGATCCTAAACTCTTACTACGATGCGAAGTTTAACATCCTAGGAATGCTGGGTGTTTCAGGCATGTCCTTTAACCCAGTGTGGGTAGGGGGCACAGAAGCGTCACATAACTGCCACGCAGCCACATTCCTACCAGGCACCAATGCTTGCGTCTGTGTTGGTGGCTATGCTGTTTCTCGAGTCAGTGTAGAGGAGAAACATGGTCTCCAGTCCTTTCTGTTTGCCTGTGGTGTTGCTCTCTGGAATAACAGCCGTCCTGGGACCTTATCAATTTACTGGACCACTGGGTGCACTTCAACACTCACCTGTGATGTGTTCAGGCTCTTCAGGTTCTGACTCACTTCATTTAGAGGACATATATTTTTTTTAAGTTTATTTATTTATTCTGAGAGAGAGAAAAGGGGCGAGTGGGGGAGGGGCAGAGAGCGAGAATCCCAAGCAAGCTCTGCACTGGCAGCATGAGCCCGATGTGGGGCTCGAACCCAGGAACCATGAGATTATGACCTGAGCCAAAGTCAGCCGCTTAACCAACTGAGCCACCCAGACGCCTCCAGAGGACATATTTTATTTAAAGATCCACCATTAAGGAGTCAGGGTCCCAGCATGTTACGTAATTATTTTGTATTCTTGCCTATGCCCATTTTAAACTTACCAAACAGGAAGAAAGCAAGCATAAATTGTCACAACTTAGGGGCACCTGGGTGGCTCAGTCGGTTAAGCATCTAGCTCTCGGTTTCGGCTCAGGTCATGATCTCACTGTTCGTGGGTTTGAACCCCATGTCGGGCTCTGCGTTGACAGTGCGGATCCTGCTTAGGATGGTCTCCCTCCCTCACTCTCTGTCCCTACCCCGCTGTCTCTCTCTCTCTCTCTCTCTCTCTCTCTCTCTCAAGAAAAAAAAAAAATTGGTACAAGGTAGTCAATTGGAGAAAAGAAAATTACCTCTAGAAGCTTAAAAGAAAAATAAGCATACCAATCACTTTCAAAGGAGTAGGAAAAAATTGCATCGCAAAATTTACCGAACGGTACTGTGCGAGGTGTAAGACGAAGGGAATTTTATTCATGAAACGTGACCTTTCGTTTTAGAGTACTTTTTAAAAACTTCATCCTTGGGGCGCCTGGGTGGCGCAGTCGGTTAAGCGTCCGACTTCAGCCAGGTCACGATCTCGCGGTCCGTGAGTTCGAGCCCCGCGTCGGGCTCTGGGCTGATGGCTCAGAGCCTGGAGCCTGTTTCCGATTCTGTGTCTCCCTCTCTCTCTGCCCCTCCCCCGTTCATGCTCTGTCTCTCTCTGTCCCAAAAATAAATAAACATTGAAAAAAAAAAAAAATTTAAAAACTTCATCCTTCACGAAACCACAGTTTATACTCCTTTGCAAATATGATCGTACGAAGTACAAGCACCCACATGTTACTTGACATTCACCTGTTATGTACCCTAATGCGCTGTCTTAGCAGCTCCCACCGGGTGTCGGGCCCTATTCCTGGCAAAAGGTTTGGTTAGATGCGGTCCTTGGCCCGGAAGTTTCCCGGTCTAGCAAGCCCAAGCATCTGGGCCTAACCTCTGAGGCCCAATATCACCTGCTTTTCCCCGCAGCTGGCCCTGTGTTAGTCAGTCTTGCACGTTGACCGTCACTCCGTCTGTCCTGCTCATCTATCTTCCAGCAGACTTGCCCTGACCCTTCTCTGCCCACGCGTCCAGATCCCCACATCTCAAGGTGGAGCCTGCAGGCCACGCGGACCATTGGACACCTCCTCTGCCTCTCTTCCCCTCATCCGAGGGACCACGAGTTCGAGACGCCTCAGTTACAGCCTCCTCCATCCTCCTGACATAACCAGTATCCATCCCTTCTCTTTTTTTCTTCTTTCTTTCTTTCTTTCTTTCTTTCTTTCTTTCTTTCTTTCTTCTTTCTTTCTTTCTTTCTTTCTTTCTTTCTTTCTTCTTTAGTTTATTTATTTTTGAGGGGTGGGGGAGGGCAGAGGGAAAGGGACACAGAGGATCTGAAGCAGGCTCTGTGCGGACAGCAGGGAGCCCAACACCGGGCTCGAACTCATGAGTCCTGAGATCATGACCTGAGCCCAAGTCAGATGCTTAACTGAGACACCCAGGCGCCCCTTCCCCCGCCTCCACCCTATTTTTCCTTAAGCAATAATTTTCTTGCTTTTCTTTAGTGTCTTATCACCTAGACGCTAGAGTTTAGACCTGCTCGTCAAACATTTTTCTTCTAAGTCTCTCTTTTTTTAATTAAACATTTTTAGTTGTGATTAAATATAGACAATGTGAAATTACAAAAAAAAATTTAAATGTTTATTTTTTGAGAGAGAGAGAGAGGGCGCAAGCCAGTTGGGGAGGGGCAGAGAGGGAGGGAGACACAGAATCCGAAGCAGGTTCCAGGCTCCAAACTGTCAACACAGAACCCGACGCGGGCCTTGAACTCACGAACCACAAGATCATGACCTGAGCCGAAGTCGGGTGCTTCACCGACGGAGCCACCCAGGCGCCCAGGACAATGTAAAATTGTAACCGTTTTTTGTTTTTTTTTTTTTTTTTTAATTTTTCAACGTTTATTTATTTTTGGGACAGAGAGAGACAGAGCATGAACGGGGGAGGGGCAGAGAGAGAGGGAGACACAGAATTGGAAACAGGCTCCAGGCTCTGAGCCATCAGCCCAGAGCCCGACGCGGGGCTCGAACTCACGGACCGCGAGATCGTGACCTGGCCGAAGTCGGACGCTTAACCGACTGCGCCACCCAGGCGCCCAGGACAATGTAAAATTGTAACCGTTTTTAACGACACAGCTCAGTGGCCTTAAGTACATCCGCCCGGGTACGCGGCCATCTCTTCATCTTGCAAAAGTGAAATTCTGCACTTCTGCACTCATTAAACAGCTTCCCATTCCTCCTTCCCCCACCCCCTGGTACCCAACTCTCCCGCTTTCTGTCTCTGTGAGTTTGACTGCTGCAGATCCCCCGCAGAAGTGCAGTCACACGGCGGTCCCTCTTCACGCCATGTACATCATGTTGTCAAGGTTCAGACATGCAGCATGGGTCAGAATTTTCTTCCTTTTTAAGGCCAAATAATATTCCATTATGTGGATAGAACACATCTCCTTTATCCATTTCCCCACGGAGAGGCACTTGGGCCGCTCCTATCTTTTGGCTGTTGTGAATAACGCTGCCATAAACCTAAGTGTATTACGTCTCTTACAATCTCAAGTACCCTTTTCCAATTCTTCAATTTCCTTAAATTGTTGTCGAACAACTGGCTGTTTGAACTCTAGAGTCTCCCAAGCCTGGATTTTGCAGATTGCACACTCATGGTGCAGTTCAGCATGTTTCTCTGTCCTCTGTATTTCTTGAAAATAGGCAGCTGGATCTAGAGGCTTTATTAGTCTCAAGTTCAATGACTTTGGCAATACAAATGGTGGTGTTGTGGTCTTTCATCAGGCGGTGCATGGTGTCTGGTTTTTACTTTTGGTTTCACTGTTATTAGCCATTGGTAACATAAATCCACTGGGGGCTGTGAAATGGTGCTATTTTAGTATATTTTGTTTTCACTGATTAGCGAGAATACCTTCATAAAAGATGTTTCCCTTCATCTACTATTTAGTTACCCAGCGGTATATAGTTCACAGAAGAAAAGCAGGATAAATACTTGGTTCCTTTCTTTTATTTACACAGATTTCAAAACGGCTGGTTTTGTATCATCTTAAATATCCTTATCCACACAAAAATTGAAACATACTTTATGAGCATCAACACATAGGAGTCTTACTCACTGATGCTGAAATTACTCTATCTTTGGTCAGTGGAAATATTTCCAAATTGTCCCCTGCATCCTTTTAGTCTTTGATAGCTCTCTAGCTTTTTCGTATATTAAGATGTTCCAAGGCTCTTTCTGACTTTTACTGCCTCAGATGTGGAATCAGATTTTTCTCCAAGAAGCCCTCATATCTTTTAATGGAAAATTGTACTTCAAAAGCATAATCTGGACATTGGGGATGTTCATTGTTACCGGCTGGTCATTGTTTCTAGGCATTTATCATATGTATATCTATGTATCTACCTATTATCTGTCCATATATCTATTAACATGTGAGTTCATAATTATATTTCCAGTTTAACTCAGAACTACAAGATCTTTTATTTAACTTTTTCACATTACATCTGTGTCTTTTTTCCATCACGCCCAAAATCCTGGTTGTGAATGACACAGGAGATTATAGGATGAGAATAACCCAAGATTACTGCTTGTTTTATATCATATTCACTATAATAATCTCAGATACTAATAACATCAATTATGATTAGTGAAAATACTTTTTAGATTGTATATGCTAGCCTTCTGTCCACTTCAATTCGAAATAGTTGCTCTGTACCTGTGCTGTCAAATCATCACAGTTCGTAGTACAAACTGTCCATTTTAACACTTCTATAACTAACCCTGGTTCTCCTAGTAACTCTTTATTATTTAATACATATCAAGAGTCCTTATATTGATGTCTATCTGGTCATTTTATTTGCTTGAAGCTTATTCTTTAATAGATTTCCTTAGGAAGGGCTCCTGGGAAGAATATTTTCTGAGTTTTTACATATAAACAGTTTTGTCTTTGTTCTTGTTTCTCACACCCCTCTTTCAGCTGTGTGCTATTCACTGTCACTGTCCCTTTGTGGTACATCAATGGTATTCAAAACTAGCCATCCAATATGGTTATCTTTGTATCTATCATTTGCTCCATGTATCTAAATTTTCAATTAGAGCAATGCCCTCACCGCCCAGTTCACCACTGGGTGACAGGAATCTGTCTGGTCTTTACTGTAACAGATCTTCCGAGCCAGAATTCTCAGAAACGTGATGTGCTTTTTTAAATACGTGATTTATTATTTTTTTTTTAATTTTAGGAAAGTTGCCTCAAATTACAGCATTTATTAAATGTCCTGTTTCCTTGCTTTGATTTTCTTATTTGGAGACTCCTATCTCTGTTTATTGGGTCTTTCCTTTCTTTTCTGTTTTTCTTTTTCAATATTTATCAAGACCTTTTTATGACTTTTTTCAATTCATTTCCATTTTTTAAAGGGTTTTTCCCCCTTTTCCCTTTCTATTTCTTTTCTGGCACTGTTTGTTGTTTCTTTGCTGTTGTACACCCCTCAGTGTAATTATTTTCTTTTATTTTGTTTTCTTTTATTTTGTTTTGTTTCTTTTATTTTGTTTCTTTTATTTTGTTTCTTTTATTTTGAAGTCATTCTTAAGTTCCGTCACCTTTTTATGAGTTTTTCTATTTATGACTTATATGTCCTTCATATTTTACCTACTTTTCTCAACTTTGTGAGTTGCTTTGAAATAGTACATTATTATAGTTTTAATCTGTGTCTGGAAGATATCTTTCTGCGGTGCTTTCATTGTCTGTAGGGGTCTTTTTTTGTTTCTTATTGTCTTATTTCATTGTTGGTAGCAAGTTATTCTGCTTTTGATTATATTTTTTCTTTTTTTTAAATTTTTTTTAATGTTTATTTGTTTTTGAGAGAGAGAGAGAGTGCGCAAGTGCAGGTAAGGCAAAGAGGGAGGGAGACACAGAATTCCAAGCAGGCTCCAGGCTCTGAACTGTCCGCACAGAGCCCAACACGGGGCTGGAACTCACGAACCACGAGATCACGACCTGAGCTGAAGTCGGATGCTTAACTGACTGAGCCACCCAGGCCACCCTACTTTTTCTTATATTAACATTTTATGCCATTTGATAATTTTCTGTTAATTTCCCATGAAGTTAGTTTATTTGTACTTTTAGGCAAAAACCGAGTTCAGGTAGGTTTGGTTTTGGATTTTGTTTTGTTTTTGTTTTTGTTTTTGTTTTTGTTTTGTTTTTGTTTTTGTGGCGCTCCTTCTGTTGCTGTGAAATGTTGCAAACTGAGGACCCTGTTCCGTGCCTCTGTTATCAAAACCTTCTGTTTGTTGTTGTTCTCCTTATGGGGGTCAGTTTTGATTCTACTCTCCGTGGTGTATCCTAAGTCTGACACCCGTCATGCAACAGTGCTCTGGATGCCTAGCTTCAAGACTTTTGGGGGCCTAGTTGTGTCTGCCCCTTGAGAACTTATAATCGATGCCTTTGCAATCACCTGCTTTGGGAGCGGTAAGACCCTTGCTAGTTTCACGTTGTCCACATTACTTTCTAGTGAATACCATTTGTCTGCTTTGGGTTCTCCTCTCAGGTTTTTCAAACATTTTGTAACTTCCTCCTTCTCTTCCTTCCTCTTCTTTTTTATTTTAGAAAGACAGAGAGAGAGAGAGAGAGAGAGAGAGCGAGCAGGGGAGAGGGGCAGAGGAAGAGAGAGAATCCCAAGCAGGCTCCACTTTGAGCATGGGCTGGATCTCACAACTGCGAGATAATGACCTGAGCTGAAACCAAGAGTCAGATGCGGGGCGCCTGGGTGGCTCAGTCAGTTAAGCAGCCAACTTCAGCTCAGGTCATGAGCTCATGGTCTATGAGTTCGAGCCCTGCATCGGGCTCTGTGGTGACAGCTCAGAGCCTGGAGCCTGCTTCGGATTCTGTGTCTCCCCCTCTCTCTGCCCTTCCCATGCTCATGCTCCGTCTCTCTCTGCCTCTCAATAATACATACACGTTAAAAAAAGATTCAAACCGAGAGTCAGATGCTCAACCGACTGAGCCACCCAGGCACCCCCCGTCCCCCAGTCTCCTAGCTGCTGGCCATTTGTCCTCAACCACTGGCATTTTTGGATTCATGAGCATACTCTGTCATCCAGTTATGTCATAAATTCTTTTTCATGCCTTTGTTTGCTTGTTTGCCATTTTTTTGCCTTTTTTTTTTTTTTTTTTTTTTGCTTTCAGTGTGGGGATTAGGGAAGATCCAGAATGTCTGCTGCCACCACTGTCATTATCCTCAAAGAATCTCACATCATTTAAAAACTATTCGTTTTCTGCCTCTCTGCAAATATCTTCAGCGTAATTCATGCCTAGTTCTGACATGCATTTTCACCAAGACTCTGAGGCTTACATGATGCATTTGTCTGGCAAATGATGGCTGCCTCAGCGGTGTCTCCACTCCCCTCCATCCTTCCCCCATGAGGTAAGATAATGCCTATTCAAAGTGGCATTTCCATTCTCAGACTGCTTCTGCTTCCAAATCCTGTGTCCTCACAGGCACTCTGAAGTCCTAATTGTTCTCAGGCTGTCCTTCCCTTCCCCAGGAACTTCTCACCATTGCATTCTCCTCCCCTTTCTGGAACATACTCTCAGTTCTAGTTAGCAGCAACTACTAATATTCACATGTACGTGACCTGTCTGTTCCTGTCTCTTTCTCTTAGCAAGTGCTATTTTGCTCACCTACAAGGTCATATCCTTCCAATATGCTCAAAGTATTGGAGTGTGTTAAAAAGTATTTTCACAAGTATTTCAAAGTATTGAAGTCCCCAGTACTTCTCAAGATCACATGGCAGACTCTTGCTGACTAATTTTCATGAAGTCAAAGAAGCACCGAGTCAACCAGTTTAACTGCGACTTTTCAGCACGTTTTAGTACTTTGAATATGGAGTGATTTACACACACTTCTTTAATTTCTGTGTATTTCCTAGAAAGCATTAAACATTAATTCCTGTGTACCATGGCTGAAATATGGCTGCTCAACCCCTGCCAAGCTTCTCTCAAACATTTAACACTGATGGAAATATGGGGAAGTCGGCAAAATTCATTGACTATTAGAAGAAAGAAAAATCAAAGTTTATGTGATATCTCTCAGGAAATCACCTGGAATTACTCTGTTTATTCCCTGGGAATCACTAACTTACCCGATTCACATTCTGCGGGTAGCGATTTTAGTCCCTAGCTTTTTTTTTTTTTTTTTAATTTAAAGGGACTATCCCATTTGCTTCCAGGAAGGATTGAAGCAGCTCATAGAAAATAAAGGTACTTTATAAAGCAATTAAAAGAGAAAAAGGAAATCTAAAATCTCTAAAAGAAAAATCTGGTAAATATACTAACCATCTAGATTCATACTGAATAAAAAATACAAATAAATAACAAATAAAAATAAAAATAAATCTGATTTAGATTTCTACCAGCCAATTTAAAAAGGAAAAGTATAATCACATAAGCTTAACTGGCCAGGAAAAGAAACACAATCTAATTCAAGACAACAATTTTCATGAAAATGTGAAAAGTGGGAAGGGTACGGAAGAGGATGGTGAGGCATCCCTTGAGTCGGATCCCCTCTGCATCGTTCACCAGCTATCAGATCTTGGGCAATTTACCTTGCATCAACGTCATCCAAAAGAAAATAGAAACAATAGCCCAGGTTTCAGAGGGTCCCTACAAAGACCAAGGAGAAATAACCATACAAGTTGTAACGCCATGACCAACGCAGACATTTCTCCAGCACTTCCGTCCTTTGCCATCTCCTGGGTCCTGAGGAATAGCCAGCCATCCTCTGAGTCAACTCCTTCTCCCTAGATGACCGTAAACGTGTCTCTCAAATGCTCATGGACGAGTCCCCTCACCCTTCCTGCCAGCAAAGCCATATGGGAATGCACAGGGCTGTGGGACCCGTTTCTGGGGACACTTCTTCACCTCGGGTCCTGCCTTGGGGCTCTCAGAATCGTTGCTTCCCCCACTGGCCTCTGCTGGTACCTAGTAGGCAGCTGCCATGGCCAGGCCCTGGGATCCGGGATTCTGCATACTTCAGAGACTTAACGAATTCAAACAGCCCTGTAGTCTCTAGAATCTTCCATGTATCCAAGCTGAGTGGTGAGGAGAAGGTGTCTGTGTCCTTACACTCTGTCCCCGGAGCCCTGAAAGTCACATTTCTTTGAACCTCATGGCTCACAGATATGAGGGAAAACGACACATTTAGATTTTGCTATGTGCAGAGACGATACCTACCCTGAACTCCCCTACCTCTGTCTGGGGTCTGTGAGGTTGAGTCAGAGGAGGAAGAGCCACGGAAGCTCTTGCAGCCTCAGAATCCAGCTTCCCCCCGCCATACACACACACCCATGCCAGCACCCTGTTTCAATGACCGCGGAGGTATTGTAGGGACAGGTGTGTAGGTCTGACCCTCTACTCCCTTAGCAGGAGTTTTTCGCCCAAGGAGATGTCTCTGTGCCTCATGCAAATATACCCTTGAAGAGCCACCTCGAGCCTTCACAAGACCTCACAAGCCACCTCAGGCCACACATGCCTGAATCCCCAAGTAGCACTGGCATTGGCTCAAGCCAGGAGACCCCTTATACGCACGCGGGATGCCCAGAGGTAGAAGGACGAAGTAGGCATGCGCAAAGAAGAAAACGCAGAGAAGGGGCGGGCACTCAGAAACGCTGCCCGGAAGGAAAGGGACACGAATACAAACGTCGGGGAGCAGAGGAAAGATGATTGTATAATGAACGGGGATGTGGAATCTGTGCGGCTGAGCTTCGTTTGGAGGTTTCCCATTTTCTGAAACGCCGTCCCCTTTACACAGGCAAATTCAACTAGTGATGCAAGTCGACAGGCGCGTTTAAATTCAGGTCAGTTTTGTTTCAGTCACCGTCCTCGGACGAAGTATGGCATTAGGTTAAAAGTATGGGTTTTGAATAAATTAGGGGCAAGGCTGGATCTTTCCTCGCTCACTTACCAACTTTTATTTTAGTTCATTACCTTCTTTATCATTCAGCCTCTATGGGGAAGAGCAAGAGTGCATGCGTCATAGGGTGGTTGTTAGTATTATGAACGTATATAAAACTCGATATAGTGATGACAGGTAAGAAGCATTTGGAATAACCGTTCCAAGTTGCCATTTCACATTGCGTGTGTAAGAATGGATCCGTACTGGGGAGGACAGTCAGGTAGACTGCTGTGACAGGAAGCGCAACAAGGAAAGTGACCACCAGTGCAGGACCTTTATCCCAGCAGAAGCTTCTATTTATTTTAAGAGAAACTCCAAAAAAAACAAACAACAAAAAAAAAAAAAAACAAAAGCGTGCAGTCCTCATGTGGCCTTTGGACGAGAGCAAACTCCAGCTCTCCCTGCAAAATATTTCCACAGGATAGAAACTAAGAGAAAAGAGTCGACTTCCAGCAGACTTGAATGCAGACAGCAAACTGTCCTGAGCACAGCCATGGTCCGGTCACACACTCACCGAAAGTCTGACAATTTGACATCTAAAACGACAACCACAGGGCAGCAGTGAACGTGGCTCGGGGAGCAGGCTGGGGTTGAGCGGAGTGCAGATGGGCGACCTGAATCGTGTCACAGTCCCTAACCCCTTTAGTACACCCTGAGACCCTGAGGTAGAAATGGTCTCCTTCGGGAAAGCAGGACTCGGCTTCCCTCAAAGAACCCAGTCAAGACCGT
The DNA here is from genome assembly GCF_007474595.2 of Lynx canadensis. NCBI lineage: Eukaryota > Metazoa > Chordata > Mammalia > Carnivora > Felidae > Lynx > Lynx canadensis. The sequence goes on along the minus strand of NC_044319.2, from coordinate 58,278,565 downwards.
CACGACCAGAAGGCGAGGGTCCGGAAAAGTGCTCACAGAACTAAGAGGAAGAAGTTGAGGAAAGGGAAGTTTAAAAGGAAAGCGCAGTCACCTCTACTAATAGGAACTGGTAGGAGTGTCTCTACACAGGGAGGAGCCATAGCTCATGGCCCGACCCTCGTCCCCCAGATTTGCCTTCACCTTCTTTCGTTAAGTAAGCTTGCTCCCAATCCTACCTTGGAGGGGTGGCTTGGGGAGGTCTGTTGCTCATTTAACACCCTTGCTTTTCCTTTTGTTTCCAATGGCACAGCCAAGCCAAGTCTGAAACACAGAAATACAGCTTTACAAAAGGCTCAGGATAACACAAAGGTAACAAACCCAGGCGGTGTGGCCACATTAGGGTGGCATGAGCTGTGCCCTGTCCAACTCCGGGAGGGGGGGGGGGGGGAGATACACCTAGGCCAGGGTGACAATGGTGCCCCTCAGAGTTGTGTAGTGAGGCAACCCTGCATGCGAATATCTCAGAATTAGATCAGCTCCTTTAGGAGATGTGGCTCTCTCTAAGTGGGTCTTGTTTACCTGATCTACTCCTATGGCATCGTAGCTTGGAGCCCATACGGAGACCTTTGTCCTCCAAAAGGTCCACATCCTGGAAAACGGGGACCAGAAAGAAATGAGAATTTCTACGTTCACTTGTAGAAAACCTCTGAAGTGAGATCTGGGTTCCTATCTGAGGAATTAATTTCTCCCAAACCGACTGATACAAGGAATGTTCCATTTGGAAGAAACTTTATTCTGTGATCCCCATGAGACAAGACGAGCATAAGAGCCACACAATATATATCCAAATAAACAAGAGAAAAGGTAATTATATTATAGAAAGTACCTGCCATTTTGAGCACCTGACATTTATGTGAGTACCTTACGCACTTCACCCGCATCATCTTGACAACCCAGTGAGGCACATCTTGTCTTTTCTCTCCCTTTCTTTCTTTCTTTCTTTCTTTCTTTCGAGAGAAATCAGAGGAGGGGCAGAGGGAGAGAAAGGAGAGAAAGAATCTTAAGCAGGCTTCACACCTAGTGTGGACCCCAATGCCAGGCTCGTTCTCATGACCATGAGACCTGAGCTGAAATCAAGAGTTGGTTGCTTAGGGGCGCCTGGGTGGCTCAGTCGGTTGGGCGTCCGACTTCGGCTCAGGTCGTGATCTCGCGTCTGTGAGTTCGAGCCCCGCGTCGGTCTCTGTGCTGACGGCTCGGAGCCTGGAGCCTGTTTCTGATTCTGTGTCTCCCTCTCTCTCTGTCCCTCCCCCGTTCATGCTCTGTCTCTGTCTCAAAAATGAATAAATGTTAAAAAAAAAAAAAGAGTTGGTTGCTTAGCCAGCTGAGCCACACCCAGGTGCCCCCATCTTGTCTTTTTATCTCTCCATTCTACAAGAGAAGAAATGATCTGGAAGGCTAGATAATTTGCCTAATGTTACAGTCAGTCCGTGGCAAATTTATGATTAACCCACGTCCAAAAACCAAAAGTAGAACCAGCTACTATTATTGCTACTTAAGTCAAAAGGTGAAAGAAGAATATCGAAAATAAAAATGGGATTGGGGAGACACCTGGGTGGCTCAGTCAGTTGAGCGGCCGTCTTCGACTCAGGTCGTGATCTCTCAGTTCATGAGCTCGAGCCCCACGTCGGGCTCTGTGCTGACAGCTCAGAGCTGGGACCCTGCTTTGGATTCTGTGTCTCCCCCTCTCTCTGCCCCTTTCCACTTGTGTTCTGTCTTTCTGTCTCTCAAAAATAAATAAATATTAAAAACCATGGAATTGGAGGCGAAGATTATACTTGCAGATGGGTGCAAAGCTTGAACTTACATAGGTAGTTCCTGGCATAATTAAAGGTGAATGGGGTGGATGGAAAAACAGAACCGTCTAGCCCTCTGGTTAAAACAGCACAGGTTACTAAGAATCGTATACATCAATGATTCTAAACTGCAAGTGGGTGAATTAGAAGCCTTGACATGACAAGACTGTCTCAGAGCTGGGTTGTAAAATAGACCATCGGTTGGGAAACTGGTTTCAGGCAGCCAGAGAGAGTTTACCATGCCATATGGGGCCCTAGAGAAAGCTGATGATCAGGGAAGGCTATGCTTCTAGTTCGAGGCTATGTCGACCGGCCCTTGGGAGCAGCTTGTTTGGAACCTAGAGAAGAGCAGTTACCATGTCGGTTACTGAGGTGACGGGCCTTTGCCAGCTCAGAAGGAGCTGAGTCAGGAACAAGAACTAGCACTTACCCTCATGTCTGCAACTGGGCTGGGTGCTGCCTCATGGCTTCAGGCTCCCATCTTCTCATTCACCGCATCACTTGGAAATTTCGAGAATGCTCTTGCTTTCCCTAGTCTCTCACACACCACATGCCTTACTACATCACACTGCTGCTTCAGGAGCCTTTCTCTATTCTATTAACACCTCTTTCCTCCACCCTCACCATCTCCTACTTAGCTTCTGGGCTCGGGAAGCCTTTTATCCACACCCCAAATTGGAATAGACTCCCTCACACAGAGTACCCCGAAGCCGCTTGCCCCCCACCTTGTATTCTTTGCGGTACATTGTAGTGAACTGTACAGATCCCAAGCCCCTCATCCATGATCATAAAATACACAAAGCTCTGAAGCCATCTTTTTTCTAATGTTAACTTCGGTGCCAACATATCTCATTTGGTGAGAATAGTCATACATTGTGCTGTAGAAAAATTGATGTGTGTGGCTTTGGATTGCTACCTCAGACCCCTTTGGGAGCGTTTAAAAAACATACAATATAGGTACCAGATTATCTTTCTAAAGCTGGAAAAAATGCTTTGGTCTGAGATCTCTCTGGCCACAAGAGTGTTCAATAAGGGATTATGGATCTACACTGTGCTGCATCCCGTTGTGTGCTGAGTTATGTTATATTGTTCTCATTACAGTTCCCACGACGGTAATGTCCTTGAGGATAGGAACTGTACCTCATTTGTCATTTTATCTCTTTTGTGTGTTCTTAATAAATGAATGAACAAGTAAATAGAAGAATGAATGAATGAAGACTGAGGAGCTATAGCCCATCCCCAGGTTGGTTACGTATTCCTAGACTTCCCAAGACAGAGAATTTCAAGTGAAACTCAGAAGATTGGGAAAACCAGAAGAAACATTAAAAAGCTTTTGATGCTTGAAACACATCAGCTTTCATTCACGCATTCATTTATTTACTCAACATTTGTCTGTGCCATATAATGAGAAGCTAGGTCATAGAAACAGTTGAAAAATAACAACACACAGTAACAACAAAAAGCAGAGAAGTTCAGAAAGAAAGAAAAGACTTTGGCACAGAGCAAAGGTCCAGTTCAAATCTGGTCATTTACTCTCCCTGTGTATGAAATAAAATGTCTATTTTGAATTCTTAATCTGAAAAAAAATGTGCGTTAGCAATTCACTGTTAATTTTGTATCGTTTTACCCAGGCATAACGAAATCTCTTGGTACCCCTTTTTGTAAGTACTTCTTTGTCTTTCTAGAATGTTATCTTGCAGTGAGCGTTTGCTTCAAAATATTAAGAAATCAGGTAGCCTGTTATTGGTTAGAGTTTGGTCAGAAAACCAGAAATGACTCTAGGAACTTAGAGGTGGAAAGAGATTAACCCAGCGTGTGAGAGGCTTACACACCTCTGGGAAAGTTGGAGAAGGAAAGGAGGGAGAGCCAATCTCTAGATATACAGAAGTACTGGGAGAGCAGGGGGCTTCCACCTGAGTCCTGCTTTCTCCACCAACAAGTAGGTGATTCTTAGGAGGACACCAGAGGCACTGAAAGCCAATGAATGCAGCCACCTGTCTCACCAAAGTGGGTGATTCTCAGGCTCCCTCCTGAAACTCTTCTGCAAACCCCTCCCGCATCTGCCCACAGCAGCCATAGTGTAGTAATACCTTCTCTTCCACTTCCCACACCTGTCATTGGTGAGACTTATCCAAAAGGAGTCTGGGAAGTGTAGTTTCTGGACTTTAAGTCCCTACAGCCCATGGGACAGTTGAAAAGGAAGAGGGTAGCGCTAAGTATTAACAAAAAACATCTAACGCGGTAAACCTTTCTCATAAATGTTTACTCAAACATTTCATCTCAATTCCTCTCTAGATCCCTAGGAATCAAAAAACAAGAGGAAGAACAGAGGCAATGAAGTTCTTTGCCGAGGGGCGTGTTCTTGTTTTCTGACTCCTTAAAAAATACGACTTAACACGGTCAAAGTGACAACGTGAAAACAATTATAACTAAACGATCTCAAACACACTGCTTGCTAAAATGGGCCTCAAGTGGATTGGGTCCCCAACACTGACTAATTTATCTGGAGGAAATGGCAGGCTTATGTACAGATAACTCAAAGAGGACCAAGTCTGTGTGGCCACTTCTTATATTTGGAGAAATAAAATCTCGAATCTTCTTCAACTTCTGGGGCAGTTTTAGAACACGGTGGGGGAAAACAGAGTCCTCCTGGGGCAGTGAGAGATTGTAATTTAAATAGGAAATAGTTCTCAGTTGCTTTAGAAATATCCTCCTCTTATGGAACTACAAAAATGGTTATTGAAATTTTCAAATTAAAATTATAATGAAGGGACACTGTTTTCCTGGTCTTAGCTGAGCAAAACGCAAAAGCAAAACACACTTATTAAAACGCCTAAAGGTGTACTTGATCCTGAGCAGGGGCTTTTGTATCAAAGTTGGACAGAGAAGGGTAGAATTTCCTTTCAGACACTGTGCAGATTGACTAATCTCTGCTAACGCAAGCCATCACAAAACACCAACTTAAGCCAGAAGCACCCCTGATCAAGATACGAGTATTCAGATGCTTGAAGTCATGAGGAATGAACAATTTGCTGCCAGTATATTTATAATAAATGTGCATTCTAATCAGCTCTGTTTTTTTACTTTTCATCCTCTTAAAACGAAAGGCAACGGGTAAACCAAGTCCCGTAGATTTTCCAAATTGTCCAGGGTATACTCAGCAAATTAAAATTAATATGAAGCATGAGCACACTGCAAGATGATATTACTCAGCAAGCCTCCAAAGGGTTCCAGATTCTTTGAAGTGATCCATTTCTCTCCAAGATTCATGAGCTGCCTGTCAACAAATTTAATTGGATATTTATTGAAATTAATGGCAGCTGCAGCTGATTGAACAGGCTTTAGTTTAAGTTTTGCTTTTATTTTTCATGGCTGTTTTCCCTCATCTGGCCATTCCATGTTGCATGCTGATGAAGCCATGATAAAATGAATGGGGGGAAACTTGGCCATGGAACCGAGAAACGACTCTGCTCACCGTATCTCATAAAATGGGAAAATGTTGCCAATGATAGAGGGCCTCCTATCCCCAACACATCACTGTTCAGGCTTTTTAAAAGCCCATTTTCATGGGGAGCTGTTCTATTGTCCAGTCTTGGGGGTGCAGAGCAGAAGTTCCCGAGGCACACAGCCTGTGTTCAAATTCCTATCTTCCATGTATTTACTCCTTCATCCCAGGCTAGTCCCCAGTAATTCTCTTTGCCTCAGTTTCCCCACTTATACAATGGAACTGATGATAGAAACTGCCCAGCATAGGGCCTGGGACTTGATAATAGCTCAGTAAGAATTCATGTTATTTGGTTCTCTACTGGAAAAAGCAAATTATATGACTATATTGCATTCCTCTGGAGATTAACAAACAACTATGGTTTTATACCTACAATGAAAGGACCTGACTCTGCTTTAATGTGACAAATGAAAGCCTGAAGACATAGAAGTCTCTGCTGTAAGAAAAGGGAAGAATTTTTTTTTCCCTTTCTGTTTCTTCTTCCTCCTGCTGTTTCTCACCCTTCTTGTTTATCTGGGATTTTGAAGCTCCTGCAAATAGCCTGAGTAGGAGAGGTAATATAATGGAGGCGTGGGGACAAAAAGAACAGCTTTCTACAATGGATTGAGTGGGACTGTGGTGAACCCCACAGTTATTTTTCCAGTCGTTCCTACACATTTTCATTCCTTTCTCTCCTTTTATTCAGTCAACACCACTTTGTACCAGGCATGGAGGTAGGTGCTATAATTTCCAAATTTGCTGAATTAGGAAGCCAATCCTCGGGAATCTGTTCCTTAGTGGAGGAAACAATATTGAAAACCCTAATGATTCTAGAGGCACATGGCAGAGTGGTTATGTGTCCAGACTTTGGAGCCAAACTCTCTTGGTTTGAATCCTGGCTCTTGTGACTTAAACTTAGGTCAAGTTCTCTTACTTCTTCTTCTTTTTTTTTTTTTTTTAATTTTTAATGTTTATTTGTTTCTGAGAGAGAGAGAGAGAGAGACCGAGCATGAGTGGGGGAGGGGCAGAGAGAGAGGGAGACCCAGACTCCGAAGCAGGCTTCAGGCTCTGAGCTGTCAGCACAGAGCCCGATGTGGGGACTCAAACCCACGAACCATGAGATCGTGACCTGAGCCGAAGTCAGACGCTTCATCGACTGAGCCACCCAGGCACCCCAGTTCCTTTACTTCTTTGTACGTTTGTTGCCCATCTGTGAAATGGTGTTGTAATAGTACCTGTTATTTTGAGGATTAAATGGCTCTCTCCATATAAACTCTCGGAATAGTGCTTAGCTTATTGTTAACGTTAAATAAATGTGTGCCTTTTATTACTCTGATGACTCTAAGGTTTACATTGGGAAATGGTAGAACAAAGAAGCAGATATGCAAGGTAAATGGTTCTTCTGTTTTGGGACACCATGAGGTGCTTTGTGGATGCCCAGCTGGAAGTTTTTATTAGGCAGGGAGGGATCTGGCACGCAAGTGAGTATGGTTGGCTGGAGATAAAGATTTGGAGTTTAACTTGTGAGTGGAGGCTGAAGTCATGGGCATGACTGAAGCCACTCCCGGAAAGCGTAGACGGTTTAGCACAACATATATTCACGAGATGCACAGACTTACCGGAACACACGAAGGGGGAGGCATGGCCAAAGAGGCAAAGAGTTGGCAGGAGCTGGTGAGGGAGGCGTGCACATGTGACAGGCGACCCGGGTCACTTATTGCCTTGATTTATTGGCATTTACTTTTCTCTTAATCATCTCTGGCCCCCTATTTGAGTAACTCGATAGAAAATAACCAAGGGCCAGATAAACTCGCCCAGAGAGAGGTGGAAAGAGATCGGGGGAGTGCAGAGATGATCCAGGCACTGCTTCCATGACCCCCCTTCCCACCTCACATATCACGTCCTTAATAATACCTTCTATATGCTTTTTTTCCCCCTTTGTTTGGACAGTGTGACTTCAAATATTGGGTCCTTCGGACCACATGTCAAACATCATACATGCTATATGCCTTCAAGCTTGACTTAGAGTTATGGTCATTAAACACATGGGAAAGCTCTGGTTCTCTCGCTCTCTCTCTTTAATGTTTATTTGTTTTTGAGAGAAAGAGAGCACGAGCATGGGTGGGGAGGGGCGGCAGAGGATCCGAAGCAGGCTCTGTGCTGTCCGATGAAGGGCTCGAATCCATAGACTGCGAGATCATGACCTGAGCTGAAGTTGGATGCTCAACCGATTGAGCCATCCTGGCGCCCCTGCTTCTCTTAATTTGCATTCAGTGTTCAATTTGAATAATCTCCATCTTCCAGAAATTGGGGAACTGGTGGTGAATAGAAGGCTCGGGGAGAAGATGGATTGTTAAGTGACTGTGAATATTAAATTATTATAGAAAAAGGACAAGGCATGTTGGGAGGAGACAAAGGAGAAAGGAGGTCCGGAGCTCATCTAAACCACCGAGAGGAGACTTTTGGATAGAAGTGATTTTTACGATAAGAGTTACAAAATAAATACTTTTCTTTTCGGGTAAAGGGTCTGGGAAATGGGAAGAGTGTTCCAGGCAGAAGGAACAGGGTATATAAAGGCCTGGGTGCAAAGGAGAGTGAGACAGAGCCGTGAGGAGTAGGAACTGGGTCTATAGAACAGGAGGATGTTGCAGCTTGAGAGAAAACTCCACAAAGACGGCTGAAGAGGGTAGCTTGGGCTGAATCATCCAAGGTTGGGTGCTTGAGTATATAGGAATTAGTGATTCACTGGAGGGAGAAGGTCAAGAATGACTCCAAGGACTTTGAATCAAGCAGCTTGGTGGCTAATGAGACTATGCCTTCAGACAACGAATAGACAAGATGAGGTTTCAAGCGGGTGGGAAGGGAAAGATAATTCTTCCAGCTCTGGCCACGCTGATTGAAGAGTCTTGACTAGACCTACAGACCCGAGAGCCATCTGCCTACGGATGAACGAGAGCCACGGAAGTGAATGAGATCTCATAGGCACGTGTGTAGAATGAGAAGCAAGGTGGGGGGGGGGACCTGGACAACCTTCCTCCCCCCCCCAAATACCAACACTTAAGGGATAAGTCAAGAAAAAAAAGCTAGAGAAGAGCAAAGAAGGTGAAGGTAGGAAAAGGGGACAAGTGGGGAGGAGCCATCATGATGAAGTAAGGGATAAAGTCATCTGCTGAGAATGTGGACGAAGGGTCACCACCCCAACCCACCCAAGGCTCTAACATCATGTCGTCGTGCCCAGCCTAAGAGTGAGTGTGGCATAAATTGTCATCTGTGATAGACGGCTCAAGACTTTGAGGGTCTTCAAATCCAGCCAGGAGAGGAGAGCCTCCATCTAGTAGACAACGAGTTCTCTCCTTACCGTTTTGTTCCAGAGGAAGTAGAAGGGTTCATACGGACCCATTCTGGAAAAAACAATGTGTACTTTCTAGTCTGGGCATTGTGGCAGTTTTTAAGATCATCAAATCTCTAACATTTTAGCAAAGGACAGTATCTCTGGGTGAAATACTCAAGGTTGCTCTACCCAGATACCTTTCACAGTGCAAGAAACAAATATTTCTTCCTTTTTGACTCAGGAAGATGTTTCCATGGGTAAGTCATTTGAAGTGGTTTCTGATTCTTTTGCAAAATGTGCAACCGACACAAAGTACATGAAAGTAGACACATAAAATGACGTGGGACAATATGATATTCAAATGAGGACTCCCGGAAACAAACCTGAGCTTTGATCTCATGTTAAAAGCCTGGGAAGGACCTGCATTTTATTTTCTTTCTTTCTGATCAATGCCAAATATATTCTGGCATCTTTGGACAGAGATTTTTTTTTAATATAATTTATTGTCAAATTGGCTTCCATACAACACCCAGTGCTCATCCCAACAAGTGCCCTCCTCAACGCCCATCACCTACTTTCCCCTCCCCCCCACCCCCCATCAATCCTCAGATTGTTCTCTGTATTTAAGAGTCTCTTATGGTTTCCCTCCTTCCCTCTCTGTTTGTAACTATTTTTTCCCCTTCCCCTCCCCCATGGCCGCCTGTTAAGTTTCTCAAGATCCACATTTGAGTGAAAACATATGATATCTTGGACAGAGATATTTTTATGAATTTTCTATTGTCCCCCAAAAACTTGGGGACTGGAACCTCCAACAATAATAACATGATTTATAAACAAGCTAAATATAGTAAATTTATGATCTATAATAGAAACATATCTATTTATAATTCTATATATAGTTAAGTAATGTGTGTTCCATAAAATAGTTAAATCACCCAAAGTTTGTGGATTTATGCAACAAATATTTACTGATTGCAAACTATGTTCTTTCTTGGACTAAATGTTAGTTGAAACCCCCCAGTGGATTTCACTGCAATTAGAATTCCCAACTTTCTTACCCTGACCTGTGAAACTTCACATAATCTGCCCCCACGTTACTTTTTAAACCTTCTCTTGTGTCTCCCTCCCCAACACTCACAACATTGTAGCCACTACTGGCTTCCCATTTTGCTGTCAGCCACACAAACTCTGGTTTCAGAGCGGTCACTTTCTGTTCTGCTGGCCTATCATTGTTTCCCTCCCTCTTCTCATGGCTGACTCTTCCATGATTCAGGACTCAGCTCAAGTTTCACAGCCTGGAGATGCCTGATTCTAGAACCCAATGTAAATAAACACCTCTGTCCAGGCAGTGCTCTGTCAAGGTTAACCTGCTTTACTTTGCAAGATACTTATCACTAACGGAAATCATCTTGTTTACTTGATTGCTAATGATCTCTCTCTTCAAAGAGAAAGGCAGCAACCTGAGAACAGGGATGTCTCTCTCTTGTTCAAGGCCGCATCCTCAGTACCTGGGATGTAGAGTAAGCATTTAACAAAAATTTGTTTGAAGGAATGCATGAAAAGTGGTTATAAAGAAAATGTGAAACAGGGGAACGTAGGTAAAAAAAAAAAACCAACAGTGATAAATATGTATTATATTTATATTACATGTACACAGTGAATACAACTACCTGTCAGTAGTTTCTGCTTTAAAAAATCTGAGTATATGTGGGGCGCCTGGGTGTCTCAGTCGGTTAAGCATCTGGCTCTGGATTTCGGCTTGGGTCATGATCTCATGGTTTGTGAGATCGAGCCCCACGTCCGGGCTCTGTGCTGACAGTGTGGAGCCTGCTTGGGATTCTCTCTCCTTCACTCTCTGCCCCTGCCCTGCTTGCATGCACGATCTCTCTCTCTCTCTCTCTCTCTGTCTCTCTTAAAATAAATAAATTAATTTAAAAAAATAAAAATCTGAGTATATGTATGTATATGTATATACACATACACACACGAAAGATGCCAAAATTTTAATGAAATTGAAAATTGTATTTAAAAAACATTTTTGAAGAATTTGTACCAAACTCCAGCATGCGGAAAACAACAGCGCTTGTTTAACAAAGAAGAAACTCGGGTCCATTATAGTTACATGGGCAGCTCGGGAGTAGTTTCCTGGAAATAATCTTCACCATGAAATAATCCAAGAAACCCATGCAGGTCTGTTATTCACAGCTCCTGGTAGAAATGCACTAGAAGGTAATTCTTATTGTTTTCTGCCTCAGCGGGGTGGGGATTAATGGTCACAGGAAGGTGCCTCGCTCAAAATAACTTCCCATTGGTAGGATAGGGGAGTAGTAGGTATAGAGCGTGTTTACAGAAGGAAGTGTGGGAAAACGCAGCAAGAAGGGATGGCTTGGGCGAGAATAGATGTCAGGTATTTCTACCTATGAATGTACAAGAAGACATCCTTTGCTGGAGCTTAGAAAGTAAGATTTATACTTGGTCTAAATTGAGGATGTAGGCTGCACCTGTGAAGCTGTATTGGGGGTCACTTTTCCCCGGAAGACTCTTGGAGTAGTGCCTCTGAAATCGCTCCCAGTGATCTCCACCTCCTGGTACTCACAGCTTTGTGTAATCTTCTCCCACCAGGGGTGGTGTCTGTGACCAACAAAATATATATCACTTCTGAAATGAGATCATTAAACACAGTGTGGCTTCCACATTCTCTCTCTCTCTCTCTCTCGGATCGCTTGCCCTACGAAAGAAATGTACCATATCATGAGCCGTCCTCTGGAATGGCCCACGTGGTGAGGACCTGAGGCCTCCAGCCAATGGTCAACAAGAAACTGAAGGTTCCTGCCAATAGCCATGTGAATGAGCTCAGAAGCAGACCCTTTAACCCCTGTCAAGCCTTCAGATGCCTGTAGCCAAAATCAACATCTTGACTACAAACTCATAAGAGACCCTAAGCTGGAACACTAGCTAAGCTGTTCCCAGGTTCTTGTCCCTTAGAAACTGTGGGAAGTAATAAACATTTGTCATTTTAAGCTACTAAGTTTTAGGGCACTTTGTTATGCAGAAGCCGATAACCTAATACACCTACTGACAACTTCTCCACACTGATCCTTCCCTGCTTTCCTCCACATGGATTGTCCCAAAGTGCAGCCTCACCCAGTAACTCCATTTCCCTGAGTTGGTGACCAGTTTATCCGGACAGCAACCCGATCAGGGGCACATAAGCACCTGTCACGTATCCACCAGAGTGGAGAGCACTCCTTCGTGGGGATCAGAGGCCCCAGTGTCCTGTGGTTAGAGTGTCGGCTTCCAGAGAGTGGATCTCTTGCCTTTCTGTCTTCTGTCCCTCCGCTCATGCCAGCCAGCGTGCCCTCCCTAAATCATCCAAGTTTTCTAATATTTCATCAGCGTAGATATCAAGCATAAATGGCTGCTAACTTATAGTCTCCAATCTTCAAAACTATAAGGGCATTGAGTCAACTGAGAAATGTACGGTGAATGATGATTCTTGGGTCTCCCCTAATCTGCATGTCCGTGTAGAAGATCCAGGAATCTGAAGCCTTCTTCCAGTAGTTCTGAGGCAGGTAATCTATGGAGCTCACGTGGAAAGACACTCTTGCAGTTCTTCCTTTCTCCTGTCTTGTTTCTCCAACTAAGTCCCATGCTTCCTAAAGGGAGAGACTATTTTTTATATTGTGTATTTACTCGCGGCACGAGGGCACGGCTGGGCATTCAGTGAACTTTCAATAAAGTGACTTGCAAGGAGGATCATCATTCAACTGGCTATTGACCGCAGGCTAATCTACATCCTGCCAATGGTACAGGGCCTATAACAGGAGTGAATGGCGCAGTTCCTGCTTTTAAGGAACTTGCAGGAAGGGTAAGGACACAAGAGAAAGACTCAGCAGATGATAGCGAACAACTCCAGATAGGATAGGGCATCTTCTTCAACATTCCTATTTCTAACTTCCTTTACTATCACGGGCAATGAGTCTCTTGACTTTAAGGGTGCTGCTGCCCCATTAAAGACCACAGAGAGGTGGCCAAAACAAGCTGGAATCAACCCTCCAGTTATCTTATCACTGCATACAATTTTCTTTCCGATTTGATGGAAGTTGTCCACTGAGGTGCCTAAAACTGCAATATAGAGCTGTAGTGCCCATTGGGACAGCCATTTGCCACATACAGCTGTTTACATTTAAATTAATTAGAACTAAATAAAAATAGAAATTCATTTTCTCAGCTGTCCTCGCCACGTTTTAAGTGCTCGATCTAGCGGCTGCCTGATTGGACAATATGGATCTAGAACAATTTTGTCATTGCAGATAGTTTTGTGGGCCAACGCTGAAACTAGAAATAAACCAAGTAAACAGGGTCAACTACCCTCTGGCTGAGTCCAGACAAAATTGCACCTAGCCCTCAAAAAAAAAAAAAAAAAAAAAACATCAGTAGAGAATGGGACAATCTCCAGGGCTCTTAGAGTTATTTATTTATGTAGTCAGCTAGAAAGACCAAGACATTTAAAGCTGTTCAGGGTAAGAAGTGAAAAAGCCAAGCCTTTTGTGAAGCAGTGTTTAACAGAAAGGGAAAAAAAAGGACTTCAAGATATGCCATGGAGAATTGGCCCTACAAAATACCTCTGGCTCTCAGTTGGCAATCTGGTGGGCTATATGCCAAGTGCAGGGTAAACCAGCAGTCAAATGAACCTTACAGTCTCTAACCCAAACTCAAACCAGTCCAATACCTGGCCACAATGAGATATTCTGCCCTAATCTAGCTCCCTGTCAGAAGATATTGGGACTTACCTCTGGAAGAGGCCACCATCCAAAGGTCCCACGAGCTGAAATTTAGGGGGCATCTGACTTATCACTATCATATTGCCTGCTTTTTAATTTAACACTATGATTCTTGAGGCACGCAAGTAAGTAATCTAAAATTTTCACTGGTTACTACACATACAGTATCCCAGACATCTTACAATGATTACCTTAAACCATCCTTCCAATGTGACGTACAGATAAATTAACTTATTCTCCAAGCTGTGTGTTCTGGGACTAGGATGCAAAGCTAGGTTACCTGGTTCAAGAATCTGCACTCGAAACACCAAAAAGTACTCTCTCTCTACCTTGGATTACTCCAATCACACTCCTCCATCATGTAAGGGGAGAGAATGAGAAACCGTGTTTTTGAAGAGAAATATTTTTACTTACATTTTCTTTCATATTCACTCTTTATTATAAGTTTAAGGATACAATAATTATATTAAAATGGAAGACTCTATCTTATTCTGATTCATCAATAATCATTTTGGGTTTGTCTAGGAGTTGGAGTATCACTCTACTGTTTGTTTACAGACGGCATTCGTGAACCAATGTCCGGAGACCTGGGGCTTTGAAGGGCTGACCCAATGGAGAAGGTGACACAAAAAATGAAAAGTAAGCATCACTGAGATGGAAATGGAGCGAGGGGAGGTCTATATTTGACTACCACAGCTTCAACTGACACATTAATTTTCAGGGATAACCTTACTGAATAGATCTGTCTTACAGTAGGCAACATCTTTCAAATGCACTTAGCAGCATCTTTAAAGGAAAACTCTGGATGACAGCATCATTAACATGGACTTCCCTAGTGATGCTGTCTGGGCCATTCTTGTTCATTAACTTCATTTGCTCTGCCTGTTACCTATATGTCACTTCTGTTCTTGACCCGTGCACCGATCAGTTCCTACTGACTCCCATTAAACCTGTATTCATGCCTGGTGACCCCCTGTGCTCTCTCCCTGTGAATCGTGGATCACATCTGAAGCTTTCCCACTGATTTCTTATTTGAATCCTGCCAAATGATATTGGGGCACAATAGAAGGGAAAATCGGGGGCACTTGGGTGGCTCAGTTGGTTAAGCGTCTGACTTCAGCCCAGGTCATGATCTCATGGTTCTTGAGTTCAAGCCCTGCATCGGGCTCTGTGTTGACAGCTCAGAGCCTGGAGCCTGCTTCGGATTCTGCGTCTCCCTCTCTCACTGCCCCTCCCCTGGTCATGCTCTGTCTCTCTCTCTCTCTCTCTCTCTCTCTCTCTCAAAAACAAAAAATATATAAAAAAAAAAAAAGTAGAAGGAAAAATCGGCTGCCTATTGAAGAAAATGATAATTTAATTTCTCTTATATACAGTACTCAAATTCCAACTATCTTGGAAATCCCAAAAGCAAATCATTCTTTTCAAATTCTCTTCCTTTGCTCTTGGAGCCAAAGTCCCTATATCAAGTTTTTTCAGCTATTATAGAACTAGATAATCTTAGGATGGGATCTTAGATCTGTCCTTATATGGCATATAAAGAAATAGAGGACACAGCAAAAGATTGCTTTCACACCACAAATAGCTTATTTGATGTTTCATTTCTCCAAAATGTATGGACTGTCACATTAGTTTTAATAGATACTAGTTGTCTGTTGAAAGACAATATTCCATGGACCTCTTGTGTTTCCTCGTGTCTTATGAGTAAAGCCTTTCTTACCATTTTTTTTCCTAGACCATGTTTTCAAGGATGTTTATAAACTTTCTCGGAAGATAATATCTCCTTCTAGAACAAAGAGCACATTTGGCTACAGCTTGGCACAACAGAGATAATGTCTCCTTCTGGAACAAAGAGCAAGGATGTTTACAGCCCATTAAAAAAAATTCAGTTCCATAAACTCAGGGCTCGCCTCTTGTAATGCAACGCCCAACACACGCAGACATCAGGTGGTCCTCCGTGCCACCCTGTGGAAATTGGGGCTTGAAGAACCAGCACAAAAATACTCAGAGTCTGGCTACTGCTGTTGCATTAAACTGCCCCATGTCTTTGATTCAGGAGTCTCATGGATTCTACCATCATTCATGCAACCGGGACAGGCTAACTTATTAGCTTGCAAAGAGCACAAAAGCAAAAGTCTCCAAAAGGACCCTATCATCCTGCATAAACTAAAGTTAAATGGACCCTATGAGGTATCCAGCATCTATGTGAGAATCATTAATGCTCAACAGAGTAAAGAACAAGATAGCTCATCGGGTTGGGCCACCTGGCTCTGATACAGATTTAGTCTAGATGGGGTAACTGCAAACTAAAGCCTATGGGCCAAATCCGGACTGTGGCCAGTTTATGTGCCTCTGGGCTAAAAGAAGTTTTTTACACGTTTAGAGACTGGTCAAATACACACAAATAATATACAATAGTGAACACACGGTTTGTAAAACTTAAAAGTATTTGCCATCTGGACCTTCACAAAAGGGAAAAATATTTGCCGATCCCTGCTCCAGACACCTGCAGCCTTTCCTTGGAGATCGCAGAATGAGAAACAAATATGTACCTCTTCGGTAATTTCCAGAAACTACATCTTGTAACTGTAGCATGGCTCTGAGTACACACGAGTGCATTTCCACCCCTGTCAGGATCCGTCCTCGGGAGCCAATGTGTAACAGTCCACAAGACCAGAAAGAGGACACAGAAGGGAGCTGTGAGTCAGCGCTTGGGGGCTAGAGGACAAAACCCTCCCCCAAGTTCATGGGTGTGCGAGAGCAGACAGGGCTTTCCCTCTGAGCGAAACGGGCTGGAAACAGGTGCCCGGCCTCGAACCCCGGTCAGTGGACCCAAGAAGAGAAGAGCGTCACTAACATATTCAGACAGCTGGTATCTTGACCCGCGCTGCCCACAGTGCCCCCCGCAGGCCAGCATGTCAGAGAAAGGCAAGGGCGAGTTTTATTCCCATCGGGATCATGGTCCACGCTTCAACCACACCTTCGCATCGGAAATGAACCTCAGGAGGATTTCGCAGCGCTAGCTGAAAGGAAGCATGCGTAAACACACAAACGAGGTCTCTTGTAGGGTTTCTTTCATGGCTGTGCAGAGGTCCCAAGGTTCCGTGGTAAATGCCCGCAGACAGTTGATAAAGCTCTGTCAAATGCAATTTTTCTTTTCCTTTCTCCCCAGCGCCATCTTGTAAATAAAATGCGGAATTCTCTCCCCCCCCCACCCCCCATGAGTTTTCACACTGCCTCTTCCCTAGGCCTGCGCTCTTTCCGACATCCCAATATTCAGTACTCACCTCCTTGTCCTTCGTATCTCAGCCCCAAGGGCGGATCCTCCGAGAGGCTCCTCCCACTCTCCCCAGTAGGTTAGGACTTCCGGTTTCCTGTTTCTGCCGCACGCAGGGCTTTTCTTTCACAACACCCTCCCGCATCTACAGGACATGACGTGCGATAGTTCTCCTGCCCACCAGAGCTCCCGATTCCACGGGAGCAGGATTCAGGGCGGTTTGTCCACTGCTGTATCCTCGGCGTGTAAGCCCAGCGCTTGGTGCGGAAGAACCCAGTCTGTGTGGGACGAGTAATGCGCACAGGCGTTCGTGGGCCCACTTTATAGACGAGGAAGACGAGGAGAGCATGTTTCAGAAAGAGTAAAAACCAGCCCGAGGCCAAGAAGTTGCCATGTGACAAACCCGGGTTCAGACTCTGGTCTTCTGAGAAAGAGTGAGTCTCGCTCTGCTTTTCCACCGCGGCTCCTGTCGAACTGAGCGGCATGCTGGGAGGTAAAAGCTGCTTTTGTGAGTCTACATTGGGATCCTGTGGCCCTGGAGGTCTTAAGACTAGTAAGAGTTGTCTGGCAATGAGTAAATGTAAGGTGGGTTTTGTTTTTGTTTTTGTTTTGTTTTTGTAGCACTTGTCCATTCAGGCAGAAGAAATACATCCTTTCACTTAGGAAATAAAGAGAGTTACGTTCATGTAGTTCAGGATGAACTCTCTCTGGCTCTGTCCCATCATCCATGTGTGGGAGGAACCATGGCTTTGATGAATGCCAGGAAAAAGTCCAGGGTTGACGACTGAATGACACCTCTCCAGATTCATAGGTCCAGAGCACATGGGAGTTTAACGGTCCCATAAATATTAGGCACTGTCTCCCCCTGCTCAGAAACCTCCTGAATCCATTCATCTCAAGGCTTTGCTGCCTCCTTCAGCACGCTGCGGATTTTTCCAGGGATGTTTTATGGTGCGTTTAAGTTGCCACTCACGTCCGCAGGCCAGGGTTGGGGGAAGGGAAGATGGAATAAAAAAGCAACCTATGAATAGTGTTCCAAATGCCTGCACACTTCTGGCTCCATCAATTGAGCCCCACTCTATTCACCGCCTGAGTTGCTCCCAAATGGTGACAGGTGCTGGAAAATATGCGTTAACTCTTTCATGTCACAAGGAGACTGGAAAGTGCAAGGGTCCGGACACTCAAAAGAGGAAAACGCAAATCAGAACTTTTCTGACTACAGTGCTCCTCTCTGGGGAGAGAGATGGCCAAATTTCACGCTGACAGGACACGCGGAGCTATCACAAGTGATTCAGACCTAGAGTTATCTTAGAGTCTCGCTCAGACACTTCTACAAAGTCGGGCCTGATGAGATTTTCTTAGACAAATAAATGAATAAAACTCATCTGACACCATGGGCTACACCTAGCAAATTCTTCTCCAGCACCAGGCCTTAATATCCCTCAGCGCCAGCCAGGGCCTTCAGCAGTAGCTCAACCAAGTATTCCTATGGCCAGAACTCAAGAGCCTTCTGGAAGATCAGATACAAAAAGTATGGACTTCAAAGCCATTAGGGAAGCTGAGAGACTCCATTCCAAACTCAAGAATGTTTTCAAGCAGACTGTCTGAAATACAAACATCTGCTTCAGAAGCAAACCTTGGGCCTTGAAATATAATCCCATTGTCATCTATAGAAATGGTGACAGTGCTTCGCAGATAAGGACTAAAGTAAGCTTATCTCTTTTTAAGCAACTCATTCCTTTATCAGATTGTCTACGTCTTTTCCCATGTAGCATAAGCTGAACTTGAAAGGAAAATATTAAACCAACATGTAAGGGCAGCAAATGAGAAATTTAGAAGGAGAATATAAATCCAAATATTACAATCAATTTGTCATGTTACTATGGGTGAGTGTTACCTAAACTGATGTCCCATTTTCAAGTTGACTGTTACACTCCCGGTCTTCCCCTTCACCATAGCAATGTAATAGATAATAGCTATAATAAGTTGATGATTAAATGATAACAATAGTTAATAGTATTAACTAATGTGTATATATATATAGCACCTATGTCTTTTCAAATATTTTTTTTCATATGTCATTCTCCCAACCACCCTGGGATGAGGTGTGTACACAGTATTTGATAATAGAATAAAATGAAGCTTAGAGGTGGTAGGTGATTTATACAACGAAGATCATCACCAAAAGAGTAGTAATCTTACACACTGGTCTTTATTTTCTTCTAAAACATCAGGCTCCCTCTCCACGACCATGAACTAGTCTTGAAGAGCCACTGCTACGATGAAATCTGTTTACTTTCTATAAATATCTCTCTTTGTGAGCCTCATCTGTAATAGTCCATTGTTGTCAAAAATAATGCTGCATAACAAACAACCCCAAAACTCAGCGAGTGACTTAAAACAAGCAAGCTGTTATTCCCACTCATACATTCTTGGGTCAGCGGGGGGCTCGGTATTCTGGGCTGGACTCTGTTGATCTTGACTGCAATTTGCAGTTGGAGTCCAAATCTTCCCCATGTGTCTCTCACGGTCCATGGCCCGTCACTAGCTGTGGCATGTTTCTCATCATGCTGGCATAAACACAAGAGGAATGAGCAGAAATATGAGAGGCCTCCAAAGCTTAAGCTCAAAATAGGGACTCTGCCATGTCTGTTCATATTCTATTGCCCAAAGTAGGTCCGGTGGCCAAACACAGCATTGATGGAGCTCTCTCTGCTTCTAGTAGAGGAATTACAAGATAATCTGGCAAAGGGCATGGATTCCAAGCAGTAGTGCAAAGTACCACATTACACCAAACAGAGAATGAAGATTCATGGAGAGGACTGTCCTTGCCCAAGGTGGAATAAACACAAGATCATTAAGCTTCAGGCAATTTTGTTGACTCGAATTGCATAATGGAGTGTTTGCAACATCAATCTGTGAAATCCATTGCCCTGGAAAAGGATATATTCACCAGTATCAGGTTTTGCATAGAGGGACTGATCATGGTGAATTAATATTTGCCTGAGTCAATCAGCTCTCCATTCTGCTCATTGTCTCCACTCTGCCCTTCTGGACACTGCAGGGGTGTAAAGGTTGTTTCCTTTTTTGCTCTAGAGTGGAGTTAAGGCCATCATCCTGGCAAGAGTACCAGCACTCAGATCTTGAAATAAATCATCATCAGAAGCAGCACTCACTGAAGCACAGTTCTGCTGGGCAGGACAGCTTTAAGAATAACACCTGGATTCGTGGCCAAGTGGAAGAGGCAAATTTAAGGCAGGGAGATTGAAAGTAAAGCTTCATTGTCCCTGGGATATTCTTGGGGGCATGATATCTCTTGGGGTCAGATAGGGAAAGCCTTATGTGGTCCACAGTGACAGCTACATGCATATGGAAAGAATGACCTTATGCTTCCCACTGGCCATCATCTAAATATTTGTGCTTTGACACATTCTTACTCTCCTGTATAGAGGAGGAGGAGGAGGAGGAGGAGGAGGAGGAGGAGGAGGAGGAAGAGAAGAAGAAATCAGTTGTTTCTGTTGTGGTAGTCATCATTTGCACGTATGTGTGTATTTCAAAACCATCTAGCACAGCCCCTTCAATGCTTTCCCCTGTTTCATAGCCCTGTGGTGGGTTCTTAAGGCTTCCATGATAAATTGCTAAAAAACCAGTGGCTGAAAACAATAGAAATTTATTCTCTCACAGTTCTGGAGGGAACAAGTCTAAAATCAAGATGTCCGCAGGGCCATGCTCCCTCTGAAGACTTTAGGGAAGAATCTTTTCTTGCCATTCCCTAGCTTCTCACAGTTTCTGGCTGCTGATTGACGTTCCTTGATTTATGGCTGTATCACTCCATTCTCTGCATAGATAGTCCCATGGCCCTCTTCCCCACATGTCTTCTCTATCTAAATCGCCCTCTCATTTTTTTTTTATAAAGATATAAAGGTCCACCCTAATCCAGTATGACATCATCTTGATTACATCTGCAAAAACTTTGTTTTCAAATAAGATCACATGTCCAAGTCCCAAGGACTTGAACACATCTTCTTGGGAGATACAGTTATAATAGTCTGTGATAGAATTCCTTCAATGAGGTCCACATGAAATGTACAATTCCACGATTCTTCATGTGATCAACAAATATTTAATGGATAATGCAGAAAATGCCCCAGACGATATCATGGCTCCTTCCGTTACTTATTCAGGTATTTTTTCAGAAATCAGAAAATCACCTTTCATTTGTCAAAAAGGCTATAGAAAAACACACGAAATAAGTGTTGGTGGGGATGTGGAGCGAAAAGAACACTTGTGCTTTGCCATTGGGAATGCAAATGGGTTCAGCCACTATGGAAAACAGCATGGAAGCTCTTCAAAACATTGACGATCGAATTACCATATGATCCAGCTGTTTCACCACCATGAATACCCAAAGAAAATGAAAACACTAATTTGCAAAGATAGACGCACCCCTGTGTTTATTGGGGCATTATTTGCCATAGCCAAGATACGAAAGCAGCCAAATGGTCTACCCATAGATGAATGGGTAAAGAAGATGTGGTAGATATAGATAGATATAGATATAGATATAGATATAGATATAGATAGATGATATAGGAGAATATTAGTCATTACAAAAATGAATCTTGCCATTTGCACAACATGGATGGACCTAGAAGATAGAATGCTAAGTGAAATAAGTCAGAGAAAGACAAATACCACATTTTGCTCATATGTGGAATTTGAGAAATAAGAAAAATGAACAAGTAAAGAAAAAGAGACAGAAACCACCACAACGACAAAAAAACCCAGGCGCTTAAATATAGAACAAATTGGTGGTTGCCAGAGGGGAGGTGGGTGAGGGGATGGGTGAACTAGATAAAGGGGATGAGGAGTATACTTCTCTTGATAAGCACAGAGAAATGCATAGACTTGTTGAATCTTTATATTGCATATAAGGACCTTGTTATCTAAGGAACCAATACAACATTCCACGTTAATTATACTTAATTTAAAAAATGCCTTTAAAAAAGTCAGAGAATCATGGGGGTGTTTCCTGACTGTTCCATTAGAAACAACAACACACCATACCCCAGCATTCTTTATCCCTTACCCTACTTACTTTTTTTTACATCATCCCTTACCATTTGTTAGATTCTACATTATTTCTTAATCTGATATCTGGCCTCGTTAGCACATAAGCTCCGGGAGAGCAAGGATTTTGTCTGTTTTGTACATTTCAGAGCTCTCAAAGCCTTGCTCATTGCCTAGTATATAGCAGGCACTCAATGTGCATTTATTAAGCAAGGGAAAGAAGGACTTAATGAATATGTTAGCAAACAAACCTTTTAAAAGCATTTATTTTTACCCAGAATGTGTTCCTATGACTTCTAACTTCTGTTTCCCATCTTCTTCTCCCATTAACAGCATGATGGCCAGCGGTAGAAATGAATGGCCTAGCGATTTAAACGTAGCTTTATAGGTACTAAGCTCATTCTATGTTACTTATTTTATGTCAGAAATAAAGCATCCACTTTCTACCCACATTATTTGGATTTGGAAAACTATTATTATTATTTTTTTATTAAGAGAAGCAATGAAAGCCATACCTTACATAAGAATCATAAATGAATGCCTAGTGATTTTAGCACTTCAGAATAATTCTCAATCCGAAGGACATTTAAAAAATACTCAAATATTAAGCAATGATGAAAATAACCAACAGCCAAAGAAGAGAACGATGGACAGTATAAGATGATTGGTGAATTCATTGACCAAACACAAGGAGTCTTGTCTTTGATAAATGACTAAACCTTGTTAGTGATAATACTGAAAAGTACTGATAAACTACCAGGGAAGAAAGAGAAGAGATAAGAAGAAAAAAAAAAACAGAGAAGGGTAATAAAAAAGAAAAGAGATCTATAAATAGCAGAGGTGATAGCAGAAAAAATGACAGAGATTAGAAATAATGAATGAGGTCAATGAAAAATAAAAGATGGCTATTAAAGTGTACCCAGCAAGAAGCATTGTCTCAAAGAATACACACACAAAGAAACACACACACACACACACACACACACATGCACATACTTACACACACACACACACACACTCCAACTGGCTTAGATTAAGGAAATCAAGTTCAGGGAATATAGCGGCACTTCGTAGGAAGGAACTAGAATCATTTGACAACCTCTTGCTCTGTAGCTCTCGCTTTCCATGAGTCTATTGGGTTAGTTCCTTCCTAAACATTTGCTTGACTCTTCTTGTTCTGAATGTCTAGTCCCTAAATCCATGGGCTTCCACCCCAAGTGTCCAACCCTGTTGACTCCATTTCTGAGTATCAGCTCTCAATTTCTGGGACAGAAATCAAATTGGCTCAGCTTGGGTGTTGTGTGATTCTTGGCCCATGAGCAGTGGCTGAGAAGGGGGTGGGTTGTCCAATGGCATTCAGGTGCCCTTTCTAGGTGATGAATGGAGACGATCCTTTGAGAAGTTTCTGTGTGGTGGCAAAAATAACTAATGTTTCTAGTACAAAATCAAACAGGGACACCGCTGGGCTACTAAATCAACCATTCTCTGGGTTGACATTGTTTATGCTCATCCTTAACCCTTTTCTGAAAGTGGTGCCCCACACTAAGAACATGTTTCACGTTCCCAAAACTGCACCCCTCCTCAAATTTATCTCCTTTCATAAATTATTTTCTGACCATGTCAGACCACAGTGACTTTCTAGCCTACGTGGCATTTTTGTGGTCCATAACCACGCAGTCAACTTAATTGTAACCTCTTTATCGATGCATCATATTTCATCAGTTATTTGCTGCTTATAATGTGTATATGTTAGGCCGTCAATGAAAGTTGATCGATGGGATGAAGGTGTCAGGTGAAGCCCTTAACATCTCAGTTGCTTTTAAAGGAATTGTCTTGTTGGCCAGAAATGATCAAACTTAGAAAGTAGAGTGTGTTGGAGACATTCTGTGAAGGGAAAATATAAACTTCACATATTCCATATTCTTCATAGCGCCATTATATTCCCATGGTGCTATGCCGAAAGCACACGAACAGTTCATAAAAATTTGTATGAAGTGTTCGTGTAGTCCATGCCATGCTATCCTTGAGGGAAACTAACGGTAGGCCAACCTCAAAATTATTATGCTTGTTGCATGTGTGTAGGAAAATAAATCTAGGCTTAATTTTTTTTTCTAAATATCCTATTTGGATTTATTTTGTATGTTTTGTTTTTGGGATTTTTTTTTTGTCAAAGAGAAGGGGTAAATATAAGAAGTTTATGCTAATGCTAAAATACATAAAAAGGAGAGCTCTCTGTACATGCTGGGAAAATGAAAAGTGTTGGAAAATGTTATCGAGTAAGTGCAGTACAGCGTATTGTGTAGATTGGCCTTGCAACAAAGACAGCTGGTCACATTTGAAAATAAATAAAAATGTGCCAATATTATATTGCTTTATATTACATAGAGTTGATTTATCCCTGGTTCTTCATGGAGTAAAGCTTAGCATATACCCTCAGCTTCAGCTAAGTAGAAAGGCAAATGTTTACGTCTGAAGAAATTATGTGACCATTCAGAAGGCAGGCTTTATTATTCTTAAGTGAATAACAGGTTAAAAAAAAAAGCAAATGGAAGCGTTTTAAAAATCATGACACTCTAAGAAAAAAGCAGCTAATTCATGGAAATCATTTCTAAATTTAGCCTACTTACTGAATATTTTTTCAATGCTGGTGTGAATTGTGGAACATTTATGAAATGCCCATCTATCTGATGCCAATGAAACTAAACTTGCATTCAAATTTAGGTAAATTTGTCTGCAGGAGCTAGCACAGAAAACTGAAGAGAAACCCCATCTTTAACGACTGAATATACTCCATCACTGGAGGAAATCACAAATACTATTTGCATCTTTCCTGTTACATAAGATTATACGTGTCACACGATGCCTGCTTTGTAAGGATCAAAGCCAACCTAAAAAAAAAAAAAAAAGGCTTAGGGAAAACGTGACCTGGTGTTATGTTTTCAGAAGTGTTTGGTGATGATGAAGCATGTGTGGGCTTTGAAGTAATGTCTGTCCAAATCTGGCTGGCACTGTTCCTCACTCACACTCCATCAACAGGTAGAATCCACCAGAAAGGAGCAGGTACAAGCTGATGAGAAGGCTGTCATGAAACATGACTTGTCAGTAGCATTCAAATATCTGTCCTTATCCGTGATTGGCACAAGGAACAATAACAATAATGGGATACAAACTTTTCCTAAAGGTTAAAAAAATAAAACAGGGTTTTCTGAGCTCTCAACTTCAGGCTTTAATTCACTAATTGATTTTGCAGGAAAACAGCCACATTATGCCACAAACAGCTGATGACACCCTCTCCTTCATTATGAGAGAGAGGTAAAATGGCCAGAAAAGCAAGGTTATTTTCATTTGAGAGCTATTCTTTGAGCATTTTTTTTTTACCACCGAGGCATTTGCTACTTTGTTGAACGAGAGAACAAATGAATGAATATGTTAAAATGATAGACAGGGGGGCACCTGGGTGGTTCAGTCGGTTAAGTGTCCGACATCGGCTCAGGTCATGATCTTGCGGTTTGTGAGTTCAAGCCCCGCGTCGGGCTCTGTGCTGACAGCTCGGAGCTTGGAGCCTGCTTCGGATTCTGTGTTTCCCTCTCATTCTGCCACTCCCTTGTTCATTCTCTCTCTCTCTCTCTCTCTCTGTGTCTCAAAAATAAATAAACATTAAAAACATTTTTTTTTTAAATGATAACAATAGGTGCCACAGAATACAGTACTATAGGAGTTCCAAAGGAGCAAGTGTTCACTTCCAGCCTGAGGGATTCTGGGTAGGATTCATGTAGGAAGATCGCACTGGATGGCCTGGAAAGATGGCAAGGTATAAAAGCTTGGAGTTTTAGGTAAAACAAAGTACAAAGATCCACTGCACTAAAGCCCAGCGGGAAGGAAGGGTGCCCGATGGGAAGAGGTCTTGGAGCAGCAAAACCAGATCATCCACCTGAAGAGTTTGTTCCTTACTCTGTAGACTGTGGGGAGTCTTTAAAGGCAAAGTGCTGTTTTGAAGGGGTGCATGCACCCCAATGTTGATAGCACGGTTACCGACAATCGCCAAAGTACGGAAAGAGCCCAAATTGGTGATGAATGGATAAAGAAGATGTGGTATATATACACAATGGAATATTACTCAGTGATCAAAAAGAGTGAAATCTCGCCATTTGCGACAATGTGGGCGGAACTAGAGTGAATCAGGATAAGCAAAATAAGTCAGTCAGAGAAAGACAAATACATGACCTACTCCTATGTGGAATTCAAGATGCAAAACAGATGAACATGAGGCAAGGGAAGCAAAAATAATATGAAAACAGGGAGGGAGGCAAACGATAAGAGACTTTTAAATACAGAGACCGAACTGAGGGTTGCTGGAGGGGTCTGTGGGAGAGGCATGGGCTAAATGGGTGAGAGGTATTAAGGAGGACCCTTGTTGGGATGAGAACTGGGCGTCATATGTAAGCGATGAATCCCTAAACCCTATTCCTGGAATCATTATTACATGATATGTTAACTAACTTGGGTGCAAATTTAAAAAAATAATAATAATAATTTAAAAAAAGACGTACCTGGCAACAGTGGATGAGATAAGCTGGCAGCAGGAGAAATGAGCTGCAAAAAGATGAATTAGGAGGCAGTTAGCAAGGTGTAGGTCAGAGATAATGAAGACCTACTTGGCCTGGGGACAATGGAAACAGCAGGGGGGGAGGGAGCGGGGGCAGGGGTGAGAGTGAAAAATATTTCACTGCCAGATTCACATCTGAACTAGTGTGGGACACAAGCCTGGGGCAGGAATGGGATCCGGACAAGGTTATTCAGCCTGTGAAGGTGGCTTGACAGAACTAGGAAAGGGTGTGTGGGTTGGAAAACTAATTGCATTTGAATGCTTGGCCTTTGAGGGGTCAGCAAGGACATCCAGACAGAGATTTCTTTCTTTCCTTCCTTCCTTCCTTCCTTTCTTTCTTTCTTTCTTTCTTTCTTTCTTTCTTTCTTTCTTTCTCCTTTCTTTCTTCTTTCTTTCTTTCTTTCTTTCTTTCTTTCTTTCTTTCTTTCTCCTTTCTTTCTTCTTTCTTTCTTTCTTTCTTTCTTTCTCTTTGCAGCTTTATTTTATCTTTTTTCTTTTTTCTTTTTCTTTTTTTTATATAATTTATTGTCAAGGTGGCTAACATACAGTGTATATAGTGTGCTCTTGGTTTTGGGGGTAGATTCCCATGACTCATCACTTACATATAACACCCAGTGCTCATCCCAGCAAGTACCCTCCTCAGTGCCCTTCTCCCCCACCCACCCCATCAACCCTCAGTTTGTTCTCTGTATTTAAGAGTCTCTTATGGTTTGCCTCCCTCTCTGTTTGAAACTATATTTTCCCCTTCCCTTCCCCCAGGTCTTCTGTTACGTTTCTCAAGTTCCACATATGAGTGAAAACATATATCTGTCTTTCTCTGACTGACACATTTCACTTAGCATAATACCCTCCAGTTCCATACACATTTTTCAAATGGCATTTCTAATGGACAGTTGAGAAAACAGCCCCCGAGCTCTGCAAGAGTGAATGCTAAAGACAGAGCAAGCCCGAATCTTGTTTTCTCTCTCTTCTTCAGTCAAGTTCCAGAGCATTTTTCTGACAAGAGTGCTTAATCAGTATTATTTTCCACATCATCAATATTTGTACCCACAGATAGATTGCCGGTAGTCTGTTATGATGAGCCTACACCATCGTGAAAAATGTTAATGTGCTCTCTTCACCCAGACTATGGAAGTGTGCAGTGCCTTTTGGAAAGTTCTCCATAAAAAATTATATTTTTCTAACACCTGGTGTCCGTGGGATTGTCCAAGAGAATTGTTCCCGTTTCAGAAAACAAACAATAATTCCCTGATGACAAACTGAGGCCTCACTCTGTCCTTCTTTATTCCACAGAACTTCGTGGAGTTTTAGGTAAACAGGGAGTGTGTGATAAATGTGTGTGGGTTGACTGATCCCTGGCCTCTGCTCCCGACAAAGGAGGGACATCATATGAGTTGTAGAGGCAGCTATGTGGAACAGGAGGACTGTGTCCCCGGGGAAGGGATGGAACAACCCAAGGAGGACCAAAGTTTCTCTCAGAGCCCAGCTGCCAGGGCTGGCAGAGGCTCTGGGCTTCCCACTCTCCCCCTTGATCAACTATTGACCACTGACCATTGGCATCTCTCAAGGGCACCCTTCACTGTTTATCTCTGCGCCTGCTCTCCCACCATCTAACCCAGTCCTTCAGCATCTGAGCCAAGTGCAGCTCTCCCCTTCCCTCTTCACCTCTGCAAGAAAGCCAGGCTCACCTGCCATCCATCCCTGTAGCCAACGCACTCCACCCCACGCACCCTGCCTATTTGATCGCCCTTTCACCGTACCCCAAATGTCGCTCTAAGATCTTCCTCCTCCTCCCACAAAGATCTTCCTTCCTCCTCCCCTTCCTCCTCCTCCCACATGCCCTGGGCATGTACAACTCTCTGGGGAAACTGGTTTCTGCAGCTGCTGCAGGTTTCAGGCTGCACAGTCCCAGAGTGGAGGATTTTTTGGATCGCAGCAAAATGTTGCATTTTGCTGCAGTCCTTGGTCCTGTCTGCTCTGTGCTGGGGGTGCAGTCTACTACGGTCTGGCTTGTTTCTCTGCGCATACAGGGCAGCAAACTGAACCCGTGTTGACAGCAGTAGAGGTGCTGGGCAGCGGCTCAGCAACATAAATCACCGGCCAAGGAAGAGGGGAGAATACCCCAAGAAGGATGACCCAGAAGGTTCTTCCTCATTCTTCTGAGTTTGAGCAGGGAAGGAGGACTCTACATATATTTTCTCTTTGTGGCACTTCAGTTGGTACTAGGAAAAAGAACAGGAAGACAAAACTCAAGTAAAGAGCTATTAAAATTCCTTCCTCTAGAATAGTCTTAGGGAAATCCGGGGAGATTCCCATACACCCTGGAGCAGTACCAGGGTTGACTAGCAGACACGAGCCAGGACTGGAATCAACATTTCAATCTCCCACTCAACGGCTGTTTGAATTTGGACCAGTTCCTGAAACTTCACAGTTCTTAGTGTCCTTATTTATCACCTACACACGACAGAAATACCTACTGCAAAGGGCTGATGTGAAAACAGGAGATAGACGCGTAAAGCAGTCCATGCACAGCACACAGGGCCATCGTGGTTGTTTTTATTATTCTCCGGATCTAGGTACAGTTTCTTGTGAACATTGAAGGGAGAACACAGGACAACGTAGAGCCACCGTTTTCTCTGACCTACAGGAAAATGCTTTGCTGTTCTTTCCTTGTGTAGGTCACAAAAAAGCCACGATGCTGGCCCAAAAATTTCGATAGTCCTACTTTCAAACTCCAGAGCTCTGAAGCAAAACTCCAATGGGATCCCTTCTTCATCTGTCACTCGAGGACACTGGAGAGTCTTGAAGCATGTTGGGTAGGCTAGCAAAATCGTAGACAAGGCAAAGTTGGTCTTCAGAAAGAATTACATTTTTTGGCTTCCTATTCTTAACCCAAATTGGCCACTCAAGACCTCTGAGTCTTTTTTTTCCTCTTTCCTGAGTTTGCTTCAACAAAACTATTGCACATGATTTTCTTGCTTTATTTGAGACCTGACTTACTTCAGACGTTCGGGAAATACTATAGCATGCGCTCATATACCCACCATGAAGATTTAATAGATTTTAAATTTTTGTTATATTGGCTTCATGTTTTTTCAGTTTTATGGTTTTTGTCAATGAAATCAAACATCAGAGACAAATCAAAACTTCCTTTTCCATTACTTTTCTCTCCCCCACCCCTTGAGAGAGCCATTATCCTGAGATTGGCATATATTATTTGCAGGGATGTTTTTTAAAAAAAACAATTTTCTGTATAGAGATATATTCATAAATAAATTATAGTGTTTACATATATATCACCATAGATATCTTTCTGCAACTGGTTTTTCCACTCCACATGATATTTTGAGATTCTGAATCGTTTTAAATGCTGTGAATATATGACAGGTTTTTTTTTTTCTTTTTATACTGCTTTGAACATTTACCCTGCCTCTTGCATGCTTATGGAAGAATTTTCTGTAACAGAAAGCCTAAGAATATGTTTTCAGCTTTACTAGATGTTCCAAATTGCTCTCCAAAGTGATTGTGCCACTTTGTATTCCCACCAGAACCGAATGAGTATTTTCATTTTCCTATACTTTTGCCAACATTTGCTATTATCAGACTTTTAATTTTTTTTTTTTTTGCCAGTTTTGTGGGAGTGAAATAGTATCTATTGTTTTCATATGCATTTCCTGGTTACTCGTGGATGTGGGCAGTTTTTCATATGTTTATTGCTAATTTGCTTTTCTTTATGGTTTGCCTATTTATATCCACTATACATTTTTCTAATGGGTAGTCTATCTTCTTACCAAGTCAGAGTTCTGTAAAGTTAGCTGTGTGTGTTGCAAAACTTCTCCTTTCAGTAGCCTACCGTTTTTTCTCTATCTATGTAAAGCTTACAATTTTGAGATATTCATGTATATCAACATTTTCCTTTCAGATTTGTGGTTTTTGTGTATTGTTTAACAAATCCTTCCGTATGTTGAAATAAAGATATCTTTCGGGGCGCCTGGGTGGCTCAGTCGGTTAAGCGTCCGACTTCAGCTCAGGTCACGATCTCGCGGTCCGCGAGTTCGAGCCCCGCGTCCGGCTCTGGGCTGATGGCTCAGAGCCTGGAGCCCGTTTCCGATTCTGTGTCTCCCCCCTCTCTGCCCCTCCCCCGTTCATGCTGTGTCTCTCTGTGTCTCAAAAATAAATAAACGTTAAAAAAAAATTAAAAAAAAGATATCTTTCTATATTTTCTCATATAAATGTGTAGATGATATGATATATATATATATATTTAACAATTTGAAATTATGTATGTGTATGTGATATAGGGACTTTTAATTTTCATTAGGCACATAATTACTCCAAGATGATTTTTTTTTTGAAACAAACAGTGGACTTCTTTATATATTTTCTGAACAAGAAAATTACATGCTCACAACTTGAGTTTTCCTTGGGCCTCCCTGTGCCCTCACTCCCTAGGGATGGGACAAGCGTCTTTCGGCAGCTTTGGACCAGCACAGGATGGCCTCACCTGCAAGCAGTCTTCCCCAAAGGCTTCCGAGAACAACACGTTTGACTGCCTTCTAGAACATTCCTTCCATCTTGCTTCCAGGAGAGAGAAACAGCTTTGGACTTATGCATACATAGGAAATTGGAAGGAAACAAATTAGAGCATGAAATCAGCGGTGGTTTTATGGTCTTATCCTTCAAATAACTCTTGTGATGAATTATTGGAGTAAGGGAAGATGTGAGCTGCTGCTGGGAGCACATATGTGCTGGACAAACTAACACCTCCAGATTCTGTAGGGATGGCTTGACATGAATCTGAAGGCCAGGACCATTTTTAAATCAGTTAATGAGGTAAATTACATTAATGAATTTTCCAATTATTTAACTTAAAAAAAGTGTTTCTGAAGGCAACTAAATCAATAATTACACATTATCTTTCCTTGTTTTTTTTAAATTACTGGGTTTAGTTTACTGAAATTTTACTTTTTGGAATCTTTTCATGAATGAGTACGACTGACATTGTTATTTCTCCATCCGGTCTTGACAGATTTTATTATAAAATATATCAGAGCACTTAGCTAATGTTTCTATTTTCTGAAACAATTTATAGATGTTACAGATACTTTTCTCTAAAGTTTGGATAAACTTCAGCATCGTTTTGCTGTTACTGATGTTTTGCTCACTTTCTTTCTAGAGTTGATTTTATTATACTGATGATTATATTTAATAATTACATGATTTATAGAATTTTCCAGTTTTTCTCGAGGGTATTTTAAAAAACGGAACACGGTACTCTGTAAGCTATAGGACACTTACAAAAGAAATGGAAGGAGATGCAAAGGAATGGAAAAACATTTTATGCTCACGGATTGGAGGAACAAAATGTCTATGCTACCCAAAGCAAGCTGCATTTTTAACGCAACCCTCATCCCAATACCACTAGCATTTTTCCCAGAGCTAGAACAAACAATCCTAAAATTTGTATTTGGAACAAAAGACCCCAAATAGCCAAAGCAATCTTGGAAAAGAACAGCAAAACTGGAGTTGTCACGATTCCAGATTTCAACTGTATTATAAAGCTGTACCATCAGGGCGCTCTGGTACTGGCACAAAAACAGAGACAGATCAACGGAACAGAATAGAAAACCCGGAAGTGGATCCACGACTATATGATCAGCGAAGCTTCGACAGAGCAGGAAAAAATATCCAACAGAAAAAAGGCAGTCTCTTCAACAAATGGTGTTGGGGAAACTGGACAGCACCATGCAGAAGAATGAAACTGGACCACTTTCTTACGCCATAAACAAAAGTAAATTCAAAATGGATGAAAGACCTAAACGTGAGACACGAAACCATCACAATCCTAGAGGAGAACACAGGCAGCAACCTCTTTGACCTCAGTTAAAGCAACTTCTTACTAGACATATCACCAGAGGCGAGGGAAACAAAACTCAAAATGAACTATTGACTTCATCAAAATAAAAATCTTCTGCACAGCGAAGGAAACCATCAACAAAACTAAAAGGCAGCCTGTGTAATGCGGGAAGATATCTGCAAATAACCTATCTGATAAAGGATTAGTATCCAAAATCTATAAAGAACTTAGAAAACTCAGCATCCAAGAAACAAATAGCCCAGTTAAGAAATGGGCAGAAGACACGAATAGACACTTTTCCAAAGAAGACATTCAGATGGCTAACAAACACATAAAGATATTCAACATCACTCATCATCAGGGAAATACAAATCAAAACCATGATGAGAGACCACCTCACGCCTGTCAGAATGGCTAAAATTAACAACACAAGAAGCAACAGGTGTTGGCAAGGATGCAAAGAAAGAGGAACCCTCTTGTAGTGCTGGTGGGAATGCAAACTGGTGCAGCCACTCTGGAGAAGAGTATGGAGGTTCCTCAGAAAGTTGAACTAGAACTACCCCAGGATCCAGCAATTGTACTGCTAGGTATTTATCTAAAGGATACAAAAATACCGATTCAAGGGGCACCTGGGTGGCTCAGTCGGTTAAGCGTCCGACTTCAGCTCAGGTCACGATCTCGCGGTCCGCGAGTTCGAGCCCCGCGTCGGGCTCTGGGCTGATGGCTCAGAGCCTGGAGCCTGCTTCCAATTCTGTGTCTCCCTCTCTCTCTGCCCCTCCCCCGTTCATGCTCTGTCTCTCTGTCTCAAAAATAAATAAATGTTAAAAAAAATTTTTTTAAATAAAAATACCGATTCAAAAGGGTACATGCACCCTGATGTTTATAGCAGCACTATCAACAATAGCCAAGCTATGGAGAGACTTCAAATGTCCATCGACTGATGAATGGATAAAGAAGATGTGGGGTGTGTGTGTGTGTGTGTGTGTGTGTTGGAATATTACTCAATAATCAAAAAGAACAAAATCTTGTCATTTACAGCGACACGGATAGAGCTAGAGCGTATTACACGAAGCGAAATACGTCAGTCAGAGAAAGATAGATATCACAGGATTTCACTCCTATATAGAACTTAAGAAACCAAACAGATGAACATATGGGTAGGGAGGGAAACAAATCATGAGAGACCCTTAAAGACAGAGAACAAACTGGAGGTTGATAGAAGGAAGTGGGTGGGGGATGGGCTAGATGGATGACGGCTACTAAGGAGGGCACTTGTGATGAGCACTGGGTGTTGTGAGTAATTAATGAATCACTGAATTCTACTCCCAATATTGCACTGTATGTTAACTAACTAGAATTTAAATAAAAATTTGGAAGAAAAAATAAAAAAGAAAGGAAAAGAAAAGAAAAACCAGAACATTATTTTTTCTAACATTGTAAATTTCTTGTCATGAAATCATTCATAGTCTTATTTTTTAAAAAGTGTCATCCCCAGTTAAGCATCTGTTTTTTTAATGTTTACTTATTTCTGAGAGAGAGAGAGAGAGAGCAGGGAAGGGGCAGAGAGACATGGAGACACAGAATCCAAGCAGGATCCAGGCTCCAAGCTGTCAGCACAGAGCCCAACACGGGGCTCAAACCCACAAGCTGTGAGATCATGACCTGAGCTGAGGTTGGACGCTTAACTAACTGAGCCACCAGGTGGCTAAAAATAAATAAATAAATAAATAAATAAATAAATAAATACATAAAATGTAAGTATCTTTTAAATTTTTCTTACATTGTGCTTTCTGTCTTGTTTGTTTGTTTGGTATTGTCCTAATTTTTCTTTATTGTATTTTTCTTTACAGCTAAATAGTTTCTTTTTGTTTATCTTCTCTATTTTTTATTTGTGTTCTACTTAATTTCTGTTCTTAACATTATCATTTCTTTCATCTTACCTTTTTTTCTGTTGTTCTTATTGATGACTTGGAAACTTTGTTCATTAATTAATTTTTTTTTTTACTTTTAAATTTATATATGAAGTTCTAAGTTGTTCTCCAAGTACCGTTTAACTACCTTAGATAAGTAGACATACTGATTTTCATTTTCACAAATATTTTTAAATCAATATTTTCATTTCTTCTTTGTCTCATAAATTATTCTTTTTTAATCATTAAAAAATGCGGGCATCAATCTCAACTTGTTTTGTTTTTTTTTTTTTTTTATTTTGTTGCTCTGCACTCAGACAACAGGGCCAGTATATCAGATCTTCAGGGTTTGTTAAATGTGCACCAATCCATTACTTAGAGAAACCTATTTAAGATGCAGAGACACATTCTGCCCCATGAAGATTATCACATAAGCTGTGTTTTGCTGATGTGCTGTCTTTGGGAAAATCAGAGCCAAATCTCTTGCTTTATTCTCTACTGCAGATTCTAAGTATTCCAAATTTTGTAGGGGAAAGAAAACATTTTTTGGCTCAGGAATACAGACACGTCAGTAATCATAAAGCTTCACACAAGACGCTAGTTTATTTTAAAGGATTAAAAAAAATCCCCGGACACACAAAAAAGTCACACAGTAAGCTCACTTTTTCTGGAATGTCTTTTTGTAAGTGCCTGTCTGTTCCAGGCTAGTGCTGGTTGTATCTTAACAGGTGTTGTAGGCAAAGGGTTGCAAAAGTCCTCTTTCTCCAAACATTTTACTTCATTAATTTTCACACGTACATTTTTGGGGTAAAATTTTGAAAACTCTGAATAGGAATGTGACCACAATATTGGGTTATAATTATAACTGGCAGCTCTTTCCCGCCCCCTTCCCATTTGTAGCGATCTATAAAATACTGGAGACCCTTAGAAACATATGGAGTCTTAGATTAGATGAAATGTGTGGTGTCTCAGACACCTGGGATTCCATGTGTACAATTCTTTCCCTCATCTTCCAGATCCCCGAGTTAAATCTGTGGTCTTGCAGAGTCACTTCACCAAGTTAATTACAAAATGTTTCACTTTGTAGGATTATCGTGTAGGTAAATAAGTAGCTGCAACTGAAACACATAGAAATTTACCTGGGTCCGGCTACACCAAGAGTTCTCATTAGGCAGATGCACTGAGCAAGGAAGAGCCCCCGAAATCTTCAATTCAGGGACGCCCTGCAATGACATTAAGAGGAAAGGGATGGGGCGCCTGGGTGGCTTGGTTGGTTGGACATTTGCCTCTTGACTTCGGGTCAGGTTATGACCCCTGGATTGTGGAATGGAACCCTGCTTTAGGCTCTGTGCTAAGCATGGAATCTGCTTGGTATTCTCTCTCTCTCTCTATCCCTCTGCCATTCCCCCCTGCTCATTCTCACTCTCCTTAAAAAAAAAAAAAAAAAAAGCAGTGAGAGACACATAGCTGTGTGCTAACATGGCCAGCAGCAGGTAGAGGTTTTTTCTCACAGTTTTAAGGTTTTCCCGCTCAGACCAATTAAAGTACGTATTGGTAGCAAATGCAAATGTGATCTGCTGTAAATGTGTCGATTATCTCTAGCCCCCACGTGGATTTGCCATGTTTACTCTCAGGAGTCCTTTGCATCAGGACATCTAACCCCTCGTCTTGGCCGTTCCCCACCCTCCGCCCTGCTCCGTGGTGCAACTTGCTCTGTGTGCAGTGGGGCGGGTCTCCTTGGAGGCTTGATAAGGGCAGGTAGGAGAGTGGGAACAATGTTTATTCTTGCCGACGTTTATAGCTAACGACTCCTCCACTGCTCTTACCAGGCTTGCAGTACAGCGGTCACCTGCTGCTGACAAGGCTGAAGTTACAAAGAGATTCTTTGATGATTTATTCCTCCGCCGAGGGATGGGAATAATACTCAACTTGGAAAACCCAAACTACTTTGCCATGACTTTGCTTATAGGCTAAAACGGGAACTCTCTCCCGCCTTCCTTCTCAACTCTGTTGCTCAGTCCCCGTCAGGCTATTTTGTCCCACTCTGAAGCCCCAGGAGCCCAAGCTCGTTCACACCAAACAGGTGTCGTTTTTGCAAACATCTCACGTTCCCCTCTGGCTCTTCCGTGCCTTTCTGCCTGCGGCAGGAGGAATGTCCTTTCTCCTATTCTATTTTCTTTACCTTCTAACTGGTTTTCAAAGTGCAGTGGAATTAACCTCTGTCCCATCGCTTTGTAAATGCACGGAAACATTTACCAAAACACTTAACCTTGACAAGTATTTTGCCAGCTACTGAGGAGATCATGAAAGAGAAGATGCAATTCCTGTTCTCAGAGACCCCAGTCTACAGGAGGAGACTCACGGAAAACAGATACATTTAAATATAACAGGAAAGAGTTGTGACAGAGATATTAACAACAACAACGAAGTCTGAAAATATAAAGGAAGGAAGCCACAGGGTAACGTGAAAGGTTCAAGACATGATACTGGCAGGGCACATGGGTGGCTCAGTCAGTTAAGTGACCGACTTCGGCTCAGGTCGTGGTCTCACGGTTGGTGGGTTCGGGCCCCGTGTCATGCTCCGTGCTGACGGTTCAGAGCCTGGAGCCCGCTTCGGATTCTGTGTCTCCCTCTCTCTCTGCCCCTCCCCTGCTCATGCTCTCTGTTTCTCAAAACTAAATGAATATTTTGAAAAAGAAAAAAGAAAAAGATGTGATACTGGAACCGTACCTAGAAAGATCTATGGAGAGTTACAGCATTTGGAAGGCAAGGCTTCCTGTGTAGAGCTGAGTCTCCTACACATAGAGTTGGGTGAGAAAACTATTGGTGTTTGTGTGAAGGGTCCAGGGAGTGACAGAAGATGGGACAGGTGAGGGGGACTGAGGCCCTCGCATGACTGACCTTGGACATTAAGCTAAAACATTGGGTTGCCCTGGAGCTAGCAGTGAAGACGCAGGGAGATTTATAAACAAAAGCGGATGTGAGCAATTACGGTTTTTAGAGCCAAAAGTCCGTTTGGGGGTCTGTTTTGGGGTTTGTTTTGGGTCTGGTTTTGGGTTTGTTTCCCAAATGTGGCCCCCAGATACCCACAGACTACCTGTTGAGCTTGTCAGGAACAAAGACCCCGGATTTACTAACTCAGCTTCTCCTGGGGGCGAGCACAAGGCATAGGAATCCTTATTCTGAAGGACGTGCTAAGACACATGTGAGGACTGGCTGATTTGCTGATCTCTAGGAAGAGGATGGCCCAGAAGAGAAAAATCTGCCAGTAGAGGCCAGTTAGCACATGTCTAGGATAAAAATAGAAAGAGAAGATGGAGCCTTCAGGGAAGGGAGGAAAGACCAGATTCGGAGACTTGCTGACCAAGATGAGTCAGGAAAGCCTCTTTCATAACGTGCTGGGCATATGGCTTCCTTCATTCTTTATTGGTCGGTTCTTTTATCCAAAAAGATTTATGGAAAATATTCATGGGCCGTGTAATTTCCTGGGCACTGGAAATAGGACAGTGAACAAAACGACCAAGTACATGAAAACCAATAAGTAAACAAATGCGCGAACAAGACAGTTTCACATACTCCCGAAGTGTTTGAAGAAATTAACCCAGGGTGTGGTGATAGAGCCTGGTGGCAAAAGCCTACCTGAAAAGGTGAAATTTGAGCTGAGGCCTGAATGAGAAAAAAGAGCCAGTCATGAGAATGCGGGAGAACAATGTGAGGAAGATGCAGGCAAGGCTGATGTGAGCTAGACCAGAGTGGGGAGGTAGGCAAGCGTGGGCAGGTGGAGTTTTTACAGGGACTCAATGTCTTAAAGGCCCTTAAAGTATAATTTTCAAAAGTTGAAATTATGACCCTCTTACAAATATCACTGGTTAAGATACATTATTATATCATATATATACATATTAATATATATATACACACACATATACATATGTGTGCACACACATGCAGAAATACTGAAATAAATTTGCTAATAGAAGCAAACTACAAATAACCATACAACAATGCCCTGCAAGGTTTAACATTGCCCTTTCCTCTACAGGGTGGAAATCAATCGTACTTCCACAAGAGAAAAAAAAAATATTGCATTTCTATGAGACAAGAATCATTTGTATTATCCACTTCCTACAATGTAAAAATTACAAAGTAAGCTCAAACCCTGTAGCCTGAGCTGATCCCAGAGGGCCATCTAGGAATATCCAATATTCCACTCAAGGACACCCAGTAATCTCTTGACATTTCAAATTCTCATATAATTTTCCCTAATGGAACAGCGGCAAATGTTCGGGAGAGTTTTCAGCAGGAGAGGGACATGATCTGGTTTCCATTTGGAAAAGAGCACCTCGACTGATCTTTTTTCCTCGTACTGTTTATACAGGTTGTTTTATCACTGACAGATGACTCACACTAGACTGTGAGTTTCCTAAGAGCAGAGGTTGTATCTTTGCTAACACAGCGTCTGGTGAAAGGGTTCGACGTGGCATTTGGTGGCCCAGAATTTCACGTCTCTGGATCAAGAAATTGTGAGGATGTTCATGGCACTTGCGGAAGAGACTATGGGATTTGGAAAGGACTTCGGAGGGAGGTCCTCTCTTTTTGTTACCTCTGTGACAGACCACCCAGGTCTTTCTCCAAGCTGGTTCCCCCTGAGTGTGCAGCTGGGACCCTTTCCAGCCTAGTTCCTACAGTTAGAGGTGGCTGTCTCCCTGTACCCTGGCCAGTGGGGTCTGAGTAGTAGTGACGTGGTCCCTTCCAGGATGGACTCATCAATCCCCCAGCGCACAGACCTCGTCTTCTTCCCTCTTCCGTTGGCTGATGTCAGCAGACAGAGTCACCTTGAAGACACGCGTTGAAGGTGACAACGCTCCGTCAGCCTAAGAAAGCCAGGTTTAGTCTCCGCTTCCTCTGGGCGCCCACAGTATTTAAAAATACCAAAAGCACCATGTTTATGTCGCACGTATTCTATTTTGTTTTACAGTATGATCATGTACCTTTGTAATATTTTTCTCGCAATTGCAAG
Source organism: Lynx canadensis (assembly GCF_007474595.2). Lineage (NCBI taxonomy): Eukaryota > Metazoa > Chordata > Mammalia > Carnivora > Felidae > Lynx > Lynx canadensis. The sequence goes on along the minus strand of NC_044319.2, from coordinate 58,239,397 downwards.
CCTGTAGTGTAATGTTTCTCAAAGGGGTACTATTCGTATTACGGATGGGGCCGTTACCGGGCGGGATCGTGCTTAGTTTAGCTGAGTTCCATCCGCTAAATGTCTGTAACTCTCTCCACCCCACACCCCCCCCCCTGCCTCACACAGTGGTCAACGTGACAAAGAACTGCCCTCAGTTAACAACCACCTCAAGATCATAACGTTGAGGAGACCAGATTTTTCTGTCTTTGACAAGTTTGGGTTGTATGATTTAATTTGCGATAACAGCTAACATAGCAGAAATGACTTTTGTCCTTTGAAAAGGAACATTCTAGAGACAGAGTCTAAAATTAATTTTTGAATCGATCACATTGGGCTGGAAAGCATAACGCTTCATTTGGGAAGAAAGCAAAGGATGTGCTCGTGGTCTGTTTCTGACTGACAGATTTTTGGTTTGTATTTTTGGGTTGGCTTGTTTTCAGGGTAGAAAGTAAAAGGAGAAGAAAAGGAGATCTTTCCAAGTCAGCCTGAAATAAAATGAGAAGTACATCACTGTCCTGCAAAAAGCGCCATCGTGATATGGCCGCTTGACCACACGTGAGTGTCCCCAGTGATACCCCAGGCCTGGCTGTGTAGACACAGAGAAACAAACTCAGAGGAAGATGCACAGCGTCTCTCCTTCCCCTCTGGGGGCTGCCTTGGGGGTTTCTGCATGCCTGGGGCTAGGAAGACTCCACCTGGGCTGGAGTCTCTCTAGTTCCTTCTCTGAGAAACACAAGGTGGGGGTGGGGGGAGGAGCAGGGCCAACAGAATATGAAGGAGGTAGCATCTTGCCATCCAGGAGAGGCAGGAGCCTGGGGATATTTTACAGTTTAGAAAATCAGGGTCTATCTACCCTGCTTGCCTGATGGTAGACATTTTATAAATATGTGTATGTTTTAAGAAAAACTATGAATAGAGGCGCCTGAGTGGCTCAGTTGGTTAAGTGTCTAACTCATGGCTCAGGTCATGATCTCACAGCTTCACGGGTTCGAGCCCAGCATTGGACTCTGTGCTGGCAGCATGGAGCTTGCTTGGAATTCTCTCTCTCTCTCTCTCTCTGCCCCTCTCCCACCCATGCTGTGTCTGTCTCTCTCAAAATACATAAATAAACTTAAAAGAAAAAAGAAAAACTATGAATAATATAATCCACTTGGTATCACTCTTCCATCAGGAAGAGTACGTGTGTGTGTGTGTAGAGGTTCAGCGAGATGGGATCTTTACAATTAGAGAACACCAGGAATAACAGGGCAGAACAAGACAATAACATACAACACACTCTGATATATGTTTAATCAGTATTGTAAATGAATCTTTTTTTTTTTCTTCAAGGGTGGAGATTGGTGAGTTAGGGACAGATTGTTAACGAGAGTTGCTATGCCCAAAGGAGATGCTAGAGTGGGACATCTTCTCTGACCCGTCCTCAGATAAGCTACCCCGGTGTCATGGGCCACACGGCTTTGGCGTTTCCACAGTCCTGCTTTTCCATTCTAAGTAATCCCACAAACGAGGCTTCGCCACTCAGTTATGGGCAGTTAAGAAATGCAAGTCAGGGGCGCCTGGGTGGCGCAGTCGGTTAAGCGTCCGACTTCAGCCAGGTCACGATCTTGCGGTCCGTGAGTTCGAGCCCCGCGTCAGGCTCTGGGCTGATGGCTCGGAGCCTGGAGCCTGTTTCCGATTCTGTGTCTCCCTCTCTCTCTGCCCCTCCCCCGTTCATGCTCTGTCTCTCTCTGTCCCAAAAATAAATAAACGTTGAAAAAAAAAAAAATTTAAAAAAAAAGAAATGCAAGTCAAATACCATCGCTTATGTGCTAACACGTGTGGAGCTGTTGGGCGTGTCCCAGGCAGGGAGGCAGGGCACACGCAAGACAGATGATCGGGAGGGGAAATGGATTGTCCCTTTCCTCACATGCTTCAGGCGCTCCTCTGATAGAGGTGACGTGATTTGCATGTTTGCTATCTAGCCCCCGATTCCCAGTGCATCTGTTGTCTCTGACAGCCTCCTCCCTGACGAGGGACTCTCCTTTACCTTCCTACATGTTATGGCATTTCACACATCGCTTACTACATAGTGTTCACAAAGGAAAAACTCATGTGGCGATGATGTCAAGTGATAGATGAGCCCCACAAAATAATCACAAGGCTGAGTATTCCCAAGGTGGTATGAACATTTGTGAGTCAAAATTTCCAGATTGGAAGAATGCATTTGTTAACACAGAACATTTGGGTGAGCCCAGCACTTGGCCCCTTACTATGGATGACAAGTCTGTATTTTTTATTTCATGTCTATTTGTCCTCTTCCGGGGACTTAGTTATCCCACACACAATGTTCCCGGCAGAAGCACCTAGAAACACCTAGCATTCTCATTTCACCTATTAGATTTCTGTTCTCCACTCCCTCAAGGTACAGAGGTAAATTCCAATTTGGTAATCAAGGCCTGACTCATTGAATAAATAACTCAATTTCTCATTCTTGTTCACTGAGCCAGTTGTATGAACAGACACAATGTTTTTTATACCAACTGTGTGGATGGGCTTACCAGCACATTGCATTCAGAAATCGCAAAGAGATGCTGAAGATCATTCAGAGCAAGGAGGGTGGTTGAATAACCAATGTCCAAAGTCAGAAATATATCTCTGGAGATGATTTTTTTTTAATGCAGATAAAGCAAATTAGTTCTCAAAACACTACAACACATTAACCGATGAAAGCAACTTTAAACATTCTAGTCTAGTGCATAGGAACCAAGGGTAGAAAGTATTTTGTTTCAGAAAGATAATCTGTTGGGTAAAAATGGTTGGGACATTCATTCATTCATCCATGCATTCACTGAGCTAAACATTTTTGGGCACTTAGGATGGTCCAGCCACTCTACCAATAATAAAGATATATAGATGAATTAATTATAATCCTGCCAAAGCTTCTCATATAAACAAACAATTACAAACAGTCTAGCAAGGAAATAATATAGCTGTACACAAAGCATTATAGATTCATCAATAAGAGGCACCAGCCCAGCCCAAGAAGGTCCATGAAGAATGTCCGACAGAAGCTGATGCTTAAGAAGAGGCTTACAGGAAATAACCAAAGAACTGGGGGTGGGGGACTGGGGTAGGAGAGGGAGAGGAAGAAAGCAGTGAGAACTATTATTTCCCCTTCTTGCATTTACTCAAGGAAGACCCATCCACACTGCTTGAGTTGCTGGAGACAAAAGACTGTCGGCAGCATTGTAGAGAGAGCGCAAGATGATGAAATCTCACCCACCATCTCTACCAGAGTAACGGTAGTTACCCTGTGCCACATGCCCACCATGTAGCAGGCACTGTGCTAAGCGCCTCACACACTCGGTCTTGCCGAATCCTTTCGGCAGCCCCGCCAGGTTGGTATCTTTATCTTATTTCACAGATAAGGAAACAGAAGGTCAGAATAGTTGGGCAACTTGCTCGAGGCCACAAGCCTTGATCGAAACCCAGACTCAAGGGGAGATCGAAACCCAGATTCAAGTCGATCACCAATCCTTTGCTCTTGACCTTGACACTAGACCCTTCATTGTTTTGTTCTGTGGTAGTTTCGAGGTGGGGGGGGGCACAGCCTAGGACCTTGAAGGTCAGATATTTGTCTAGATGACTTGAAATGGTTTTTATCTCTCTGCTGGATTTCTTGATTGGGTGAGCAACTGTCTGAAGTGGAACCAATCGTATTTTACAGGTGGAAGGGAAAGACATGGTGCACAACAGGTAGAAGCTAGAAGAAGCTAGAAGATTTGGTCTCGATTTGTAGAACCAGTCAGTCATTAGAGGCTCCTAATGGTCTAATGATACATGGGGTTTGTAGGTAGGGGTGTGTGTGTGTGTGTGTGTGTGTGTGTGTGTGTATGGAGAGAGAAAGAGATCTTAAAGAATCAACTCATGGGGTCATAGAACTGGAAAGTCTGAAGTGCCCAGGGTGAGCAGGCTGGCCGGAACCTCAGGCAGGGTCTCTGTGTTGCAGTCGTGAGGTCAAATTCTCCATTTGGGAAAGTGTTCGTATCAAGCTTGACTATTGTGATGTCGTGGTGAGGATAGCAGTGTCCCTAGGGTATCTATCAGTTGCGATGTTCCCTTCTGGGAAGCCTCAGGATACCTGCCCTCTCCGCGGTCTCTCTCTGAGCAGTTTAGACACACGGGCTTCCACGTCTAATAAAACGGCCCCACCACCCCGAACGACACCTGATCACCATCTGCAGGCTAGTCAGAGCTCTAGCGGGATGGCTAGAGCTAATGTTCTTCCCAAAGTGGAGATTCTATACAGGAGAGTGACACATTCAAGCAGGAAACTTCTTTCTTAGAGAGTCAGATAAAATCTACAGAGAAGCAGGGGCGCCTGGGTGGCGCAGTCGGTTAAGCGTCCGACTTCAGCCAGGTCACGATCTCGCGGTCCGTGAGTTCGAGCCCCGCGTCAGGCTCTGGGCTGATGGCTCGGAGCCTGGAGCCTGTTTCCGATTCTGTGTCTCCCTCTCTCTCTGCCCCTCCCCCGTTCATGCTCTGTCTCTCTCTGTCCCAAAAATAAATAAACGTTGAAAAAAAAAAATCTACAGAGAAGCAGATTTCCATAGCAAGACAGACGGTGACATGTCAGGAAGGCGCATAGAAGCAGGAGCCCTGAGGTGGACAAGTTCAGGGTAGGAAGAAGCCTTATAGCAAGAAGGGTGGACAGGAATTGGTAGGCCAAGAAACAACATTAGCGGTCAAAATGTCTCCGGGGCGGGGGGGGGAGTGGGGGGGTGGGGGGGAGCATGAGAGATAAAACAGATTGGCTGGTTTCTCAAAGAGCACTGTAAATTTACACTGAACAGCCTACTTTGGGAAGGGTAGTTCAGAGAGGAGAGGCTTTATCACTCTACTTCTTGGGTTTTCATGTGAGGAGGGACTTCCACTCAGTTTCTCTGAAAACCTTCCAGTTTCCCTTTCTAACAATCCATTTCATGAGAAAGGAAATAGGATCCCTGACTCAGCCTGAGTCTCTATCATGGAAAGTGTCCACATCAAGCTTGACTATTATAATGTTGTAACGAGGATACAAGTGTCCCCAGACTCACAGTAAGACTCAGGCTGAGCCAGGGGTGGGTTGGGCTAGATAATGCACCTATTCCCCGACCTTGAGATTCTGTGATTCTATCTTGTTTCCAAAATTTAGCAAAATTCCTGTGTTTCTGAAACCTCTGAGAAATGTTATAGAATCCCCCCCACCAGAGGAAAATGTAGTATCTATAGTATAATTCATGAATTTCAGGAATCGAGTTCTCTACCTGAAAGACCAACGATATCTTCATTTATAAAGCTGTGCCTTCCGAAATGGCTATGTGGTTTCATTTAATCTTACAGCTGTTTTAGTAGATGGCTTTGCTAAGGCGACACACATATAAGAAGTTAAAAAAGCATTGTATTACGCTAAATTCCCCATGTTATATTCATCCCACCCATTTCTATATTAATCATTTTTTCTGCAATTGCCATACATAATCTCTTCAAACTTATTGTAGCATACAGATGGAGATAAACTACAGAAGGAAGACACAGTGTTTGTTTCCATTTTACTGCTGACGAAACCTGTGCGCAGAGATTGAAAACCCACTCTGAGATCAAGCAGAAGGTCTATATAATCAGCATCACAGCATCACTGGTACCTTGTTTCATTCAGCAGGACCCCTTTTCCACTGTTCTAAATATCTACTGACATGTCTGTTATCACTCTCTCCCACACTTGCACACTTTCTCTCTCTCTCTCTCCCTCACTCTCAATTATAAAATAACACAAGCACACAGTTAAAAATTCAATATGGAATCATGGTATTGAATAAAAGCTAAAATTTCTGCCATCTATGCCCCCCACCCCAATCTACTTTTTAAAAAAACCCTTTGACATGAACGGTTAGCTCTTTTATCATCATCTTGATTTCTCAATTCATTAACTTTAGACTCTGTATTTTCTCTCGAAGCACGTACACATTTTTTACACAAAAGCTTGAAAATTCTCTACCCCGGCAAATAAAAGAAACTGAGAAATGAGGCGATGCAATCACATTAAATACATACAAAGGGTCGGGGGAGGGCTGTCCCTCGAAGTGACTTTACCCTTCCAGTGGTAGGAACACAAAAGGAGAAATTAACAAATTTGAAAGGACGTAGATGTATTTTTTAATGGGGTTTAGTCTAAAAGTGTTTTCAGCCGTCCTCTTCCTTCCTAAGAATGAGGTATAAGCCCATCACCAAGTACATTTTTCCTCTACAAATTCTTTTCAACCCTTTTATGTATTTTATCACAGGAGCTCTTACAAACTTTCATCATACTGTAGACATTCACATTTGCTGCTAACATACAGCTTAAGAATATCAACTCTGACTCTTTCAAATTGTCACAGTAGACATATCTGGGTTCATAGCGGCGGGGGGAGAACTGGGACTGTAACTGCTTGCCACCCTGGATTCATCCCTGCATTCTGACTGCTCCCCCAATAAGCAGCCCATCTCCCGTCCTGCACACTTCCATAACCACTGCTGTTTTGAAGACTCCTGCTAAAATCTGCTTGTCTCTCTCCTCTCTTGCAAATCACAACTTCTCAGAACGATGACATCAGGACTCCCGTTTGGTCTCCACACTCCCTACACTGAAAGCATTGAGTCCACAGCTCATGAACATGTCCCGTCTGGTTGTGACCACTAAAGCCGGGGGGCCCTGGCAGTGCCCAGGAGAGCCCCAGTCCTGGGGTAGGATGGTGGGGCAAACTAGACGTTGGCCGTGAAGACATACGCCAAAGCTCTAGACCTATACAACCACGGCTTGAAATGAACACTAACGGAGGCCCCAACCGACAACGAACTACTCACCCATCCGTCATGCCGGCCGGCGGGAGGGAGGGGAAATGAGGATGGGTTGGAAGGAAAGGCAAGAAGTTTGCTCCAGCATTTTCCCGCAGCAGGGCTCTGTGTCCTTAGATTCTGTATCTGTCTATTTGGCACCCGATAATCAGAGAACCAAACTAATGGCCAAAGCTGTGAACCAGCTTTCGCAGGCACACGAAAATTATAAACCCTCCACCCATATCCCCAACTGTCTGCTCTATCAAACTGTCACACATCAAGCCAATATTTTCCCACCCTAAAGCAATGTAGGGCCAGGTACCAAACAGCCAGGAACAGCCTCTAGGCCCCAAAGCCTGCTGGAATGATTCAAACTAGTCAATTCTAAGCTGTTTCCTCTGCCCTGCCTTGACTTTCTCATGAAAATCCCAGCAAAGGCCATGGCCTATGCCTTCCTCTCACCCATGCTCCTGCCTCCTGATCAAACCTGGTGCCTCCCCATTGGGCCCTGCATGGTGTGGACCGGCATGCCTCCTTCCCTTCGGAACTGTAAGTAGTACATTCTCCTTTCGTGTCCTCACTCGGTCACTTTTATAAATTAAGACCCAGGGACATATAAATGAACACCCGAGCACGAATCTCATTCCCTTTCTAATCTAAATGAAGGCTACCACAATAGCCTCCAGAAGAGTAACAGGGAGTAACAGCGGCCCTCACTTTGCTTCCTTTATTACAAATCAAAGTGCACACACAGCACAATTCACTAGGAAGCCAGCGACTTCTACAGCTTATTTTATACAGCTCCAATATAAACACTGTCTGCGGTCTGATACACCAGTCCCTCCGTTCCAGATGCGTCAAGTTCATCCACGGGAAGGGGCCGAGGTTATGAGACTAAGGAGACAGAAATCTAGCGCTTAAATCCGTGTTAGTCCCTGAGCTCAAAAATAACTCCTTAAGCAATCACTCACCTCACCCTGGTCAACCGGTCAGACAGCGGCAATAATGGAATGTTCACGGGGGGAAGCCTGGGGGTAGATGCTGATGAACTGGAGGGTGGTTCAGCCCCACTGATGATCCTCACCCTGTTCTTACCTGGAGGGAAAGTGAGTTTGCAGGATAGGATGGAAAGTACAGTTAACACACAGAGGAAGTATGTTCTGGGTTACGGCGGTAAGAAACTACTCTTTTGTCAATTTCTTTTCCTAGACGATAAAAATAAACGCCTGGTGAAAATGATTTCTGGTGGTGCTGGGGGGAAAGCCTTGGAATCTGGTCTCCCTCTTTATGAGGCTTCTGCTGTGTGCTACCCAGGTGTTACCTACCAGCCTGATGGTGCCTCAACAGAGGCATCTCTGTTGACTCAACACAGAGAGATGTGTTGGGTCTAACTTTAGGCAGAATGAGAGCTGGAAGCATGTGGAAGGAGGTAAGGGGGAGAGATGTTTTCAAACCCTCCCCTTAGATATAGAAGCTGAGAATAAAAGTGAAAGAAAGTGACATTTAAGAGCTGATGCACAGGGGGTCTTTTCCACATGTGAAATAAACCCAAGCGTCAGACCTAGGTTTGCATCCTGGCTCTGTCATTTGACCCGCCGTGTAACCTTGGGCAAATGACTTTCTCCACAAGGTTTCATCTGCGGCATGGGAAGGCCAAAAACTTTTGCAGGAGACGGCAGTGGAAGGCACTTCACGTTGTGTGTGTTCAATAAATATTCGCCACTTTTACGGCCAGACGAACCCTTGCGATTCTTATCATGATTGCAAGACTCAGCAACAGCCATCAGGGAACTTTGCAAAAACAAGGTTTATTACTGGTCAGTGACAGAAGGTACACGGCATGCCCAGGGCCACGCGGGATGGTTGTGGGTAGAAAGAGACAGAGGGTGAGTGCAGATCTGGGGTTCTGCTTTCATCTGGGGTCAAGGGTGGGGTGCGTAGGGTTTCACGGATTCTTTTATTGGTAAATTTAAAACATAACAGTAGGCATTGAGGCAAGAAAAGGGAAAGGGAGTAGTCTGCTGTCTAGGTTCCCCAGGGCTCCCTAAAAGGGACTCCCTGGCCCTGCATCCGCTTGCGGGCTCGCAACATGCTTATTTGAGAAACGGATGTCTTTGAAATGGATGCCACGCCACGGCAATCAAAAGCTTAATGTCGGGCACTTACGTTACAATCAATAAAGCTAATTGTCAGGCACTCACACGGAACACTCTCTCTGTGGCCGGGCTTAAACCTGGTGGCTTAAATACCCACTCCGGTGTTTGTGGGCTGGATGGTTTGGGGAAATTGAAGTAACCTCACCCCTTGTGTTCCTTGGTCCTGTAAAAACGGAATAATCATGATGCTCCGATGCGTTAGGGACACTAAGGATACTAGTACACAGGATATGTCCACAGGGTCTGAGAGCTTCACTTCCCCAGGGCAGGACACTTTCCTCAACGTGCTTCAGTTTCTCCCCCTGTAACATGTGGATAGTGATGTGCCTATTTCACTTAGGTGTGGGGGGAGAGTCTGATTGAGTTAACATGTGGAGTAGACTCCGAGGGATCCGGGGACATAGTACGTGCTCAATAAACAGTGGTTATTATGATAATAAGTGCTCAGTCAGTCAGAGTGGCCATTGCTTTGGATGGACAGGACAATAATACCAATGAGAAGATGATGGTCACAGGGTGAATTCTCTGGTGCCTGCTCTTAAGACGACAGGTGTTCTGGAATCTAAACAGTTTCGACCTGAGAAATAAATCTTTTCCCTATGGACCCATTTTGTTGAGTAAAGTTCTTAGGACGATTCCTACCACCTAAATATCGAGGGGCTGACTGAAGGGCCTCCTGGCGAAGCAGCAGATTGAATCGTTCCACTTAGAAGAAATGGTCTCGGGGGGCGCCTGGGTGGCTCAGTCGGTTGAGCGTCTGACTTCGGCTCAGGTCACGATCTCGCGGTTCATGGGTTCGAGCCCCGCGTCGGGCTCTGTGCTGACAGCTGGGAGCCCGGAGCCTGCTTCGGATTCTGTGTCTCCCTCTCTCTCTGCCCCTGCCCTGCTCACACTCTGTCTCTGTCTCTCAAAAATAAACATTAAAAAAAAAAAAAAAAAAGAAGAAGAAATGGTCTTCCTCAAATATTTCTCCATAATCTGTTATTCCTCCAGCCTCTCCTTCCAGTGTCCAGGGAAGCCATTCTCAATTTTTTTGTCGTTTTTCACCCCATTAAATCTACCTGCTTACCAGGTCTTATAAAGTCTACCTCAGAAGTATCTCCAATTTCCTGTCTCCTCTTTCATTCGGCTGGAACCTGCTCGGCCCGTTCAACCTGTCCCTTAAAGCTAAGCCCACAGCCAATGGGGTGGCCCCCACCTGCCACCTGGCGTGTTCCCCACACCTCCTCTTGTTCCCGTGGCAGACTCTCTGCTCCTGACCCCAATGATGCCCTATGCCCACTTCCCCTTCTCATGTCCTCGCAACGCCAAGCCATCTCTCGAATCACGAGGCTGTCTCGTGCTGGATGTCGCACTGGACCCTCAGGGCCTGGCCCAATGCCACAGGCTCGCCTGACCGACTCCCAAACCCAGGGTGACCTGTCGGGAACTCTAGCGCCCGTTGAAGCCTTGAAGCCTCGGGCCACCTGCTGCTCTCCGATCTTGTCTTGTCTCATCCAATGGCTGTAACTGGTACCTGGGCATCGGTTTCCCCCCCTTCCCACACATCAGGTGCTCCGCCTCCAGAGTGAAGTAGAGGAATAATGTTGTGTGGAACGCAAAGCAGGTTTTGAACAGCCTCGTGCAAAACTCCAGCCTCCGCTGGCCTCCCAGGTCCTGCCTCGTCACACCTGGGTCCTGCGGCAGCATAAAGACCCCGGCCAGTCTGCTCTGAAACCCTGACTGTCTTCCCATTCCTGGAATATGTTGATGCTCTCGGGCCCTTGCAGGGACACACGCTGTCTGGCCTGTTGTGCAAATCTCGCTTCGAGTCGCTTCCTCCCCTGCTGCCTGCTTGGCCCCTCATCAGGTTTCAGGACCCAGCTCAAAAGTCTCCTCATTCTACAGCCTTTCCTGACTCTTCCACAAAGAGTTAGGCTCCTGCTGGGGCCTGGGTGGCTCATTCGGTTGAGCGTCCGACTTCGGCTCAGGTCGTGATGTCACCGCTCGTGAGTTCCAGCCCCACGTTGGGCTCTGTGCTGACAGGTTGGAGTCTGGAACCTGCTTTCGATTCTGTGTCTCTCTCTCTCCCTGCCCCTCCTGCACGAGCACGTTCTCGCTCTCTCTCTCTCTCAAAAATAAATCAATATTAAAAAAAAGAATTAGGCTCCCGCTTTTCCATATGCTCATAGCATTCTGTTAATATTCCTTTTTGGTCCTTTTTATTTCACTGTACGATTCTCTTATTTTTTTTAATTGTATGTATTCATTCAGAAATACATATTCAGGGTTATTGGGTACCTTGGACTCTTCAGGGCCCAGGGGACAAAGAAATAAACACAAAAGTCTATCGCTGTCTTTGAGGAGCTCACACTGTAGGAAGAGAAACAGACGGGAAATTGGACACATAAACAAACGAGACATGTGCCCATTGTGATAAACACAGGGAGGAAGCTAAAGGGGAGGAGGCAATAGCAATTAGGGAGGGCAATTTAGAAGTAGACCTTGATGATTGATTTTATGTGTCAACTTGACTGAGCCCCAGGGCTGTCCAGATATTTGGTTAAACATTTTTCTGGGTGTGTTTATGTGGGTGTTTCTGGGTGAGATTAACATTTGAAGCAGTAAACTGAGTAAAGCAGATTGCCCTCCCCAGTGTGGATGGGCCTCATCCAATCAGTTGAAGGCCTGAAAAGAACAAAAAGGCTCTCTCTCTGAAAGACTGCCTTTCAGTGAGGACATCAGTCTTCCCCTGCCTTTGGACTCAGGCTCCAACTGGAACTTACACTGTCAGCTTTTCTGGGTCGCTGGCTTGCCGACTACAGACATCTTGGATGCCTCAGCCTCCATAAACACAGGAGCCAACTCCTTATAATAAATTTATATCTATATATCTCTGTATCTCTGATTGGCTCTCTGAAGAGCCATGACTAATATGCAGGCTTAGGGAAACTCTCTGAAAATATGATAGTTGTGCTGAGCTCTGGAGAATGATGAAAAAATGGGCATAATAAGAGCCAGAAAAGAAATAGTTCTAATAAAATGGAATATGAAAGCAAAAGCCTGAGGCTGAAAAGAGCCAAGAAGACGGCACTTAACTTGAGATTCTTTCAGAGAAAGGGGAGGAGGAACCAGATTGCTTGGGCCTGGTGGGTAGGAAAGGAGCTTTAATTTCTGCCCCTACCACATTAGAGAGCGAAATAACTCACCCTCAATAAATATTTGTGTGACACATGAATTAATAGATAAATAGCTATTTCCCCAATGGTAAAAGCAATTTTAAAAATCTAAAGGGGTGGGGCACCTGGGTGACTCGGTCAATTGAGCCTCTGACTCTTGATGTAGGCTCAGGTCATGATCCCGGGGTCGTGGGATAGAGCCCCGCGTTGGGCTCTGTGCTGACAGCACTCTCTCTCTCGCTGTCTCTGTCTCTGCCTCTCCTTCTCTCTTTCTGTCAAAATAAATAAATGATGTAAAAAAAATTTTTTTTAATCTAAAAGGAATGCCACTATTTTTGTCTCTGTTCCTTGAGAGTTTTCACTTAGGGAGCCTGGCAGCCAGAGCCAAAGGGGAGGGTGCAGAGAAAAGTTGGCCGGGTCCTATCCGAACAGCAGAAGCAACGGATGGGCAGCCTCCACACCGCAATGAGTTCCCTGACATTTTTGCAGTTTGGGGTTTTTATCTGTTGTTGCAGAATCCGTGTGCACTAATACAGACTACACTTACCACCTCTCATCAGCGATGAATCATCTACTCAGGAGGAAAACAAGGAAACTTCCCCTCCTGTCGGGAAGCCGGCCACAGCTTTACACAAGAGCGCCCTCTTCTGTGCGGCCACAGCCCCAGGCTTCCAGAACCAGAACGAAGGCTGGCTGCACCCCCAGCCACCAGCCTCGTCTGGAGGGAACCACAGCGAAGGGGAAGCAGGTCCTTATTAGCTTCTGTCTTACGTGCAACAGCGGCCTAAGCCCACGGAAAAGACAGGGAGCGGAGTCTGGAGCACTTCATTGAGACAGGAGGGGGAGAGCTTTCCATCTAATAAAATCCGACGTCTTCATCCAGCATTACGGGGAGTTTCCAGGACGCCCAGCCCTGGGAACTGGGGGATCAAAGGGATGCCCGGGGTCCACAAGGCAGAGAGATGCCCGGAGAAGAAAGTGGAAGAACTGGCACAGATCCTGCGTGTGTAGCAGCTCATGTTGTGCTTTGAGTGGAGTAACTTTGAGACAAGGGCCTTGGGCTCTGGAACGATTCTATGCTCTTTGCGTAGGCTCCTTCGGAGAAGAGCCCCCCGTGCAACGGAAAATTAGCTACCCTCGGGCACCTGGCATATAGGACTCACTCAAATATTTATTGAACAGCTCAAAGTGTTGGCTTCCCGTGTCTTTCCGCCGAAGGAAACGTGAAACCTTGTCAGCCATTTCTATCTTAGTTTACTGGTAATTTCAGGTAACTGCGGCCACAGGGTTACTGCCTATGAAACAGCCCCAGAAAACTCGGGAACGTGCAAAAATGCATTTATGCAGCTGATAAGTGTGCTGATTTCCAGCCCGGTACTATTGGTGACCACTGGGCTCACTCATGCGTCTGCAGCTGCTTGGGGGCAGCTGGCGGGCCACTGCTCCGGGGGGGGCCCCGGCTGCGGTGATTCAGCTCCGCTCCCCGTGACTTCCGTCCTCCTCCTGGATAGACTGTCTGTCCTGGGCACATTCCCCTCATGGGAATGGTAGAGGCTCAAGAGTATAAGCTCAAGCAAGAAAACACTTTTCAAGACGCTACTGCGTCATGGCTGATGGCAGGCCATTGGCCAAAACAACTCACGTAGCCAAGTGCACCATCGACGGAGAAGGTAATTCTGTCCTTCCCGTGGGAGTCGTGGGGAGGGAGCGAATATTTCTGAACAGGAATCTCACGTGCCATGCAGAAGTTTTTTTGTGAAGTGAGTAGAAGTAGAACAAGCCAGTGTGTGATTATAAAGAAAAGACCCCAGGACACAGAGTCCTGGGGCATGGCCCGTTGAATGCTTCCTGAAGGCGAGCCCTCAGGTTTAACCTTATCCCATTTCGCCCTGAAAAAGATAATATCAGTCTCGTTTTGTAGAGGGAGAGGTGGCGGCTGTGAAGGGATGCAGAAAAGTGCTTATGTCCACTGACCCTGGAAGTTGCTAAGTCAGGACTTGAACCCAGATTTGTTCTGTTCCAAATCCTATGCTCTCTACCACTGTGACCAAGATCTGGAGCCTCCCCCAGGAAGTGGCCCTGACCCGTCACAGTTTGACTCTTTAGATCAACATCGAACATGTGTAGCCTCTTTTCTGGAGGTCCATTTTTCATGGACTTGCATTCTTCTCTTCCTCATCTTCCCTCCTTGAGGTCAAACATGCTCACTTTCCTGCTCATCCTTTCCGTTCAGTTTCTACAAAGTACTCACTGTCCTGCATATCTGAGTATAGGAATAACAGAGATAAAAAAGACCTGGATGAAAACCTTCAGAGAAGACTTTAATAAAAGAGCATATTTTAGATTGGAAATAAGTGACCCAAAGGAAAGCATTTCATCCGTGCTGAAAAGCGAGTTGAAGACTTGAGAGAAAGGTAAGTAAATCTGGCTGGGGGGTTTTTTTTTTAGGACTCACTGATCACACCCTACCTGGATACTCAGCTCGGGCAAGCACATTTTAAGAAAGAAACAGAAAACAGAAATACTTAGAACCGACCGGTTAGAATGACGAGGATGTCCAAAGCCATGTGACTTGAAGAGCGTTTGATTACAGTCTCTTCAGCTGGAGAAAGAGAAGATTTAAGAATAAGGCAAGAGTTCTGTTCAAACAGGTTAAGGGCTACCATGTTGGAAAAGGGACTGAGGTTTTAGAAGGCAGAAGTAGTTCTCAAGAATAGAGGTTAAAGATTCTTATTCAACTTGATCGTTAGGTCACAAAACATTAGAGCTGTCCAAACACAGTGCAGGTGTCCTTGAAAGGTGATAAATCTGACTTAAGTCTCAAGGAAAGAGTGGGCAATCACCTCAGAAAGAAATAATCAAAGAGGGCTGTCTGGATGGCTCAGTTGGTTAACCATCAGGACCCGGCCCAGATCATGACCTCAGAGTTTGTGAGTTCGAGCCCTGCTTCGGGCTCTGCACTGGCAGTGCGGAGCCTGCTTGGGATTCTCTCTCTCTCCCTCTCTCTGCCCCTGTCCTGCTCTCTCTCTCTCAAAAGAAATAAATACACTTTAAAAACAAAAAACAAAAAAAAGAAATAATCAAAGAGATTGGAATCGGAGGACAAATGGACTAGCTGAATTCTAAGATCACTTCCAAATTTGGAAATTCCAAAAAATCCAAAGAAATCAGTTTTCATTACTGCAAATATAATGACAGTAATAATAATAATAATTCATTTTTCTTCTATTCTGCCTTGTAGTTTGGAACATACCACCATGCCTATGGGGAGGGTAGAATAGATATTTTGTTTGCATCGTATACAAGGAACCGAGGCTCAGAGTCCAGTGAGAGCTCTGGACACGCAGTAAGTAGAAGGATTAAGATTCTTCTAAGAGGTCCCTTTCAACATTGTCCTGTTGCTGCCGAATCTGATCATGAGAAGAGAGTTCACGACCTCTCTAGATGTGGGCGGAGAAGGGAAGAGCCGATTTCGGAAAGGTCAACCAGGACTTGGTGTCCGGAAGGTTCGGGTCGTGTTTCTACTTCTTATCTAGCGGGGTATATCAATGAGCACCCTCCACGAGCCCTCAACAGTTGTGGTACCACCCTGCTCTTTTCGGGGGTCTTGCTTAGACTCTTCCCTGAGGCCTGACAAGAACTGGGCCTCCTGGGGCTATGGCGGGATTCAAGCCGGGGAAACCCGGTGGGCAACACTTTCGTTGCCCTGTCTCCGCTTTTGAGGGCAGGAGCTCCCAAACTCTTGCCTATCTCGTTCCCGCAGCCTCACTTTAGAAACACGCACAGAGATGCACCCCTCGCTCCCCCCTTCCCTCCACCCTACATTCCCTGCAGCTCACCACAGGGCTGGGTGGGGGCAAGCAGGAAAGGGACTAACTCAGCTTCTGCCCTCCGCCCTCCTGACAGCCTCACCCCCAGCCGAGTCCTCCCTTTCTGAAGGGGAGCACTCCACGCACACCCACCCCTTCCCCACCCGTCCCCACTGACCCAAGGCCCTCTGAAGCCAAGACTCCGAGACTCCTTCTGGACACCCGTTCTCAGGTAATTTTTCAGCTCCCTATCAGCGCCTAACAGCCTTGACTTCCCTGACTGAAAGAAGACTAATTAAAATGACAAACTCCACGTTGATGTATTACCACACGGGTGAAAACAATAAACAACCGTGACATCGCTATGTGTTTGGCTCTCTGTCACCCCTCCCTGCAGCGCCCGGCTTGGTGACTCAGGCAATGGGGAAATGGTGACTACCACTGAGCCTTCCCCGGGCTTCCTCCCCACCCAGGTCTCTTCACCTCCCCCACACGCTCTCTACACCCTCCCTGCACAAGAATATAGGGCCCCCCAGCAAAGGTGCAACAAGTTCAGCTCGACAAAGGGCTTTCTCACAGCCAGTCCCAATGGCAACCCAGGGGGGCACTTGCCATCATCTGTATCGCATGGATGAGAAAACCAAAGTCCCAAGAGGCTAATGATTAATTCAAGGTCATGTAGCCGCTAGATAGATTATTAATTAAGCTCTGACACTTGCAGGGGCCATGATTCTTTGCTCTCCAAGAGCAGTGTGTTTGGAACAAAAATATACTTGAGTTATAGCCATCTAGCAAACATTTACTGAAACGGAACCAAATGCTTAGCAAAATGCTTCTCCCAGGGCTGGGAGATGAGTGAAATGATAAAAGCGGGCCCCTGCTTCCAGGAGGGAGTGAGGACAGTCAGGGACTAACCTCTGATAGATACAACTCTGTAGACTCCAGCCACAATCCGTGGCGCCTGTGAGTCTGACACCGGGGAACCACAAAGTAGCCACGCCCAGTGTGCCTGAGTGGGGATCGCATGGTTTTATATCATTCTTTCCTTTATTTCTTTAGACCCTCTCTTAACCTCACGCTCTCTGCTACTTCCGTTTCCTCTTTTCTTTTTGTAACAAAATCCTTGTAGTATAATACACACCTTATTTTTTTTTTTTTTAAATTTTTTTTTTCTTTTTTTTTCAACGTTTATTTATTTTCAGGACAGAGAGAGACAGAGCATGAACAGGGGAGGGGCAGAGAGAGAGGGAGACACAGAATCGGAAGCAGGCTCCAGGCTCTGAGCCATCAGCCCAGAGCCCGACGCGGGGCTCGAACTCACGGACCGCGAGATCGTGACCTGGCTGAAGTCGGACGCTTAACCGGCTGCGCCACCCAGGCGCCCCTTATTTTTTTTTTTTTATAATTCCCTCTACACTATGGACCGGTGTATTTTCTTTATAGTACTCACCCCTCTCTGAAATTATCTTATTGGTCTGTTTGCTAGTTAGTTAATTGCCTGCCTCTCCTTCTACAAGTACTTGTTTTGGTTACTGTTGTAAACATAGGACCTAGGATAGCAGCTGGAGTGCAGAAGAGGAAGAAATAGTTGTTGAGTGAATGAATGACCAAATGTCTTCACTGCGTGCACCAGTAAATCGCTTTCCACAGCGTTTTCCCGATTAATTTATCCAAGCTCATCAGAGAATTCTATCACGAGTTCTATGTCAGTTATGTGACATTGCTTACGGATTACTGATAATATGTGTAAATTATCAAACATGGGGTAAGGCACACGGCAGGCACAAACACAAAAGCTGGCTATTACATGATAATTACTTAAGGGGCACACAATATTTCTATCCTCCAAAGACCTTGGTGCTATTCTGATCATTGGAAGGTAATTGACAAATGGAATTAAAGTGCGTATTGACCACAAGACATTAAACTCAGTGTTGAGGTGAGAGATCCAAATAATGGCAAGGCTTTATTTTCTGTGTTAACAACCTATGTGGGTTGAACCCACAGGAAAGTTAACTGACAATATGTGTTGAATAATTCAAGACACACTGGCTTAATTGTTATATAATTGCCATAACCAATATTGACGGAGCTCTAGTTAAATAAACACATTTTATACACAGGGTCTGTTTTCATTCTCACACCACCCTAGGTCTTCTGATGGGTCACGATGATAAGAAAACGGAAGAATCTGCCCTCAAGCCCAAGCCCATATGCCAGGAAAGCTCGTTCTTCTAGACTCTATGTGATGCTGCTATGATAAAATGCTCTTGTGTATGACATTGACAATTTTGAACAAATTGAACAAACCATGTAATATATGCTGCTAATTTTTCAAGTTCAGAGGCAGTGGGCTTTGAGCCAGTTTGCCTTGCATCATTGGGAACGCCAAAGACTGAGGCAGGAAAGCAGTTCCACGGGCATAGTTCCAGAGCATGTTTAGAGGAAAGGCTGAGGAGTCTTTACAGTGTCCCTGCTATGGAATAGACCACAGCTATCTCACTAGAATGATAACAGTGCTGATTCCTCTACAGGGCAATGAAAGTCGGTTGCATGTTTTAGAGCTGTGATGTAGAGAAATGAGATATCCCCCTGCACACCCACTCGAGTGGTTAAGATACGAAAGACTGACAAGACCAAGTGTTGGCCAGGATGTGGAGACACTGGAAACTCATACACGGCTCGTGGGAATGTAGATGGTGCAACCACTTTAGAAGACAGTTTGTCAGCTTTTAAAAATTTAGACGTACACTTAGCATAGGAATCCAACAATTCTACTCCTAGATGTCTACCAAGAGAAGTGAAAACACACGTTCGCATTAAGACATGTATACAAGTGTTCATAAACAGTTCAAAAGCTGGAAAGAACCCAAATGTCCATCAACTGAAATGGATAAACAAATGTGGTTCATCCATACAATGGAATGGTATCCAGCAATAAAAAGGGAACAGAGTGATGTCACAAGCTGAGTCATGGATGAGCCTCAAAACAGGACGCTGAGTGAAAGAGGCCAGATGTAAAAGACTCTTCGTATTGTATGATTCTGTTTACGTGAAACACCCAGAAAAGGCTGCCGATACAGCAGAGAGTAGATCAATGGTTGCCAGAGACTATGCGAGTAAGGATTGGGCTTACAGATAAACCCAAGGGAACTTGGAAGTCTTCTAAACCTGGCTTATGCTGGTTGTTACACTAATACGTAACATCACTGAAACTCATCACACCATATACCTGAAATGGTAGATTTCATGGTTTAAAAATAATACCTCGAGAAAGCTATTTTATCTATCTCTGAATCTATGTATCTATGTATCTATCCATCCATCTGTTTATTATTTAGTTAGTTTTTTTAGTATTCTTTAACATTCCAGTATAATTAACATACAGTGTGTATTAGGTTCAACAATTTTATATATTACACAGTGCTCATTGTGATAAGTGTACTCTTAATCCCTTTCACGTTTTTAAGTGCTTGGTCAAATTCACCTGTGAAGCCGTCTGGACCTGAAAGTTTGTTTGTCGGGAGTTTTTTGATTACTGATTTGATTTCATTTCTGGGAATTGGTCTGTTCAAACTTTCTATTTCTTCCTGATTCAGTTTTGGGAGATTGTATATTTCTAGGAATTTATTCACTTTGTAGTTGTTCTATCGGTTGGCATAGAATTTTTTTCTCTTCTAATTCTTTTTATTTCTGTGGTGTCAGTTGCTATTTGTTCCCTTTCATTTCTTATTTTGCTTATTTGAGTTCTCTCTCTTTTTTCTTCCTGTATCTGGCTAAAGGTTTATCCATTTCGTTGATCTTTTCAAAGAACAAGCTCTTGGTTTCATTGATCTGTTCTATTGTTTTTTAATTTTTATTTCACTTATTTCTGTTTTACTCTATTATTTCCTTCCTTCTACTGGGTTTGGATTTTGTTTGTTCTTTTTCTAGCTCCTGTAGGTATCGGGTTATGTCGCTTATTTGAGATTTTTCTTGTTTCTTGAGCTAGGCCTGTACTGCTATAAAATTTCCTCTTAGAACAGTTTTTCGGAGTGCCTGGGTGGCTCAGTCGGTTAAGTGTCGGACTTCGGATCAGTTCACGATCCTGCAGTTCACGAGTTCTATCTTCGCATTGGGCTCTGTGCTGACAGCTCAGAACCTCGAACCTGCTTTGAATTCTGTGTCTCCCTCCCTCTCTGCCCCTCCTCCACTCGTGGTCTGTCTGTCTCTGTCTCTCTCTCTCTCAAAAATAAACATAAAAAAAGAAAAAGAACAGTTTTTGCTGTATCCCAAGGACTTGGGGTCATTGTGTTTTCATTTTCATTGGTCTCCGTGTATTTTTTTATTTCCTCTTTGATTTTGGGGGTACCCATTCATTGTTTAGTAGCATATTATTTAACCTCCAAGTATTTGTGCTCTCCCCAGAGTATTTCTCATAGTTTATTTCTAGTTTCATAATGTGGCCAGAAAAGATGCATGCTATGACTTCCATCTTCTTGAATTTGTTGCGACTTGTTTTGTGGCCTATTGTGTAACCTGTTCTGAAGAATGTTTCCCGTGCACTTGAAAAAAATGTGTATCCCGCTCTTTTAGGATAGAACATTTTGGATATATCAGTTAGATCCATCTAGTTCAATGTGTTATTCAAAACCACTCTTTCCTTGTTGACCTTCTGTTTAGATGACCTATCTACTGATGTAAGTGGAGTGTTAAAATCCCCCTACCACTATTGTTTTACTACTGACTGCTTCCTTTATGCTTGTTATTAGCTGCTTTATGTATTTGGGCACTCCTACGTTGGGTGTATAATATTTACAACAGTTATATCTTCTTATTGGATTTTGCTTTTTATGATTATACAGTGCCCTTCTCTGTCTCTTTGTACAGTCTTTGTTTTAAAGTCTATTTAGTCCGATGTAAGTATTGCTACTCTGACTTTCTTTTCACTTCCCTTTCCGTGATAAGTCCTTTTCTATCCCTTCGCTTTCAATCTGCGTGTGTCCTTAGGTCTGAAATGAGTCTCCTGTAGGCAGCATGTAGATGGGTCTTGTGTTTTTAATTCATTGTCACCCTGTCTTTTGATTGTAGTGTTTAGTCCATTTACATTCTAGATAGGTAGGTGCGTAATGTCATTTTGTTACTTGTTTTGTGGTTGTGTTTGTAGTTCTTCTCTGTTCCCTTATTCTGTTGCTCTCTTCTCTCATGGTTTGCTGGTTTTCTTTAGTGACATCCTTGAATTCCATTCTCTCTCTCTCTCTCTCTCTCTCTTCGCATCTATTACTGGCTTTTGGTTTGTGGTTATCATTAGGCTTGTGTATAACGTCTTACGCATATTGCCGTCTCTATTAAGTTGATGATCCCTTAAGCTTGAACCCATATCTTTACTCCTCTTCCTCCACCCACATTTTAGGTATATCTGAGTAAAGCTATTTTTTTTTAATTTTTTTTTTCAACGTTTATTTATTTTTGGGACAGAGAGAGACAGAGCATGAACGGGGGAGGGGCAGAGAGAGAGGGAGACACAGAATCGGAAACAGGCTCCAGGCTCTGAGCCATCAGCCCAGAGCCTGACGCGGGGCTCAAACTCACGGACCGCGAGATCGTGACCTGGCTGAAGTCGGACGCTTAACCGACTGCGCCACCCAGGCGCCCCTGAGTAAAGCTATTTTTAAAGGGAAGGATAAGATGCATTCGAGAGAAACTGGGGAAGAAGAATATTCCAGACAGACCCCATGGCTGATTTGACTGTGAAGGACAAATGAGAAGGGCACTGCCAGGCTTTTGATGGGAAAATGGGTGGTGACTTTTAACAAATACAAGAAAGATACTGAGTTACTGCTCAAATAAACAACACTGAAGCCAAGCTAACACAATTCCCTTTATTATATAAACAAAGCAACTTCCTTTTCTAGTCCCTTAAAGGTTTAGAAATGAAACAGATTCCAGGACCTTTTTTCCTTCACTCTTACCAAAATCTTGGTCCTTTAAAGGAAGCACCTCCAGAATGTGTAGAAACAGAGGGGGGAAAAAGCAGGGGGAAAGGCAGCATATTGAATCCCCGGGGAGGCTGGTCTAGTGAGTGTTACATTTTATTTTAAGAGCAGAGAGGCTTAGATACCTTTGGAAGCCTTTGCCCATTCGGGATGTAATCAACCGCTTCCTTTTTTTAGCTTCTTCCCTGAAGTAATTGAAGCTCCTTCTCACAGTTACATGAGTCCAAAGGGACAATATCTCAGGGAGAGAAATCTCTACTTACAAACCAGTTAATCCTAGCCATTTCTAGCAATGACAGTTTGAACAGAGCCTAATCTTCCCTGTGTTTTGAAAAAGACTAGTTTTCTAAAAGGGTATCCTTTTTTTTTTTTTAATGCTTATTTATTTTTGACAGAGAGAGAATACAGGCAGGGAGGGGCAGAGAGAGAGAGGGAGACACAGAATCCAGGTTCTGAGCTGTCAGCACAGAGCCCGACGTGGGGCTCGAACTCACGAGCCGGGAGATCATGACCTGAGCCGCAGTTGGCCGTTTAACCGACTGAGCCACCCACGTGCCCCTAAAGGGTGTCCTTCTAAATTTTTATTTAAGGAAAACCCAATATCTGAGTTGCTTTCTCAGGACCTACCATGGGGTTGATTTTTCATGAACCTTTGAACAAATGTGGTCTGAACCACAAAGCCATTTAGAAGCATTTCTCTATCAATACATTGGAAGTAAAATTCGTTGGAGAAATTCAGCATAAAATGATTTAGCATTGTTTGTAAATAAATAAGTGATTTACAACAAGAGTTTTTTTTAAAAAAAGAGAAAATGGATTGTATAGGATGTATTTTTTATATAAATATTCCCTGTCATGAGAAAACCAGAAAATAGGATTTGGAAAAAGAAAAAAAATGCTCAATATGTAATTAGAAGATACAGCAAGTTTGGTTTTTGTCTCCTCATCCACACTCACTTTTGAGCAGGGGTATATGTCTTATATAGGTGGAAACACCCATTTATTTTCTGAAGCATTGGGAAGCCATGGAACGCAGTTACAGCAGGCAGTGATTTCCTATCTTTTCCTTGTCTGGAGGGATCCAGGATCTACGCTCCGCCCCCTGATGAGTAATAAAGATCGAAGGGAGGACAGAGCAGCCATACTTCTTAGTTTGCCATGTCCAAATTTTGGCGGAGATGGTTTATTAGGAATTCAGCAACAACAGACTTGTGGTCTTATGATTTCTAGATGATCTCTACAAGATAAATCTTGAATGGATTCCTGCCATTTTCACCTGTTTTCTTATCAGGCGACCAGTTACACAGTCTCAAGAGATAACTGCTACTTTTGTACCATGTCATTTTCCTAAACAATTGATAAACTATCTTCAAACCTAGAGATAACAATAGACTTTTCTGAATAAATATAAAAGAAATGGAAGGAAGCTGTCCTCACTGCCCCCCCCCCCATTTCTTTTTCCTTCTTAAATCCGTAGAAAAGTCACAATCCTTTTTAACTTCTTCAAAAACCCAAGGGAAGTATATTAGCCAGTTTAATAGGCAGGCCATCAAAGGGAATAGAATCTGATACCTTAAAAAAACAATGCAGTTTAGGGGCACCTGGGTGGCTCAGTTGGTTAAATGGCCAACTTCATCTCAGGTCATGATCTCACGGTTCATGAGTTTGAGTCCCGAGTCAGAGGCTCTGTGCTGACAGCTCAGAGCCTGGGGCCTGCTTCGGATTCTGTGTCTCCTTCTCTCTCTGCCCCTCCTCCACTCATGCTCTGTTTCTCTTTTTCTTTCAAAAATGAATAAAAGTTAAAAAAAATTTAAAATGCAGTTTCTCACAAAGTAAACATACACTTACCATATGACCCAGTAATGTCACTCCTAAGTAATATTTTCTCCCCATCTGTAGTTTATCTTTGTATTTTTGTAACAGTAGGTGTAATTTTTTTTTTTTTTTTTTAATAAAACTGAAATCAGGGACGCCTGCATGGCTTAGTCAGTTAAGCATCTGACTCTTGATTTCGGCTCAGGTCACAATCTCACGGTAGCTGAGTTTGAGCCCTGCATCAGGCTCTGCACTGACACCCCAGAGCCTGCTTGGGATTCTCTTTCTCCCTCTCTCTCTGCCTCTTCCATTGCTCTCTCTCTTTCCCTCTCTCAAAAATAAATGATAAACATTTTTTAAAAACCAATGCATTTGAAAATGTCTTGTATGGTCTCTCTCAGGTGACAAGAGGATCGGGGATATTTCCAGATTCCTGACTTTGATGGGGACAGTGAGAATGAAGGTTCTTATCTCTGACTTGCAGGTAATGAGACCAGAGGTGTGCTTCACTTTAAGAAAGTCCAAAATACACGAAACGTTACAGTTAACTAATTCAAGTGATGATTATTCAAATTATGAAATGATTCTTTTCTTTAAGTGGAAGGCTTAGGATAGATATTTGTTACTGACACTTGAGTGAGGGGCTAGTTCAAAAGAAGGCAGAGAAGTTCGCAGCTAAGATAAACGGAGGATGAGACATCACCTCTCACTGAAGATAAATCTTGAAACAAAGATGCATTGCTTCTGAAATCGGACCGTAAACAATTGGGGGAGGGGAGATTTGATTACTACAAATTGGTTTTGCTGTAACTATTTTACAAAATGAGGCACATCCCAAACCTCTTCCTTTTTGTAACAGTATCTGCTTCATTGCCTGTTGCCTCTCCCCGAACAACTGTTAATAGCTTGGTCCCAGGAAAAGCAATCCTGTATTTCTAGCTTGTGTGGTGGGACCGGTTGCCTAGCATTGCAGTAAATTTTACAAAACAGTTGGCGGAAGGATCAGACCAGCTCGGCTAAATGAATTAAGCAATCACGTAGGACTGTAGGGCATAGTAGGAGGAATGTCCAAATTAAAGCACTTGATATTCCCTTCTCACAGCCCTGCTTCCCCCCGCATATGCTTTGGCTGAGCAGGCGGTAATTTGATATTAAACAAGGTTCTTATTAAGTAGATACAATGAAATAATGCTGAATTTCTGTTGCATTAGTGGAGTTAAATGCATTTTATTAGCACTCATTAGAAGGAAGGAAAACTTGGAGCCGAGGATTCATTAGCCAAAAGCGGCCCCTGCAAGGCAGGGTGATTAAACTGCTGAGGCCAGGACGGGATCCGGGCCACCCAGGCACATTCTGAAAGCGTGTCCTCTCCGCCAGGACTGAAATGTCTGAGAACAGCTTAGGGAAGAAATGTTAGGTCCAAGTGCAGGTCAGCTGAAAATATGTGTTTCTTTCTAAAGCTGTTAATTTGACAAAAGGCAGAAGCCCCAGAAAGAGAGCACAGTTATGATTTATGCTTTAGATTTGAAAGGAAGTCATTTACTTTTGGGATTTTTTTGGGGGGGGAGGGGAATGCTACCAGCTATCCAAACTTGAAGGATATATTCTATTTTGTTGTTAGAAAAAACCAAACACACACACACACATGCGCGCACACACACACACACACACACACACTGGTTAGAAACATCTGTACATAAATTAAACTTGATTTCTTGAGCTTCTCATTAAGAATTCCCACCACGTAAGAAGAAAATCATGATGTAGCCGATCTGGGGCTTGCTCAACTCAACCACGGCTGAGGTGCCTGCTCTAAAAGATTTCACAACTAGGATCCTCAAGGCCCCAGCAGCAGCAGCTTATACATTTGGCCCGTGGACAACACGGGGTTCAGGGCATTGACCGCCTGTGCAGTAAAAATCTGTATATAACTTTTGGCTCCCCCCAAACTTAAGTATTAATAGCCTGCTGTTGGCTGGTTGCCTTACCGATAACATAAACAGTTGATGAGCACGTATTCTGTATGTTATATGCGTTCTACACTGTACTGTTACGATAAAGTAAGCTAGAGGAAAGAAATGGAGTTTCGTTCTCCTCTTAGGTCTCTGTGACGCAGCTTTATGGAGTGGCCAGTTTGCGGAGGCACATCGAGCTACTAGCCTGTTATTAACTCTCATCACATCTCTGCTCCCAAATTTCTTTCCCTTGGGTTCTAGCCTCCCATTTCTCACAAGCTACTGGAGATCTACCGCTGACTGTCCTCCAAACCTAGTATGTCCCAAACCAAGTCCATCATCGCTCCTCCAAAGGTCCTCTTGTTCTTCCTCTGTTAATGGCGCCACCGTCTCCGTAGCCATCCGAGGTTGCAATCCTAGCAGCATTTTTTTTCTTACCTTTCACGTGAAATCAGCTACTCGTTCTCTGGATTTGAGCTCTGCAGCACACTTACATGTATCCTCTCTCCCCCATTGTAGTTTTACAAGTCAAGTTTCCATCAGTTGGAAGTCCATTTGGACTATTGCTGTGGCCTTCCCAATGGAGAGGGTCTCCATCTCCGCCATTCCTCCTTGACGCCCTATCTTGGACACAGATGCCAAATTAGTCTTCCAGGACCACAGTTCCAAATGGATAGCCTTTTTTTTTTTTTTTCTTTTGCCTAAAACTCTCGGTGGGTTTCTATTGTCTCAATCCGTAAAACGAGTGTGGTACGATCAACCACAGATTTGTAGCGTTCAAGCAAGATTATGTATTCAAGCCCTCCACCCAGGAATTTTCACATAACGAGAGCTCAGTAAAAAGTAGCTATTATCATCTGTTGTCTGTCCCCTTTACTTTGGCCAAACTAAACCGTTTACTGTTTACCACACACAGCACCATGATTTACTTTCCTTCTCCTGTTCTCATGCAGTTACCTTGGCCTGGATTACACTGCCCTCACCTACCCCAATTCAAATTCTCTTCGTACTCTGAGACTCAAATGCAGCTAAGCCTTCCTACACCTTTCTGGATAGAAGGGATTCCTCCCTGTTGTCAACAAATATAGCACTTCAGCGACAGTTCCTTAATTATTTTTGCCATGTTCCAATCAGTTTGCTAAATGCTAAATTTTAAGGACAGGATTTACATCGAATGGATTTTTATATCCTTTCTCTCATAATGACTCGTAACTGTACTAGGGAACCCTGCACCGCTCAAGGAGTCTGTGCTCACGTCTCCCCTCCCGCTCCGTGTTATGTCTATGCAGACATGGAAGGCGGTAAAACCTGAAACGAAATAGTTTGTGTTTGATAGGGTGGCACTTAACGCTCAAATGCTCACGCTAATGTGCACAAGTCAAGTGTACATTTTCTTCCTTTTCCATCAACTTATCACAGCAGCGCAACATCAACAGTCACGTCTTCCCTGTGTTACTATAGAAAGTGTATTTTGGTTACTGTTTTCTTCTTCTAGTCCTTGTGTTTGACCTTCTCTTTCCTCTCCTTCTCCCTCCTCCCTCTCCTTCTTTATCCTTCTTCTTCCTCTCCTCCTCCTCCTCCTTCTTCCTCTTCTTCTCCTTCTCCTTCTCCTTCTCCCTCTCTTCCTCCTCCTCCTCCTTCTTCTTCTCCTTCTCCTTCTTCTTTGTACATGAAGAGACAGTTCTAAAAGCCAATGGTTTTCATATCCATTTGTGTCCTCTATTAATGCCCTTGCACTCAGGCACGCACCAGCCATGTCCTCTGTATCTGCTACATATAACTCTGGCACTCACACAGCACCTCACTCCTGGAGGTGTTCAGACCATGTTTATTGAACAATAAACATACAAATTTTGCAATCACAAACTTCAGTCCTTTAAATCTTGATCCTGTTAGTTGACGTTTGGTTTTTGAGTCTAAGGAAACAGC
The DNA here is from genome assembly GCF_007474595.2 of Lynx canadensis. Lineage (NCBI taxonomy): Eukaryota > Metazoa > Chordata > Mammalia > Carnivora > Felidae > Lynx > Lynx canadensis. Next base: position 58,211,742 of record NC_044319.2, on the reverse strand, counting down.
GACGGCTTTGTACGAATAAAATAGCTCTGACATGGAAGGAGATGGCTACCTCTGTAAGGTTGGGAATGGTTGCATGAAGTCTGAGAGCGGTGGGCTTGGCGGAAATAGATGGAACACCGGGAAGCTATGCGGCCTGAGTGCTGACTACAGCAGGGGCTCTGTTGCTGGTTTTAATGAGTCTCCAAAATGTCTGGAGTAAGTCTGCCCGTTATACAGACAAGAAAACTAAGCTTATAGGTTTAGGTCATTCGAGAAGGAAATATACTCATTTCACTGAGTAAGGAATTAACACGTGGCTAATGGGATGATGCCGGAAGACTTACGCCTCGGGTAAATGTTTGCCGGATGGTACCGTGTGGAAAAGAAAGAGCTGGTTATAAAGCAACTTCATTGTCCCACACAGAGGCAAAATGTAAAGGAGAAAAGGAAGGCTGGGCAGACAATACACCAAAATGGCATAGGTGCTTCTTTTCGGACGATAAGATTTTGAGTCTGGGGCTGCTTCGTTTTTAACTTATTTTCGTCATTCCTGTTATTATCACTACTATTGCTGTCGTCGCTATTATTATTATTGCTGTTGCGATTTTTGTTATTTGCTTCATTTTATTGCTAAACTTGTATGAGAACTGTATTCTGATTTTTAAAAAAGAAGTAAGAGCATGCTTTTTGTTTTTTTGTCACTATGTGTACTTTTTAATCAAGGCCGAAGTAAAGAGGGCGGATGAATTTTGGGGTCTCCCTGAATCACTCGAGGCCAGCGGTTTGGTTATACAGGAGAAAAGGGTCAAAACAGTTTTGGACCTGAAGCTGACTCTTTTCCAGAGAGGCGCACGGTTGTACCTGCAGCGTGTGCTCTCCTCTGACTTTCTGGACAGGACTTTGTGGCCAGGGCACTGACCGCTCCCTGCCCACCGACCCCGGGGTTCTCAGAGCTGGTGCAGGGAGCTCCGCCCACTCTTTCCAGGCAGCCAATAGGTGGGCAGAGGGTCCCTCTCCTTCCTCAAGGTCCCTCAGCTCTTGCTACTCACAAGGAGGGTTTCCAGGCCTGCCTTCTTTTGTGGAGAATCATGTTATACCAGACTAACACCGAGATCACCAGCCCTGAATCATGAAATTGGACGGTGCTGGGCCCCTTTCAAGAGTCAGGTCCCTTGTTAAGTCAGAAAAAAAAACAAAAAACAAAAAAAAAAAGGGAGCACCAGCTGTAATCTTTCAGGAAGGAGTGAAATTTGCTGAGCACCTCAAGAAACCTAGAGAGCCCCCTCAGGGACAAAGCACAGGGGCTGTAGCAAACTGTGATACCCTTCACTATTTTTTTTTTTTTGTTTGTTTCAAATGCACAGCATAGAAGCAAATAAGTTCTACAAACCCTCAGAACGGAGTTTCCACAATGAAGAAGAATACACCAAAGACTCAGTAGTGAAAACTGTAGGAGTCACCTTATAAAACCTCCAAGACTTGCCCCCTCCACACATGTGTCAATGACTGGCTTTCCCAGAGGACTTGCAAAATAAGGAGCTTAGGACATTAGGAAGTCCTTTCTGATATGAGAACATTTTGAAGAGCACAGAAATGAAAGCTAGTCAATTTTCTCCCTTGGAGAAAGTTGAATCTTCAAGTCACTTCGAGCATAAGATTCAAAGAAAGATGCTGTGGATGCCTCCTTTTTCTGGAACCAGGGAGCACATTATACAAAATAGGACAAACAAACACTCTGAGCAGAAAATTAAGAAAACGGTTCCACTTAAAATAGCATCACAAAGAATAAAATACATAGGAATAAACTTAAACAAGGAGGTGGAAGATTTGTACCATCCTGAAAACTATAAAATAATGATAGAAGAAATGAAAGACACAAACAAGTGAAAAGACATCCTGTACTCATGGATTGGAAGGTTTGATGTTGCTAAGATGTCCATACTACCCAAAGCCACCTAAGATTCAATGTCATCCCTTTCAAAATCCCAAAGGTGTTCATTTGCAGAAGAAAAGGAAACGATACTAAAATTGATATGGAACCACAAAGGACCTCCAAGAGTCAAAAACAATCTTGAGACAGATCAGAGCTGGAAGTCTCATACTTCTTGACTTCCTAGCACATTGCAGAGCTACAATAATTAAAACAGTTTGTTACTGGCATAAAGACAGCCATATAGACCAATGAAACATAATAGAGAGCCCAGAAATAAACACACATGTATATGGTCAACTGATCTTTGATAAGTATACCAAGAACACATAATGGAAAAAGAAATCTCTTCAACAAATGCTGCTGGGAAAACTGGATATCCACATGCAAAAGAATGAAATTAGGCCTTGTCTTACACCGTATAGAAAAATCAACTTGAAATGGTGGGTTAAAGACTTAATCATAAGACCTATAAAACTCCTAGAAGAAAACATGAGGGGAAAATGTTCACGACATTGGTCTTGGCAATGATTCTTGAATAGGACATCAAAAGCACAGAACAAAATAAATAAATAAAAATAGACAAGGAGAACGACATCAAACTAAAAGACTTCTGAGTGTCAAAAGAAAGAATCAACAGAGTGAAAAGACAACCTAGAGAGGGGAGGAAATATTTGCAAACCATACATCTGATAAGGGCTTCATATCTGAAATATGTAAGGAACTTCTACAACTCAGTAGAAAAGAAAATAACTTGATTTAAACAAATAAGCAAAGGACTTGAACAGACATTTCTTCAAAAACATACAAATGCTTAACAGGTATATGAAAAATGTACAACATCACAGATCATCAGGAAATGCAAATCAAAACACAATGAGATATCACCTCATACCTGTTATGCCCATTACCAATGGGCATACCATACCAATGGGCATTATAAAAAAAAAAAAAGAAAGAAAAGAAAAGCCAAACAGAAACATAAACAGGAAATAACAAGTGTTGATAAAGATGTGGGGAAATTAGAACTCTGACGCACTGTTGGTGGACATGTAAATGTAGCCACTATGGGACAAACACAGTTTGACTCCACTTATGTCAGGTATCTAAAATAGCAAAACTCGTCAAAGCACAAAGTAGAACGGTGACTGCCAAGGGAAGGGAGGGGGAAATAGGGAGTTACTGTTCAACGGGTATAGAGTTTCCATGAGGCAAGATGAAAAAGTTCTACATATCTGCTATACAACAATCTGTACCCATAGTTAACGATGTTGTATACTGAACATTTTTAAGAGGGTAGATTTCATGCTTTAGGTTTTTTACTGAAAAAACAAAAACAAAGCAAAAAAAAAAGGACAGGGCAAAGGCCCAGTTATGGGTATGACATTCCATTGCAGGGGTTCAAGAATTGCAACATTGACATCATTTTCTGTAATTATACCAAATTTATCTTTTCATTTCCTATGTGTCCCATAACAGAAAGATGATTATCTCAGCCAACTCAAAAGTCCTCGTCATCCCTGAGGTAGGAGCTATGTAATCAAGGTGTCAAGGAACGGGAGGAGGTGGATGTTTAGTTTGGAATGTTTATTAGTTGTCGTATATTAGCATTTACTTTGAGATAGATCATTTGGAACCATTTCTGGGGAGAAACGACAGTGGGATGCCGATCTAGCTCTCTCTTAGTCTCTGCCAGCACTCTTTGCCAAAGATGAGTTACCTGTTCCCTCAACCTCTGAGCAAACCAGCCTAGGACATCTGGCCCCTCCTGCTGTCAGCTGTTGTCTTATATTTTTGGCTGGAGAGATTTCACGTTGTTACAGTAAAATGGACTGCTGTGTCTAAAAACAAGCTATATTGTTTTATAATCTGTATAATCTGAGATGAAGGTGATTACACCACGGGGAGCTCTTTGCTGAGGGGGCAATACTTTTAAGATGCGAACTTACTTCAGACCTTGAGGCCGTATGGTGTGCATGCTTACATGTTTTATGGGACTCCATCCTGCTCCCCCACCGCCCATTGTCTAGCAGCCATGTGGTTTATATGGAATTGACTCCACTTTCAGAGCCATGAGCTCTGATTGGCCTCTGGCCTCAGCCCTGGTTACTATACTCAGTTCAAGAGTAGGCATGAAAGCGAAGTTGATCCATGGTCTAAGTGAAGCCCGTGGTGTTGGTTTAGTGGTTGAGAAAAAGGAAGTCTCCCATCTTCGTGTATGTGAACAAGGATGTGGAGGGTCCATTTGCTAGAGGCAGACATATTGGAAGCACAAAGAAACTTCACCTAATTTGGGAAATTTAGGAGGATGCTGACGCCATGGGAACAGAGATGCGGAAGAAATCCTGTGACCTTGGTGACAGCAGTGAAACACCAAGTCAAACCTCACCTGAAACCCTCTTTGCACTGAACCTCCATTTTCAAGAGTCCGTTAAGTGGGCTTTAAGTTTTAAGTCAGTGTGAGTAAGGTTAGCCTGCAAGAAAAAGCATTAGAACGGAGAGAGAAAGAACTGTACTGACCCCTTACTTTAATGATCTCTCCTCTTCCCCAAACTCTTTGGGTCCTGGGACACAGGGGTTTTCCTTCCAAGAAAATCTGCATCTGAATCAGCTTGGTACCTTGTGGCACTATGAGTCCTGGGGCACTTTAAATTTTATAGATTGGGGGTTTGGGGATCTTCTAGGTGATCTGGGCCACGGAGCTGAAAATCCAGAGCAGAGCAAGAGAACTTCCAGTTCACATCTACCCTGAGGTGGTTGGAGCCCCTGGGGCTCCAGGGCAGAGTGGCACCATCTCCTGTAGACATGATTTTTATGGAAATGCCATCAAAAGCAGTTTCAACTTTCTCTCCCTGCTAGCCTCTTCAAGATGCCAGCAAAGGTTTCCTGCTTTTCCGGTAGAGAGGTAGAACCAGCGACTGCTTGAAACCATTCCAGGGGATGGAACACTGGTTCCAGTGTTCCATTAATTAATTAATGGTTAATTAATTAATTAATTAATGTTCCTTGCCTTCTTTTGGTTACATAACTAGGATGCTACTTTGGGATTTCATAATAATTGATAGCACAGTCAAGACAAGTTAGGGTTAGAAGGGAATTTGAAGATCATCTAAATCATTCTTTCTCATTGCCAAGTAGTATTCCATTGTGGATATAAACCACATCTTCTTTATCCATTCATCAGTTGATGGACATTTGGGCTCTTTCCCTGATTTGGCCGATGTCGAAAGTGCTGCTATAAACATTGGGGTACGAGTGCCCCTTTGCATCAGCACTCCTGTATCCTTTGGATAAATTCTTAGAAGTGCTATTGCTGCGTTGTAGGGTAGTTCTATTTTTAATTTTTTGAGGAACTTCCATACTGATTGGCAATAGCATGGATGAAACTGGAGGGTTTCACTTACGCTAAGTGAAATAAGTCAGTCAGAGAAAAACAGATATCATATGTTTTCACTCATACGTGGAACTTGAGAAACTCAACAGAAGACCATGGGGGAAGGGAAGGGGGAAAAAAGCTACAAACAGAGAGGGAGGGAGGCAAACCATAAACGACTCTTAAATGCAGAGAACAAACTGAAGGTTGATGAGCGGGGTGGGGGGGTACGGAGAGAGGGGAAAGTGGGGGATGGGCATTGAGGAGGGCACTTGTTGGGATGAGCACTGGGTGTTCTATGTAATGAATCATGGGAATCTACCCCCAAAACCAAGAACGCGCTGTATACACTATTTGTTAGCCACCTTGATAATAAATTGTATTAAAAAAATCATCTAAATCAGTAGTTCTAATTCCTTGTTGTTTCCTCAGTGGTGAAACCCTTTCTTTCAGCACTCTGTTTCATGGAAACTCAATGCAGGAAACAGAGTGAAGGCGCTGTGTCTGGGAATGGGGAGATCAAGGGACGGCGCTGCCCCTCACCCAGCCCTACCCATTTCTGTGACTTTAACAGACTCTCTTGCTCCCCACCTATCTCCCCTTGGCCTCTCCTATTTCCGAACGTGCCCTCCTCACTTCCAGTAGTGTCTGTCTTTTCCCGAGGGTGGCTGTTGGTTGGTGAAGCCGTTATTCCAGACGCGTGGACAGTGGGTGAGAAGTCCTGGGGGATCCACACCCCTCTCTCGAGCATCCCTCAAGCTATGAATCTCCAGCTGGCTCACCCCTTAGATGGGAGGATTTGGATGCTTGTGTTCTCGTCTGAAAGTGTGATTTGGGGGTGCCTGGGTGGCGCAGTCGGTTAAGCGTCCGACTTCAGCCAGGTCACGATCTGGCGGTCCGTGAGTTCGAGCCCCGCGTCGGGCTCTGGGCTGATGGCTCAGAGCCTGGAGCCTGTTTCCGATTCTGTGTCTCCCTCTCTCTCTGCCCCTCCCCTGTTCATGCTCTGTCTCTCTCTGTCCCAAAAATAAATAAAAAAAAAAAAAACGTTGAAAAAAAGGAAATAAAAGTGTGATTTGTCTTTTTCACTGCATTGACATTTGCACTCCCAGGTGCAAAAAAACATGGTGGGACAGTTGCCTTCACAGGAGTCAGGCAGTGACACCTGTTATACGAATTGTACTGGTTACACTGGTCGTCATTGTATTCTTCACCATCTTGTACTGATGTGGGGGTGGGGGGGGGGAGCAGGTTCACTTAAAGTGTCCTGGATGAAGCAGTAAAAGAAAAAAAATAATTACATTTTATTAAACACTGACCCTTAAGTGTAAATCCTTTTAATATTCTATGCGATAAAATGGAAACTGCATCTATAGCAATTCTGCTCCATCCAGAAGTATGGTGGTTATTTCAAAGAAAAGTACGTGTGTGATTCCTTGAGTTGAAAAAAGAAACTATGCTTTTCAGACTTGGGTACTTGGCAGGCATTTTTCAAAATGAACGAAATAAGGCCGTCACTTCAAAGACACCACGGGCAGTATTTGTTGCCAGTAAGAAAATCTGAGGTTGAAGAGAAAATTAGATATTTTGAGAACTCATATCCACCGTTGTGAGCCTGATGACTTCCCAATGCTTAATGGATTTTCTGATGATACAAGTGGAAATAATAATGAATGTGAATTCTTGAAGTCGTATAGTGAAATATGCTAGCATTCGGAGTAACTGCCTAACTCAGTGAACCACTAATTTTCATAGGACCAACACATGACCAAAATCAAATATCAGTAAAAGATTTGTTCAAAGTGCAGGATTTTAAAAAAATGGATTTTCGTGAAATAGAGTACAAACAGCTCATAGATATGATTTCAAACTTTGCATTTGCAACTGAACCTTTAAGAAATTATCGGTCGTCAAGATTCAGTGTAATATCAAAAAAAGAATATACATAACTATCTGAGAGTATACATAATTACATACATAATTAAAATATCCATCACTTTTCCAATGACCTATCTGGTTACGGGCAGGTGTACTTCAACCAAAACATACAGCAATAGATTGAATGCAGAAACACATATGAGAGTATGCTTCCTTCCTATTAAACCAGATATTGAAGAGATTTATAAAAATTATGTAATATAATCTCATCCTTCCCACATCGTTTTTTTTTTTTGTCTTTGGAAAATATAGTGGCTTCTCATAAAATATTTGCCATTTAGTTAACATGTAACAGATTTACTCTTCTTAAATTAACAAATAAATATTTAATTTTTTTCTCAGTTTTAATTTTTTTAAAATTTTTTTTAACGTTTATTTATTTTTGAGACAGAGAGAGACAGAGAATGAATGGGGGAGGGTCAGAGAGAGAGGGAGACACAGAGTCTGAAAGAGGCTACAGGCTCTGAGCTGTCAGCACAGAGCCCGACATGGGGCTCGAACTCACGGACCGTGAGATCATGACCTGAGCCGAAGTTGGACGCCCAACCGACTGAGCCACCCAGGCGCCCCTCAGTTTTAATTTCTAATAGAACAAATATTTTAAGGTATTACCCATATAAACAAGGGCTTCTTGGAGTCCTCCGTAATTGTTAAGACAGTAAAGGAGTACTGAGGTTAAAAAGTTTGAACACCACTGTTTCCCATTGTTTCTGAGATTCCCAGTGGCATTTATCTCAAACTGCTCCCAGGGGTAATTTTCTTGGTAACACACAGTTTCTGGACCGATTCAATTCCCTGTCTCACTTCTCCATTCCCACACCGCATCTTCCAAATAAATACCTTATGTGCAACTTCTTATCTTGCGGTCCATTGGGGGGCGGGGAGTCAAATGAAAACCCCTTCCTTCGAATCCTTGGTTGTTTGGGACATCACTTAACAGCAAAGAAGTTGAACTCTTTCACTCCATGAAGGGGACACTGAACTCCAGACAGACGACATGAATTAGAGCGGTCAAGGGAACACCGAATGGTTTCTCTGTGCGGTTGACATCCTTTTCATCAGCCACAGCCTCCTTAGAGGCAACACCGTTACAAATCCCACGGAGCTACTCATTGTTGTCTTCCCATGATCACACAACCCTGGTGAAGAAGTAGTCTGCCTGGGTTCTGCTTTTCATACTCGTCTCCAGCCGAAGTGCCTTTTAGTGCTGTATCCTTGGGAATCTCGGGCGTGAGAGCTTCTGCTTACAACTCTGGTTTTATTACCAGCATTTTCCTAAACTCTAAGTGCTGAGCACGCCTATATCTGTGAAGGGTCTGAGATGGGTACAATCTATGCCCCTTCTTTCAAAGAGCTGAACATCTCAGATTCATTCTGTCACCTGAAAGGCGTGTGGTACTAGCTTCTTACCTTAGGTGCATCTCCTCACTGGATTCTGTTTCTCCCTTTATTTTCCCTATGGACTGGAGGCCGCTTACATTCAGATTTTTGAAGATTGGTCTGAGGGGCTACGTGAGGAGGGGAACGGACAGAGAAAACCATAACCGACCTTGGTTTCCTTTGGTTGCTGTTGTTGTTGTTTTGGATTTGCCAACTGCTCCACGTGTGGGTGCCAGACCTCGAGTGTTTGCTGATCACCGAGTGTTTGCTGATCACCGAGTGTTTGCTGATCACCGAATGTTTGCTGATCACCTGTTGTATGTCAATGCTTGTCCTCCAGACATTTTGCAAGGGGTGGAGCTGGAAGTCTCGCCCTGGGCTCTGACTCCAGAGCCTTCCTGCTGCATTTCACTCGGACAATTAGCCAGAGTCACAACTTAGCCCCCGGCATGTTTAAATGCTTAGAGTCTGAGTGACCAACCTGATACTTCCCTCAGGTGTCAGATAAATGCTGTTCTCCGCGTCTGGGCGGTTCTCAGCTCAGATAGGCAGTTCTGTTGTTTCAAGTCTTTGGATTTCCATCCTGATCTGAAGACTTTTATAAAGTGAGCTATTTATGCACTAGAATTATTCACTACTGGTAAGACAGCACTTTAATATACGTGTCAGCTCTACAGAGAGGAAAAATTGTTCTTTAATTAAAACAATGTGAACCATGTCACCTTTCTTTGGAATCAGTATTTTAAAACTGATCTGGGACTGAGAGTTCTGACTAGCGTAAATGCGTTGGAAACAAATGCAGGGCTCTCTTTCTACAAGACTCTTCTTGGAAGCCAAGAATTTTATGTGTTCAGGGAAGGTTTATATTATACTCGGGGGTTCACAGTGGACTTCACTGACATGCCAATCTCTGTGGTAGACCTCTTCTTCCTTCTTGTGAGTCCAAGATTTTATGTTGAGGACATAATGTACAATAATTACCAACTTCTGAGATTCTTGTTGGAAACCTATGGAGGAACACGAATCAGAGCAGTTTATTTCCCAAAAAAGTCTGAAGACAAGCCACCCTCCCCCCGATGGTTAAAAAAAAAAAACAAAAAAAAAAAACAACCAACCAGGTAAGCATAAGCATTTGAGTAGCCCCCTGTGATAGCCTGTGTTGAGTATAGTCGAAGCTGCTAAAGAGAACACACATGAAGAGACGGCATGACCCAAGAACAGAGTTGCCTGGGGAATGGGGATTGACATATTTCAAATGCAGGCTGGAAATGATAACAGGTGGTATTCATTACTTGGTTTAAATGGCAATACTTAGGGTTTGGTTTGGATAAAGTCCCCAAATGAAAATTCTGAATTCAAGTTTAACTGAGCACTTAATTTATTTTAATTATTTTTTAGCACTATATATATATGTGTGTATATATATATATATGTATATATATATGTATATATATATATATTCCTTCTGATTATAGGTTAAGAACTCATTCACTCATTCTTTTTTTTTTTTAATTTTTTTTTTCCAACGTTTATTTATTTTTGGGACAGAGAGAGACAGAGCATGAACGGGGGAGGGGCAGAGAGAGAGGGAGACACACAGAATCGGAAACAGGCTCCAGGCTCTGAGCCATCAGCCCAGAGCCTGACGCGGGGCTCGAACTCACGGACCGCGAGATCGTGACCTGGCTGAAGTCGGACGCTTGACCGACTGCGCCACCCAGGCGCTCCTCACTCATTCTTTTAATGGTTTTATAAATGTTTATGTGCCAAGCATGGGCTAACTCTGGGAATACTGAGGTTAACATGCCAAGATCCTTGCATCGAAACACAGACAAATATACTTACAAACTTAGTGAATATATGCTTGTGGGGGAAAACACTGTTATATAAAAAGCATAAAAAAAGAATCTTTGAAAAATAATCCTGTCTTAAAAAAAAAAAGAGGTTAGAGAGGGAGGGAGCCAAAGCATAAGAGACTCTTAAAAACTGAGAACAAACTGAGGGCTGATGGGGGGTGGGAGGGTGGGGAGGGTGGGTGATGGGTATTGAGGAGGGCACCTGCTGGGATGAGCACTGGGTGTTGTATGGAAACCAATTTGACAATAAATTTCATATATTTAAAAAAAAAGAATAAAAAGAATAAAAAGAAAAAAAGAAAACGAATCCTGTCTTGGCTGCCTATTATCGCATAATGTTGCACGTCCTAGGATGGCCGAGAGATCACTCACAGAGCTGACTGTTGATGCCGGCCCCACAGAAGCTTAGCAGAGCCTGTTGGCCAAAGGACTTAGTTCTCCTCCACGTGGGACTGTCCAAGGGCGACTGAGCTTCCTCACAGCATAGCACCTAGATTCTACAAGGCAGGAAATCAACACTGACAGTCATGTTAAGGTTTGGGCTCAAAGGTCCCAGAATATTATTTCTGTAACATTCTCTTGGTCAAAGCCAATCACAAGTCTGGCCCAGAATTCCAAGGCACGTGCATCCACAAAAGAGAAGAATTGTCAGGGGCCATCTTGAGAGGCTAGAAGCTACAAATCCATTATATTAAGAAGTGAGACGTGCACTGGACCTCAAACCCTCCACAGCCGTAAGGACTCCTATGATTATGTTGGATTCACTCAGATCATCTGGGGGAATCTCCCCGTCTCAAGGTCCCTGATGTTAATCATGTCTGTAAAGTCTCTTTTGCTATGTCAAGTGACATATTCACAGGTTCTGGAATTAGTACGTGGGTATTGGGGAAGCTGTTTTTCTAATACTACCTGGTATATAAGTATACTTCTCTTAAAATAAGGTCAGCCAAACATGCTTTTTCCTTTAATTTTATTTATTTATTTTGAGAGAGAGAGCAAGCGGGAGAGGGGCAGAGAGAGAGCATCCCCAGCAGGCTCCACACTGCCAACGCACAGCCCGACACGGGGCTCGAACTCAGGAACCGTGAGCTCATGACCTGAGATGAAATCAAGAGTCAAATGCTCAACCGACTCATCCACCCAGGCACCCCAACGAAACCTTTTTTTTTTTTTCCCTTTGTATATCTGAGAGTGACAGGGCCGTGTTGACTTTCCATGCTGTTTGCCCAGGGCTCTTCCTTTCTCCTGCAATGATACAAATCTACGCATCCCAATTCTATTCTGTTGTAAGGTGCACACACCATCTGATTGCCTCCCTGATGCCTCCTCCCTCAAGTATTTTATCCGTCATTGATCTTTTCCTCTCCCGGAGACTGCTTTCATCCTTCATCCAATTCCTCACGAAATGACCCCGTCTGTTCCATTGTGTCATTGCTTCCTCCTCAGGATTTGTCAGCCCCTGGAAGGCAGGAAATGTGTCCCACTCACCACTCCACACCAGCTCTGCTTCGGTGGAAGCTTCCTTTCTTTGGTTGGTTCATATTTAAGTCCCTTCTACAAAACTTCGGTCTGAACCCGCTTTCTAAAATATCCTTGAACCGTGTCACCTTTCTCTCCACAACTTTTAGCCATGTATCCTGTTGCCTTTGTCATAAAGACAAAACTCTGCGTTGGGCCATCCATACCCACCCTTCCTGTGGCTACGAGCTTGCTCTCATGACTTGTAACATAGTGGCACTCCCAATAACCTTCCGAAGGACTCCTTTTCTTTCGTACTCAAAAAACACAAATATTTTTTGTACTCTTTCCCAACCCTTCTATTTATCCAGATCTTAGTTTCTTACAACAAGCACCCAATTGATCAATTATTGAGAATAAAGACTTTTGTGTGGCCCTCAAATAATAAGTGCTCAAGACGTGTTGAAGAATACAAAGACGAAACATTTTGTTACCTCAAAATAACCATCAGCAACAGTGTTTGAACAGCGTTTCAGGTATCTCTTGACATAGATGAGATATGGGTAGATAGATGTTACAAATATAGATATATACACACACAGGAATGCACCAACTTTAAGTGTTTTCAGTGCTGTCTTTTCCTGATTTTATTAACAAAAATTTCTTTAACATCCTCCGACTTTATCGAATTGGAACTCTAGTTATTTAATTTATTTGTGGAAGGGAGCACGATGGGCTAAAAGAACCCTGGGCGTAGAGCCAAGAAGCTGAAGTTTGAGTTCCAGAAGCCAGGCAACTTTGAGCACGTGGTCGAATGGCACGGACCCTGTATCCTCAGTCACAACAGGTGGAGGTTGGACCAGGCATCCACTGATGTCTCCATCAGCTTCAGAGTCCGTGACGCAGCCTCTGTATTTCACCGCTGATGAAGGTGGGGAAGGAACAGGGGCAGTGGCGGAAGTGACCCCGCCCCGCAGGTCGCTGAGAGGGTTGCATGAGCCCAGAACAGGCCCGGCCCTGGGGAAGCTCTGTAAATCACCTCCTGGTGCCGTGATTCCTTTATTTCTTCAGACACCACCCTCCCTGTTGGTAAAAATGAGGCGACTGGATTAAACAAATGATGTCCAATAGGCCGCTACCCAAATCTGCTTTGTTCTGAATGTGCATTTGGAAAGATGCTGTATATCCCCCGATTACATTTACTGAACAGGACCCACATCACTTTCCCACTTTAAATTAATTACTGACCAGCGTTGCCTCCATAAACGTGTCACCCTGGCTCTCACCTGTGTGTGAAGACCTGAATGTTCAGGGCCTTTTGGGGACAAGGCGTGAGGTGGGGCTGGCCACACCCGTACCTGTCACCTTAGTGTTCCTAAGGGGACATGAAAACACGTGCTGTTGTTTCTTGTACTCCATGGATAAAGGTGTTGGGAGGAGCTACCCCTCTGCTAAAAATGTACGTAAAACAATTTTCTTAAAGAAATGACGTTTTCCCACTGTAATGTGCAGTCTGCTGATTATTACGCCTTTTGCTTTTTTCTTTAAAATTTTTTTTTATATTTACTTATTTTTGATAGAGAGAGACAGAGCACAAGTGGGGGAGGGGCAAAGAGAGAGAGGGAGACACAGGATCCGAAGCGGGCTCCAGGCTCTTGAGCTGTCAGCACAGAGCCCGACGCGGGGCTCGAACTCGCGAACCGCGAGATCGTGCCCTGAGCCGAAGTGGGCCGCTTCACCGACTGAGCCACCCAGGAGCCCCAGGTTTTGCTTTTTTCTAATAATAAAAAGTAAATCCTGCTTGTGTAGAAAAGTACCCAAATGAAAACCACTCAGGAATGCCTGCACTGCTCAGGCCGGCCACCTACATATATGAGACAGGGGGGTCCTCGGAGAACAAAGTGGATGGTAAACAAGGGAGGGTCCGGCTTCGAGAATCTGTGCACGTGACACCAGTTCTTGGCTGTCAGTTTGTAATCTCTCAGTTAAAACCGCTTTTTCAGTCGCAGACGACTTCCTTTGAAAATGTAACGTGTGTTCTTTTCATTCTTTATTTATACACATCAATCTTTCATCAGCTGAATTTTTGAACAAAAAGCATATCCAAAGTGCGCAGTTTTTACTCGCTTAGTTCACTGAATAATCACGAGCATGAATTCGGGTCATCAGATGCTCTTTAAAGACAGGATTTGAATGGTTGCACCATTTTTTAACACATGCCTTTACTGAACAATTTCCTCTTTCTCGGATATCCAGGCTGTTCTCCAAATGTGCTTCCGTGTCAGGATAAACATCTGAAAGGCTTCAAGGTGAATTGGTTCTAACACTCTTACCCCCCCCCCCTTTTATTTTATTTTTATTTTTTGCACTCAGACCATCGTGCACCCGTCGAAAGCGGCAGGGTCTCTTGGAGGCAGGGGACCACTGGCAGGTGTGGCAATATTGTTTTGTGTTTGCCCAGCATATTCACCAATATGGCCTCGCTCGTTGTCCTTTGGAGACGAAGCACGTATTTTCCTGAATAGGGGCATGGGCCATCCGCATGCTGTTTGGGAGGTACTTCCAAAGGGGAAGGTCTGGCGTCGGTGACACCCGGGGCTCGCGCTTTGTTAACGCAGATGTGTGGGTCCCGATGGAAGAGGCCGCATCGCATTTACGCTCTGTCACCAAACACGTAGCTCTTGTCTAAATATTTGAAAAAACTTGGAAGTGCCGCAGGACAGAAAATCTCATCGATTTATGTCCTACCTGAAAGTTTCTTGATGTAACTTTGAATGGATTTCAAGTGTAATAAAAACAGTCTGACGGCACCCAAGTGCACCTCTTGATTTCTGTTCGCTTGGCAGGGACGGCTGCAGCAACTGGGGGCTGTCGGGTCTGTCTTTTCTCCCCCTGCTCCTCATCTGCCCTGCACTGTTCTAAAAACAGCTCCGCATCGTGTTACTCTGCTTTGTTCCCTGCCCATCCGAGACTCCTCGCCGTTCACCGAATTAACGCTCATCGTCCAGAGCCAGGCCCTCGAAGCCCTTTCTCCGAGGCTCCCAGCGGCTTCTGCAATCTTATTTTCTCGCTCTTCTTCACAAATTGTCTGCTGTAGGCAAACGGACACGCCGTCAGTAACAACTGTTTGCTGACCGCCTGCCGTGCACCAGGCAGGTGCCCTTTGGCACCTTGAAGACCTACAGCAGCCCACAGAGTGTACCTGTCGTATCTGCGTCTCAGGAAACAGACCAGAGCGTGTCGGAGAAAGAGTGAGGACTTGAATCCATATCCTTTTGCTTCTGCCTCACCCCCGAGGGGTTTCTAATCGACCATTTACTTTTCTGCTTCCAAGCGTTGCCTTCCGCTGCTGAACCAGCCCGCTCTGTCCTACTTCGGTTTTCTACTTGTTGAAATGCCGTTCATTTTGCCCTCTGTACCTAACCCCGTGCCTTACAGACAGTAGGTGTTCGAAAAGTAGTGAATCGTTAGATGAACGTTGGCCGTATTGCTGCGAAAGCAACTGAAGATTATAGGAGGCAGAGACAATGTCTTACTCTGCATGATGCCTGCACGCGGTAGGCAGTTAAGAAAGAATTTATCAAACAAACGAAGCTCGCGTATCTCTTGGGACAAAACACACGCAGGGCCATGTACCTCACGGGGCGTCCAAGACCCCACGTCAGAAATGTATGTTTAGGCAGCAGGAACACACGTGAGGCGGGAGAATAGGAAAGTAGACTGGAAAATTTTGCTAGTTGGGTCAACTCCAATTTGGCAAAAAGAAGCCTACTGCTTTTTCTCCTGAGTTCTTTCTCCCGGCATCGCTTATTAATGCTAATTAGTCAAGGGTGTACCGTGATGTAGAACACTTGTGACCCATGAGAATTAGAGAGACTGTCATTTCTCAAAAGACCTGTGAGGGGCAGTGAGAGTAAGCTCTGGGGAGGGAGGGCGGGGGGAGAGAAACTTCTCTCCAAAGAGTTGCGCTGAAATGAGTGCACGTAAAAATAAATCCACATATCAAACAACTGTCCAAATGCGAACAGTATTTTCACAGCTGGGTTTCTTTGCCTAAAATACTTAGCACTTACTTTAGGAAACCCTCTTCTAAACAAGAATGGTCTGACTGATCACAGAAGCTGAACCCTGACAGAGCTCTGACTTTGAACTTCACTTTTGCCCAGATGGGGAATGAGAACATGACGTCCTAAAAGCCAGGACCTTAATTGTCGTGAACGCACATCAGGCCGTGGTGAGTGAGTGACCTTTAGCTCGCAGATGAAGACACTGAGGTAAGGCTCAGTTTAGGAAGCTGGATTTGCAACATTCGGCGTATTTATATCGAGATTAGGACTCTGGATTTAGAACACTGGAATACACCAACATTGTCTGTTGCCATGGCAGTGCAAACACCCCACTTGAATAAGTGCCCAGTCACTTATCATAGCAGGCTTAGCGGTCTTCTAAAAGGATCTACATTCGCATTCCTGGTATTTATTTCCTGTAGATATGTAGAGGGTATGCAATGGTCTTTGGTTTCAAAGACCAATGCCATAGGACATGACTAATCATTCTGACTCACTTTTAGGGACTTTCCCCTTTGGAAGTACCTCCCAAACAGCATGCGGATGGCCCATGCCCCTATTCAGGAAAATACGTGCTTCGTCTCCAAAGGACAACGAGCGAGGCCATATTGGTGAATATGCTGGGCAAACACAAAACAATATTGTTAAGCGTTGCAGTGATTGAAGTGGTGTGTTGGTGTCATCTTTCATTCGTTTATGTAATAAGTGTTTCACGATTGATGGGGCTTCTTTGCGTTGTAGTACTAGTTACGGGAACACACGCGTGGAACTGGACACAGTCCGTATCTCAGTAAGGCTGCAATCTAGCAGACACCATTCCTAGCAACTCATGGGATTTTTTTGTTTTTTGGCAGGTGGGTCAAAGCAAGGGAGTCTTCAAAATTACCAAAAATACTTGGTTAAAAAAAACAAAACAAAACCAACCAGTCAACACAAACGATTATTCCTTCTTGGTCAAATTAAGAAAACGTTCTTTACGCTTATGGCTCCTGGTGGTCATCGCTTCAAATTCGTGGGGCGTAAGTCATTTACACCCCTTTTCACCTCTCTGTCTCATTTGCCTGGCCAGGCTGCGAGCCCAGAGTGTTGGGAACGTCTGCCTGACTCATCTTTGAATGGGCCGTGCCTCAGACATGCCTCCTGTCTCCTGGTCGTGGAGGCCGGGTTGGCTGAGTGACGATGTCATCGGTTAAGGTTCCGTTGATGACCAACCGGGAACACGTAAGTCACATGTGAGCGCATTGGCTTTTACTAGGGTTTTTATGTATTTATTTTTTAATTATCATATACTGATACTGACTTTCCTTCTCTGGTGTTCAGTCGTATGAATTTTAACCTATTTATAGATTTGTAAATCTATAGATTTGTAAGCCACCACCACAGTAAGGATACAGAATGGTTCCATCACCGCCCCCCCAGGTCGTCACACCCTCCCTCCGCCCATAATCCCTGCCAATCGCAGATCTAGTGTCCATCACTATACTTTGTCTCTTGAGACTGGCTTCTTTCAGCATAATGTCTGAGATTCAATCAGGTTGATGTGTGTAGCAATGTGTCATGTGGTCACCCACGGAAGGACATTTAAGATCTACAAATAAGTCTGCTTATGAACATTTGCATACCAATTTTCATGTGAGCATAGTTTCCATTATCTAGTGTGAAAACCCGGTAGGGTTGCCGGCTCACATGGTAAGTGCATCTGGAACTTTAAAAGTAGCTGCCGCACTATTTTTCGGTCCCACAAGCCACGCGCGTAGGTTTAAGTGACTCCACACCCTTGACAACACTTGGTTTTGCCAGTATTTTTTTTTTCACCTTAGACCTTCTATTAGATGTGTAGTACAATCTCATGGTGCTTTAAGTGTGTGTTGTCCTAATGGCCGGTGGTGTTGAACATCTTTCTTCCTGCACGTATTTGCCACCTTAGTATCTTCTTTGGTGATGCGTCTTTTTAATTGAGTCGTTTGATTCCTTATTGTTGAGTTTAAAGAGCTCGTTCTATATTCCGGAGACAAGTCCTCTGTTGAATATGTGATTTGAAAGTATTTTCTCCTAGTCTGTAGCTGGCCTTTTTTATTCTCTTGACAGCGATTTGGCGAAACTTTTACTCTTGACGAAGACCAATTTTCCTTTTATGAATTGTGCTTTTTGTATTATTTCTAATACTTTATCTAACCTCAGATCCTGAAGCTTTTCTCCTATGTTTATTTCTAAAAGTTTCATGGTTTGGGGGCTCCTGGGTGGCTCAGTAGTTTAAGCAGCTGACTCTTGATTTTGGCTCAGGTCATGATCTCAGGGTCCTGGGATCGAGCCCCACATTAGGTTGGCTCCCAGCCAAGCATGGAGCCTGCTTAAGATTCTCTCTCCTTCCTCTGTCCCTCCCCTGTTCTCTCTCTCTCAAAATAAATAAATAAATAAATAATACTGACCAGTCAGATCCTGAATATCAGAGAAGCCCTCCACGTTCACATGACAGCGTATAGGTGTGTGCACACGCGTGGGTCAGAAGGAGGAGAGGGTGCCTGGGGGCGACTCAGACACAGTCAGCCCTCCCTCCGTGGGGACTGGGGTGCCGTGTGTCCATCAGGGCTGGTTTGGGACACTGGCCGGGGCGGGATGTGCGCCATGACTTGAGACGGTACCCGCCACACAGGGAAGGCCCAATACAAGTTCGACAAAGGCCATCCCTACCACGACATCTTGTCACTTCAGGGGCAGCAGTGCCTGGAATGACACTCCGGGAAGTCAGCCCCTGCGACTGAGTGAGGGGAAATCAGGAGACCTCCGGCTGGATAGCACGTCGCTTCGTGAGACAGTGCGATGGGGCTGGGAGGTGCTCTGCTCCCTGTCTTTCGTCCCCGTTCCCTGCTGCGAACAGGACAAGGGTTCGGTTCCATTCCCTGAGCGACACCGAGTGTGTGCACTCCGAGGAAGCTGAGGAACCGCTCTCTCTCACTTCGGGAAGCTTATCTCCACACCCAGAAATTAAAGAGAACAAAAGCCAGGGACCAGCAGCAACAAGAAAGAGGCATCTTTGCTTCCCGTTTCTTTCAGTGACGCATTTTTGTCTTGCAGAGATGACTTTGGAGAAAGCAGTCCGACGGGAGGCAGGGTCGAGTCAGGGGCAAGGCCACATTCAAAAGCTCCAAAAGGCCTGTTTTCGCGGTGCAAGAGGAGTTGACACTTCTTCCCTCCCCAAAGAAAACAGAAGCTCGTTATTCTGACAGAGGAAGGCCGGAAGTTTTCAGGTGGAGATTCAACCTTACTCTCAAACACGGAGGCTCCTGTGCAGCTTCTTGGGGAAGAGATTTTAGTAGCTTTTAAAAACGGTTACTAACGCTACATCGGTCGGCTTTCTAAATAATTTAGAGAACTTGTGACCCGGAGCTCTCCTGGCGTTGATGGAACTGTTCTGGAAATCTCTTGACTTGAACTTGAGACTCACTTTCCTACAGCTGCAGTATGTCCACCGTCAACAGCAGTCTGTACCCAAGAGGCAGGAGGGGAAGGAGTGGGGGGGCGGGGGGGGGGGGGGGGGGGTAGACGGCAAAAAGTTCTTTCCTGGGCTGCAGTTCCACACATTGGCCACCAGGTGTCTGTCTTCACACAAGCAGTCTTAACTTGTGTAATGGGAGTCCTACTGGGCTGCCAGATTTTTTTTTTTTCTTTTTTTTTTTTTTCCAGATTATTTTTTAAAACCAAAGCACTTTTCTAGATGCTGGCCCAAGGGGGTATACAGGTGTCAACGTGAACTTTCAAAGGTGAACTAAATAGTTTTCAATTCCTCCTCCAAGTAGGAGTCATCAGTTGGACCGTGTGTCGATCTTCTAATGTTGTTTGTGAAAACTAATCGGAGAAGTGGCCGATGCACTTGGGAAATGGTGGGGGGGAAAAAAAAAGTCCTCTTCCAAAATCTCATCGTCTGGTGTTTGTAAAATTCAAAGTTTTTAGCCTGCAAACAGGTGTATGTTCCCAGAAACATTTCTTTTGGTAAAAATCGACAAATTCTCTATTCTGAGCCGGTTTCTGAACTCTAGAGCTAACTTTGATGGTGAAGTTTTTACCTTAGTTTGTTCTCCAAATCATATAGACAAATCATATGACTAAAACAATCAGCTAGTCCAGGAGATGTACCTTATGAGAAACGGCGGTACTATTCTACACAATCATCTTAGTGGGATCGTGGAAGAAAGAGGAGACAGACAAAGACGTATATCAAAGCATTGTGTTGAACCTGAAGATTTCCCTTTTTGTTGTTGTTGCTAATTTTTGTTTCATATTCTTTATTATTTTTAATGCTTTTAGGACATTAAAATCCATTTCTCCAGCAACTGTATACCCGAAGATATTTATAGCAGGAGCAAAACACTTCCTCAGGGTTGCGCTCTAACCAGGGCTGGTCTGTCATTTCTGGTCCCTCAAATATTTACAAGCATATTTATTTTTTATTTATTTTTTTTTTTTAATTTTTTTTTTCAACGTTTATTTATTTTTGGGACAGAGAGAGACAGAGCATGAACGGGGGAGGGGCAGAGAGAGAGAGGGAGACACAGAATCGGAAACAGGCTCCAGGCTCCGAGCCATCAGCCCAGAGCCTGACGCGGGGCTCGAACGCACGGAACGCGAGATCGTGACCTGGCTGAAGTCGGACGCTTAACCGACTGCGCCACCCAGGCGCCCCACAAGCATATTTATTAAAGCTTGGCTTCCTCCCAAATTTTGTATTCCTTAACACCATTTCTTTTCCCTTCTGTTCATCAATTTGACCAATGTGTGTTTACTATTTACTGTGAACTTCATGCTGTGTATAAAATAAAAATGACTAAGAACCAGTCCACTCTCTCAAAAAACTATTAAACCGGTGAATAGAGTTCTGCAATCCATTTCCTGAATGCACTTCTGGGTTGCACTGAATAAAGGGCAAACACTTAATACGGCTGTCATTTGCGGTATAGAACAAATTTCCATTTTTCGGTCACATAATATTCTTCTAATATATAGTTGTTATGTTTAGAGAGCAGAGTTATGCAAATTTTTTAAAGTTTATTTATTTATTTCTGAGAGAGACAGACAGGGAGAGTGAGTGGGGAGGGGCAGAGAGAGCGAGGGAGACGGAGAATCCCAAGCAGGCTCCACAGTGTCAGCACGGAGCCCGACGTGGGGCTCGAACTCACAAACTGCAAGATCATGACCTGAGCCCAAACCAAGAGTTGGACACTTAATCGGCTGAGCCACCCAGGAGCCCCGAGAGCAGAGGTATTCAAATACATGAAATAACGAGTCATACCACAGTGGAGGTCTAGCAGAACGATCCCCATGTTTACATATAGTTACCATGCAGAAGAGTTTTCCAATATTACTTAATTAACCTAATGAATGCAAGCGGAAAAGCCAGGATTGCTATACCCATTCTATAAAAAGGAAAATAGAAATTCACTTTGTAAAATTATTTTCACTGGGCTTCAGTTGTCTGGATATAATTATTTTACTTTTATTATTATATTGAAATCATTACATCTGTTTCCAAAATGTTCTGGAATGAAAGAATTAACAGGAAGCAAGTTCTGCAACTGAAACCCCTTTCTCTCCAAGCATAGCATCCGTGGTGATGAATGAGCACAGGGGAAAAAAAATAAAGGCTGCACAAAACCAGGAGGAAAAGCTCTAAATGCTCAGGTGCCTTGGCTAGAAGGAGAAGGTCCATCTCTGTGTTTCCTCTGAAAACCACTCTTAAAAATCCCAGTGTGCACGTTACAGCAACAGCCAAAGGCCAAGTGAATGTTTTTTTGGTAAAATTAAGGAGAGAAATTTGTAGTTTTTTGAAGATGTCAAATCTGGACTAGTTAGATTCGAAAAGAAACCGAGCAGAGCCGTGCTGCTTTGTAAAGCTGAAAATAAGTTTACTTAAGCAGAAAAGGCCCCCGTAAAGTCTGTAGAAGATAAATTCAGGGTCAAGGAAGTTCTCCGCACTCTTTCATGTACTTGCTGAGCTTTGACTAATTTGCCAGCCATAAACTTCTGCATTCATGTTGTTATTTGCCACTTAAGGAGGTCATTCATGAATTCCTTCGCTTAACATTTGTGGAATGTCAGGGAGCATGCAGTAATGGAGATGTAAATGAACAGACCTGGGTCTCACCATCCACTGGCTCCCTGTCTAATGGAACAGCAAACGGATCCCTTAACTCACCAAAAGTATCACATTATGGATTTATAATGATATGAACACAACTCCAGCAGCTCAGAGAGTTGATTCTGACTATCACACACTAGGGAGTATTTGACCTTGGCCTTAGAGAGTAACTAGCTTTTGGTCTGCCGTGAGCTCGGGAAGGTGTTTGGGGGAAACATGAAGAATACCATGAATAGAGAGACAGAATGGAATTATACGCTTGGGAGAAAAGTATAAGACAGTGTGGCTGGAGCGTGGGTGCTTGAAACAAAAGAAGTAAGAGATGATGAAAAACTAAAACAACGTTATGATTTTTCTTGATACCGTAGGAGCATAGAACTTGTTATGTAATAGTGACAGTTAGAAAATGTTTTACATTTAAACAACAACAACAACACTGCACCATGACTCTATCACTTAGGACTCTAGGTTGTAAGTAGCAGCTACCCCGTGCAAACGGTTTCAGCAGAAAGAGTTTATTACTGGTTTGCATAAAGGAAGAGCCCCATAGACAGACTTCCGGCCCTGCTTGAATTCAATGACCGAACAGCATCCCCAGGACGCCTCTCCGTGAGTTCCAGGCTGACCCCATCCTCAGGCCCCTGGTAGTAATGTCTTCTCTCGCCCTGTGGCCAAGAACCCAAAGGCGTGTTATCAGACACCCAGCCGGAAAACCCGATTATCCTGAAAGCTTAAATGACAACGTGGGCATTGAGTCCCTAACCTGACCACATGCCAAGTTCTGAAGTGAGGACTGGGGTCGGGGCAAAGGGATGCTCTCATTGGGTTTTTTTTTTTTTTTTTTTTTAACGTTTATTTATTTTTGGGACAGAGAGAGACAGAGCATGAACGGGGGAGGGGCAGAGAGAGAGGGAGACACAGAATCAGAAACAGGCTCCAGGCTCCGAGCCATCAGCCCAGAGCCTGACGCGGGGCTCGAACTCACGGACCGCGAGATCGTGACCTGGCTGAAGTCGGCCGCTTAACCGACTGCGCCACCCAGGCGCCCCTCATTGGGTTTTTTTTAACAGAGGAGCTGGACTCTGCCCCTGGAGCTGGGCTCTGTCAGAAGCCATGACAATACTGTGGCCAAAAGAAAGAGACACTAGAGCTGAGCATAAGACAGATGGCTAAACTGAGTCCTGGAGAAGCAGAGGAACTTGCTGGGGAGACTCTCCTTGCCCGTGAGCAACAGAGCCTTCTAATCCCCAGTCCCTTGCTATTGTACTCCATCATTTTAGAATAACCTTAAACACGGGGCGCCTGGGTGGCTCAGTCGGTTCAGCGTCTGACTTCAGCTCAGGTCACGATCTCGAGGTCCGTGAGTTCGAGCCCCGCGTCGGGCTCTGGGCTGATGGCTCGGAGCCTGGAGCCTGCTTCCTATTCTGTGTCTCCCTCTCTCTCTGCCCCTCCCCCGTTCATGCTCTGTCTCTCTCTGTCTCAAAAATACATAAACGTTAAAAAAAATTTTTTTTTAAAAGAATAACCTTAAACAGTGGCCATTAAAGACTTTTAGCAAGGGAGTGATGCGGCCAGATCACGTTTCAGGAAGGTGATTTGTGGCAGTACGGAAGACAGACGGAAGGCGAGAGAAACTGAAGGCAGAATGACAAGTTGAGGAAACTCCTTTGTCTGAAGTTAGGGCGGGGACAGAGGAGGTGGCAGGGAGCAGGCGGGCAAGGGCATTTCAAAGGTAAGATCGGGTGAACTTGAACAGATTAAGAAGATGAGGGAGAGGAAAACACATGGCTTGTTCCTTGCCCCTCAACCCGAAAAGTCTGTTAAAGATCACTTTCCCCAAGAAAATGATGTCTTAAATTCCTTTCATATGAGCCAATCATTCATTTAGCAAGCCATCCATCTAATAAGTAGTCAGAGGAAACGTGTCTGACACTGCCGGGTAGTGGGAGAAAACTCCAATGACAGAGACCCACTCTTCCCTCAAGAAGCTGTCAACCAGAAATTCTGGCATAAGAAACTAGGTATAATGATGGCATTGAGAGGGCAGGAGGAACACATGGAGAGGAGAAATAATGAAGGCAGATAGACTGGTTCCCCTTCTTATGCCTGTGGCAGCCGTCATTGCACCCTTGCTGGGAGTGTTGGTGGCTGAAGGCTCTCAGCAGCTTTATCTCTAGGAATTGCCCTCAGCTGAAAGGAGTCACCTCATTCAAGGCACGCCCCCTGGAAGTGATGGGGGTTCACACAATAACTGGGGTATAAATGCCCAGCCTCCTTGCCTCAAGGCAGGAAAGCTGCGAAGGGCCATTCAGCTCCATGCTTCTAGTGGGACCTGATGGAACCATCGTTGTAAGTGTGTCGCAGTTCAACCCCTCCTTCTGCCTAGCCGCGTGACCTTCATCCCCCCATTGGTTTTGATCCCGAGAGTTTCCTCCAGTGAACTTCCTGTGGGCATGCCTTCTTCTCAGTGGGCCGGATCAAAGACAGTGGACTGGGCAGTTGAGATGCCTTCAAGAAGTCTATGTAGACGTCTAGCAGGCAGGTACTCCTCAGATCTGGAACTCAAGTTGTAGGTGAGGGTCCAGGCTTGTGACTCAACAGCAGATAGGTGATGTCTCTCCTTTACGTCCAAAGACCTAAAGACTGTCCTATATTTTGTTCTAAAGATTTTAAAATTTAGTCTTTCACGATGAAATTCCTAATCCATTTCAAATTTAGTTTTCGCTCAGTATGAAGAAGGTATCACTTGAACGTTCTCCACATCAATAGCAAGTTTCTTAATACCAGTTGTTATTCACCCAAGAGCAGTATTACATTGGCCTTAGAAACTTTAGAATCAGTTTGTCAAGTTCTATGAAACACTCTATTGGGATAGTGATAGGAAAAGCATCAAATCTTACATCAATTAAACTTAGGGAAAACTGACAGTTATAATATTAGGTATTGTTAACCATAGACATAGTACTCATCTTGATTCAGTTGGATATTGAAAGTCATTCAATACATTTTTATGAAGGTTTGACGTATATTTTGTCATCTTTTTTTTTCATGAAATGTTTTCTATTTTTAACTGATGTTATAAATAGCGTCTCATCATTGTATTTCCTAATTGTAGCTGGTATATCCAGAAAACTTGCATAACTTCTAAGTCTAAAAGTGTCTGCAGATTCTTCTATGTACAAGATAACATCTGAAAATCATAAGATATTTTTCTTTCCAACAGTTAATTCTGTTTTTATTTTGATTCATTATGTCAGAACTTCTAAAAAATGATGAACGAAATTCGTGATGGGGGAAGATACTAAGGAATTTTTAAATACAAAGGATGGATGTTAAATATCATTTCATGCTCTTTCTGTGAATATTGGAGCAATTATATAAAATTTTTTTTTGTTTGATTTGTTCCTGTAGAGAGTCACATTAATAGATTTTCTAAGAGGAAACCAATCTTGTATTCCTGGAATATACTCAACTTAGTCATCATGAATTTGTTTTGTGTAATAAAGGATTCTGTTTGCTAACATTTTCCTCAGTATTTTCATCTATGCTTTTGAATGAGAGCTTGTCTGAGTCTCCTAGGAAGATGTCTTTATCTTTTGTTTGTTTGTTATGCAGATCATATGAGTCTCATAAACTTCATTGGGAGTAAGTAGTCCCCTTTTTTTCTATTCTTTGGAAGATTTGGTGTAAGTAGAGAGTTATCTGTTCCTTAAAAATCTGAATCTTTTATCTCTAAAATCAGCTTATGTCTCACGGTGTCCTTGAATCAGATTTTGTAATTGGCATTTTTTAGGAAATCTATCCATTTCATGTAGGTTTCAAAATACGTTCACATGAAGTTTTCATGTTTTACCTTTTAAAAAAATGTCTGCTGCATCTGTAGTTATGTCTTCTTTTTATTTCTAATATTGTTTGTTTGAGCCTCTCCTTTTTATCCCGATCAACCTTGTCTTTTCAAAGAATCAGCTTTTATCTATGTTTATCCTTCCTTAAATCACTTTGTTCTGTTTCAGTAATTACTATTCTTGGCCTCATCATTTCCTTCTCCTACTTCACTAAGATTTATTATGTTGATCTTTTTCTAATGTTATTAAGTTCGATATTAAAGGTTTGGACTGTCTTCTTTTCCTACGATAAATATTTTAAGGCTTTATACCTTAATTACTGCTTTAGTTAAATCCCACAAACTTTGAAATGTGGTTATTTTCAAAATTATTCTATCCCAAATACTTTGTAATTTCCACTAAGAATTTTGTGAGTTTTTAATAAGATTTTTTTATTTTCAAACTTATTGAATTTTAAATTTCCAAATGTTTATTTTAGAATAGTTTTCAATATATAAAAAAGTTGCAAGCATTGTACAGAGAATTCAGAATTTCCGTATATCTTGTACCCAGTTTCCCCTATCATTACAT
Organism: Lynx canadensis; assembly: GCF_007474595.2. Lineage (NCBI taxonomy): Eukaryota > Metazoa > Chordata > Mammalia > Carnivora > Felidae > Lynx > Lynx canadensis. The sequence continues at coordinate 58,185,216 of NC_044319.2, read as the reverse complement.
CTAATGTTACCATGGTACATTTGTCAAAACTGATGAACAAACATTGATATTAGATATATTATTATTGAGCGAAGTCCATACTTTATTCATATTTTCTTAGTTTTTACAAAACATTTTTTCTGTTCCAGGATCCCATCCGGCTGATCACATTGCATTTAATTGTTGTGTGTCCTTAGGCTCCTTGACTTGGTGACAGTGTGTTAGATTTTTCTTTGTTTTTGATGACTTTGACAGTTCTGAGAGTATGAGTCAGCATTTTGTAGGATGTTCTTCAGTTTGGATTCGTCTGATGTTTTTCTCATAACTAGTCTGGAGTTGCGGGCTTTTGAAAGAAAATAACGTGCCATTTTCATCACATCACATCAAAGGTGTGTGCTATTGACATGACTTAATATTAATGATGTCTATCTTGATCACCTACTTCAACTAGTATTTGTCAGGTTCCTCCATTGTGAAGTTACTCTTTTTGGCCCATGCCACACTGTGCTCTTTAGAAGGAAGTCACTCTGTACAATCTCCATTTTATAGAGTGAGGATTTATGCACTATCTCATAGGGGACCTGTACACAAGTTACTTGGTATTCTTCTGTAGAGTTAGAGTTGTCTCTTCTCTCTTATTTTTCTAGTCAATAATTTGTTTATATCAGTATGGACTTACAGATGTTTAGTTATGTTTTCGGTGATAGTATAAACTATGTGATTCATTGTGTTGTTCAAATTACTTCATCCTTGACTTTTTATGGACTTTTAAAGATTCATTTTTTGGGGCGCCTGGGTGGCTTGGTCGGTTAAGCGTCCAACTTCGGCTCAGGTCATGATCTCTCACAGTCCGTGAGTTCGAGCCCCGCGTCGGGCTCTCTGCTGACAGCTCAGAGCCTGGAGCCTGTTTCGGATTCTGTGTCTCCCTCTCTCTCTGCCCCTCCCCTCCCCTGTTCATGCTCTGTCTCAAAAATAAATAAACGTTAAAAAAAAAATTGAAAAAAAAAGATTCATTTTTTAAGGTTTAAAAGCTATCTTTTTACTATTTATTAACTGTCTATGTCTATCCTAATTAAGATTGTGATTAGAGAAGAAACTCCGTAGGATACCGATTCTCTGAAATCTATTAGAATTACTTTATATTCTAATGGATATTAAGTTTTGTAAATAATCCAGTATTTCAAAATTATTTTTATTCTCCAATTATTGAGAGCAGTTGCCTCTCTGTGTTAGATAATAACCTCGTTAGATTTTTTTTTTGTCTGCTGAATATATTAAATGAATATACATACATATATGTGTGTGTGTATTCAGAAATAGCTGTAAAACTCACTATTGTGATAAGTTTTCAAGTTCTCCTTATAAACATTTGCCATTTTTTTACTTATATATTTTTCAACCACAGTATTAGGAAACTGCAAGGTTAAATTTATTTTATTTTCTGGATGACTTAAAGCTAAAATTTTATGTAGTAACCCTCTTTATCTTTAATAATTTTTTTACTAAAGTCTTATCTTTCTGACATCATGAAATTACATGTTTTCCTCTGATTAGTGCGTGGTTGGTTTATGCCTTTTTATTAGTTTGCTGTAATCCTCTCTGTGTCCTTACATTTCAATAGGTCTGTCTATTGCAAATACCAGATATCTGGATTAAAAAGATATATTATTGGGCTTCCAATCTTTGTCTTTAAGCAGAAAATTTTAATTTGCATTTATTAGGAGATTTTCAGAGGCAGATGTAGTTCTACCTCACTTTAAGCTCTCTGTTCTGCTTTTCTATGTTTCTCTTGCCACTTTTCTACTTATCTTGGGGTGCTTGATTTTTTTACCCTATTTTTAAGAAGGTATACATTCTCGGTTTTTTAGTGGTTACCCTTGAAATTTAATATGCATATACAACTTATCAGTATTAACTGATATTTTTATCCTATCCCAGAATAGTGAAAGGAACTTTGAAAATCTCAGATTACTCTCTTCTTATTTTATATCACTACTGATTAATATATTCAGTGTGTTTTAAACCCCATGAATCAGGCTCAAATACACACTTTTATTTTTTTTTAAGTACAAATTGTTCTGCATTTTAAAACTTTTTTTTTTTTTTTTTTGGTTAGTATCGTTCTAAGTGATATTTATTTACTCCCCATACTGCTAAAAATGAAAGCCCTGACCTAGATTTATAATTTCCCAGAACAGTCCTTAAAATATCTACAGCTTAGATTTTGCAGTTCCTGCCACATAATTGTGACACGTCTCTGTTCATTCTCTTTCTTTAACAAGGGACTCTTGTCAAGTTGGCTTTGCAGTAGGACTAACTGAAGTTTTCTGAAGCCTGATTTTCTTTGCTTGATTTAAGACCATAATTGTTTTTCTCTTGTTCAACATGAAAGGGATATTTCTTTTTAAAGAATGAAGCCCTTCTAAAAACTCTCTTCTTCACCCAAAAGAATGGGCTATACCAGTGCATTTGAACAATCTGTCTTGTTATACACCAGTTCCATTTAGAATCTGTGTTTTGTGGTCGAAAGAATCAAAGGATAGCCCTTCCCCCTCTTAGAAAGGCATGGAACATCTGAATATTATCTGTAGCGGGCACATCTGGTATCTAAAAGAGCGTGGAGAACTCAAAATGTACCTGTAACCATTACAAAGATTATATATAAGCAGAGAGCATGTACAGGCTGATGGAGAAATATCTCTGGTATGAGACGCCGCTTGTGAAATATGGAACTTATTACTGGGTTTCAGTTATTAATGAGTATACCAAAGGGTTTTGTGACTCCGGTGCACAGACAGGGTTTATTCTTGGCTGAATACAATCTGTCAACATACCCATTCTGAGTCTAATGTCCTCAGAACCCAGACTCTCAGCCAAATTTTTCCCGGTGCTCTAAGGCTCATCAAATCTTGCCTTTAACATCTTCATTGTAAATATGACCCAAACCGGGAGCGACAGGGTTTGGAATACTGCGGTGTCGAGGGAGCAGGAAGGCGTGTGACAGCGCTGATACCCTGGGCGGGTGACCACTGCACTTATACTCGCCTCGGCTCAGGGGAGGATGCCTAGTGGCTTTGATTATAGGAGCCGATGCTGGGGACCCAAGCCAAGTTCCACTCACATATAGGAAGCACACCTTCTGCTGTTTTTATGAGAAATTGTGGGTATTAATATCATAAATCTCAGTGATTGCTGAGACAGTCCCGCATGCTGGGGCCCCACCGCTGGTTTGTCCTTTACTCAGACCTTGCCCTAACACTGGGCTCCTTTCAAATGATTTTGGCAGGTGTGTAGATGTTCAGAAGTAATTAGGAAGAAGAATGAGGGAAACAGAGATCAGGCTCTCTCTTCCTTGTACAGTTCAGCAGCCTTCCCCAGGCCGTGTGCTGCAAACCAGATAGGAAGGGCTGAAGTTGGTTTCTAGACCCAAGAGGATGTGAAAACAGAAATTGGAAAAGGACTTGAAGATGATCCTATCCCACCACCCGCCCCCCCTTCAGAGCTGACCTGAAACCTGATTTGCCATGACATTTCCCCATATATTCATAATGATTATAATATTCATTTTCTGAAATAGCCATGGTTGAAAGTAGTCCATCTTATCGTTCCTAAAAGAACAATTTATACTTATGAGACCATGTGTCCCCAGTCTGGGTTCGGAAATTGTTTTCAGGATGCCTTCATTCTGCCGTGGCCTCGACAAATAATCTATATGGTCATCTGTCTTTATTCAAATTGAAATTAGTGACAATACAGAGTTCCAACCTATACACCTGACCTTCTCGTACCTGATGCCTCTTCCCTCTGATACTGACTTTCAAAGACACTGTTTTGGGTTGTGAGCCTACCACTTACGCAGACCAAGATCAAGGGAAGAAACAAAAGGGACAGGTCCCACGGGCAGTCCACGAATTAGGTTTCCGCGCCCAGAGCCCCTCTCCTTCCGCAAAATCAGAGCCAGACGTGGGCGTCAGTGAATATGCACAGCAACCCCACCAGCTAATGAACTCCTTGCTGTGACAGGTCCGCCTGTGCAATGCAAGATGCTTCGCTGCATCTCAACTTCTACCTACTGGACACCAGCAGCACCCCACCCAGTGGTGACAACTAAAAACGTACCCCGATTTATCAAACGTCCCTCAGAGAAGCAAAATCACTCAGCTTTGAGCCACTAGTCTAATATGAATGATTTTTATATCCTTTTCCTGAAATTTGTTTTTCTGGTAACTAGAGAACACTTGTCAGTGATTCCTTTGAAAATGGACTCCTTTGAATGACTTCAGTGCCCTTTATTTTGATTAAGTGTGTGTCATCTTATCATCAGTGCGAGAGAGAGATAGGATCTTGTTGTTTTCCTCTCCGTATTACACAAACAAGTTATAATGACTCACTCATTGTGGGTACAAGAAACCGCAGCCTTCAGGTGCTCCGGGAATGTTCATTATAAATCATAATTATCTCAATTGTTTGGAGCTATTATTATAGGGCAGGGAACAATGACTTAGAGGCTTTTTTTTTTTTAAATGAAGGAAGTTCCTTTCTACTTATTTGCTTGATTCCTACAGTAATCACACGTACTCAGGAACTGTTTTATTCTTTATTGCACTTTTTATCTTAGAAGTCTGAACTTTTACAGAAGTGATAATGCAGGACAAAGGAATCAATCAGGAGTGGAAAAAGCGTTAGCACTTTGATGGTGGTTTGGCGTTAAGGCTATATCACTCCGACTTTGGATAGTTCAGAGAACTCTGGGATCCTGGACAGTCCAATTGTTACAACCGGAAGGAAAGTCTCCTCAAATGTCATGTATGGATTAAGAATTTTTGGGGTGCCTGGGTGGCTCAGTCGGTTAAGTGCCCGACTTCAGGTCAGGTCACATGATCTCACGGTTCATGGGTTCGAGTCCTGTGTTTGGGTCTGTGCTGACAGCTCAGAGCCTGGAGCCTGCTTCAGATTCTGTGTCTCCCTCTCACTCTGCCCCTCCCCTGCCCATGCTCTGTCTCTCTCTCTCTCTCTGTCAAAGATAAACAATAAACATTAATATATATATACACATATGCATGCCATCCATGGCATAGCCAGAAGGGAGCCCACATGAGTCCAACAGCAAGGCCAGCAGCTTATTCCTGGTTGACACGGCCCTTACATGCTTTGTGAGAGAGTCAGTTTGACTCATAAAACGAGACGCTTTAAAAAGGACTCGGGCAGGGGGCACCTGGGTGGCTCAGTCGGTTAAGTGTCCAACTCTTTTTTTTTTCAATATATGAAGTTTATTGTCAAATTGGTTTCCATACAACACTCAGTGCTCATCCCAAAAGGTGCCCTCCTCAGTACCCATCACCCACCCTCCCCTCCCTCCCACCCCCCATCAACCTTAAGTGTCCAACTCTTGATTTAAGCTCAGGTCAAGATCTCACAGTTTGTGAGTTCAAGTGCTGCATCTAGTTCGGCACTGGCATTGAGGAACCTACTTGGGATTCTCTCTCTCTCTCTCTCTCTCTCTCTCTCAAAATAATAAACATTAAAAAAATGAGTGGTGGTAAAAACTGGAGTCCTGGTACTTCTATTTTAATGAAAGATAAAATGATAAGTGATCATTGATCAATGATAAGTGATCAATGATAAAATGATAAAAAGATAAAATGAAAGTCTCCTGTTGTAGACTTCTACTTGCGCTTTTGCTCCATTCACGTTCTATTTGGCTTGTGACTTACCCTTAACTTCTAATAAGCTGATTAAACTATGATTCTGGAGGGAAGGCAGCAGTGTCAGCTGCACTGTTTTCCAATCTTTCCAAATCCCAATGTGGAAAAAGATAGAAAAACTAGATAGCAAAACCCAAAACACGTGGGTGATATTCAAAAATAAGACTAGATATCCCGTTATTCCCACAATCCTCAATCAGCAAAAGGGTGAGAATGGACTACCAGCTGCCATAGACCTGTGTGCTCCCGGGGGTGGAGTCCCCTGAAATGTCTGGGGGGGTGGAGACTTCAAAATAGCTGGTGCAGTGGGAAGTGTCACGGCCAACGTTAGATTCTCAGCTGAAAGCTGGAGAGATTATTCCCAACGCCATAGTGAATTAACGAAAGGGAATTACGGTAAATTCTAAAGGGGCTGGAGTAGTAAGTTCCCAGTGAGTTCTCAAAACCGAGCCACTGAATCTCCCTTAAAGTAGACCCACACAAAGGGAGAAGCTGAGGGGAGTGGAATAAAATTTATAAGGATAAGGACCGTGGGGATGAAGTAGGAAGAGGCCCAGATAAAAGTGAGGAAAGGGAAATAAGTCAGGAAAGGCCAGAAAGCAAAAGCCACTCTATTTTTTGACTATGAGAAAAACAATAGAGACGTAAGAAAAGCCTCATTGAACTGCACTTCTTTCTAAAAGTTGGGGAAAATTAAGTCTACACAGGCGGGAATACAAAAAAGACTTGTGGTTAAATTCTACACCAGATTACTATCAGAGAAAAAAAGATAACAAGGAATTACATCCCTAAAGACAATGGAATTATGCCAGAAATATGTGCCTAGAACAGAATAAACTATAAACCTCTATTTCAAACAAAAGAGAGAATCAAATAGAAGAAAGGAAAATATTACTTGGCTTTAGAAAACCTCATAGATTTATTTACCGAACTCAAGAAACAATTAGAAATAGAACATAAATTTTTTTCATAAATAAAAACCAAACTAAGAAAAACACAAGAGCTACTGAACATAACAGATAATGTCTTAAGGAAAAGAGAAAATGCCTTCATGAAAAAGACACAGAAAAGCAAGAAAGATCCAACAGAGGTATAATAGGAGTCACTGACGCTAGAAGCCAAAGCAAGAGAGGAAAATAAATGCTCAAGACCGTACTTCAAGAAACTCTCCCAGAATAAAGAGTAGCTTGAAATTACAAAGTGAAAGAACATGCTACATCCCTGAGAATTTTGAACTAGAATGACCAATATCAGGACATGTTCTAGAAAAAAATCACTGAACCTAAAGATTTTATTTTTAAAACTTTACTAACTGCTAGGAAGTTGTCACTTGATGGATCTCATTTATAACTACCTCTTCAGTAATTTACTTGGCTGAGCGAAGCCCCTATGCCCCAAATCACAGCCACTCTCTGGGCCACCCCATATATTAGAGCACTGGTCAAGTCTGAGATTAAAAATTCTAGTTCCCTCTCCCCAGCGTGAGGCAACTGCCAGATGACTCAGGGCTCCCTGACAGTTGTGACTGTACCCATCTCAACTCCCCTCTTGACCCTCCTACCCCCAACTGGTGTTAATCCTGAAAACATTCTCTGATAAACTTCCTTCAAGTTGATGGTCATATCAGTGTATACATCTTACCTAGTTTGAAATAGGCATGTAGGCAAGAAGACATTGTGCCTTACAAGGGAAAGAAAGTAGGTCCATTGACAAGCTATGTGACCACAGTGCTTTATGAGGGAAGAGAATACAGTAATGTGTTTCAGGTACTGAAGAGAAGAAAATGTGAACAAAAAGACAAATTAGTATTGATCTGGATGAACTCAGGAAACATTACTCCTGATAGGCCATCCCTGAACACCTTAGCAGCGAATGAACCTAGCCTACCAGAGGATTAGACACACACACACACACACACACACACACATTGGAGAAGCTCACGTGTAGACACTTACAGAACTAAGATGGAGGGTTAAGAGAAAGAAGCACGTACTGGCTATATGCACAGACAGTGTAGACAGAGTGCAACTATAAACAAGGGAGAATGAATAGTACATTTGAAAAGCCTATTTAAAAAAAAAGTTCTTTATTTATTTTGAGAGAGAGAGTGAGAGAGAGAGAGAGAGCCAGCAAGGGGAGGGGCAGAGGAAGAGGGAGAGGAAGAGAGAGAATCCCAAGCAGGTTCTGTGCTGTTGGCACAGAGCCCGACTTGGGGCTCAAATCCACAAACTACAAGACCATGACCTGAGCTGAAATCAAGAATTGGACGCTCCCGACGAGGCCACCCAGATGCCCCTTGAAAAGCTTATTTTTAACTGTTTTTAGCAAGTATATGGGTGGTAATAATATTATTATGTTATTCTGAGGCTGTTGAATGTGAAATAAGTCAATGAGCCACGATGGGATATTCTGATCTTGACATTACCTACATCCCTGAGAACCAGGACTTCCAATGCAGAGTAAGGGTTGGCAATTATGGCTCATGGGCCTCCCGCCTCTGTTGTTTGCAAATGGCTTCCTATTGCACTAGAGCCATACCCTTTGCTTTACATATTGTTTATGGCTCCTTTTGGGCTACAAGGGCAGAACTAGAGACCCTATGACTTGTAAGGTAAAATAATTACTATCTGGTCCTTTACTTTAAAGGTGTGTGACCCCCAGTGTAGAAGAAAGGAGCTGCAGAAATAATACAGAAGCTGTTAGGTAAAAACTAGGTAGTCCTGATTTCAAATTAGAAGTATTAGGAAGAACTCACGATGTGTGTGTGGGGGGGGGGGGGTGTATGGGGGGGTGTGTGGGTGTGGGTGTGCACGCGCTAGAGAGAATGAGACTCTATTTCCTGGCTCTGTCTACTCAAGAAGTTTAGAAACAACAACCAAACAAATGGCAATGAACATCTTTATTGACCGTATTGTAATCTTGAAACACTTCTTTCTGCCTACTAAAAGAATCCAGAACTTCTAGGAGATAGGAAGTGTACAAAATTATCTTACTCAAAACAAAACAAAAACATCTCACTTGGTATTGGGAAAGCTATCAAAAGGTTCAGGAATCCACTCGAAGAGGGAACTTCCACTTTGTACTTCTGGAAGATAATGATCGCGGTGGCTTAAAACCCACGAGATACGTTTAAATCCGTAAGTTTATGCTGATATTAAACATGAAACATGTGCCCTGTCTTTTCAGTGTAACCTGTTGCAGTAAGTAACCAAAGAGTTGATGAGGGGGAAGTTTCTCTTATAAAGGCTTTCCCATATAACAAATGGTAAATTGAGAATGCCACCACAGGTAATCCCTCAAGATATCAAAGGAGCTAGTGGTCAAGCATCAATGGCTGCTAACATCACCAAAGAGAGACAACCATACATCAAATGCCTTTCATCGTAAAAACTCACCATCGCCTATAGTCCTACCAATGAGGAGAATCAGAGTCTGATCAGGATCTGATTCCATTTGCAACAAACACCAAGGGTAGAGGAGAACGCTGAACTGGTCCTTGTCTTGGCAACCGGCAAAAATATAGACCGTGGGTCATGTGCTCCTTGCTCCGCAGATAAATTGTAAAGAAAAGTAAGGAACGAGAGAATTCTTGCAGGTAAAAAGACATCTGTGTGCATATGACTGGGATGGCTTCTGAGGTGGCAGTAAACTTTAGTTCTTGACCGGAGTGATGGAACAAGGATATTCATTCATCTTATAGCTCATTAACCCCTACACCCGTTTTGTCTGGCTTCCTGTTTCCCTATTTCATTTTATAATACAAAAACAGAAGGAAAAACACGGTAAATATAACTTATTTGGACAAGCCTCAGTTTATTCTAAAAAATAAAATAAATGGCTACAGAGATATACTGTTGCACTTGTATGACTAAAGTACCAAACGTCTGGTTATATTCCTAAATATGCAGCTGTTTCCACCAAGAATTAAGATAGAAAATTAACTCAAAAACACAATCTAGGGGCACCTGGGTGGTTCAGTTGGTTAAGCATCCGAGTTCAGCTCGGGTCCTGATCTCATGGTCCATGAGGTCGAACCCCACGTCGGGCTCTGTGCTGACAGCTCAGAGCCTGGAGCCTGCTTTGGATTCTGTGTCTCCCTCTCTCTCTGCCCCTCCCCTGCTCGCCCTCTACCTGTCTCTCAAAAACAAATTTAAAAACACAATCTATAGTTTTACTTGTAGCCAACTGAATGAAGAGACATAATATTATGTCTGAAATGTACCTAATCTATGTGTAGTATGTGTCCTCAAAACTCTCTTTTTGTGATACAATCATCGCACCCCTAGTGGTGTGCCCAGATCATCAACATCAATGTGAACCCTACTCCAAGAGCTACCTTACACGTAGGCTGAGATATGGGAAAGACCATGGTTGGTGCCAGGGACACAGGCTTTGGATGAGAAATGTTACTTGACTTCCCAGCTTATATCAGCAGAAATCTCCCAGAGCAGGGAACAAAAGGACGGTGAATGTTTAGGAGCTGTCCTGGATGCCCACAAGATGTTTGCTTCATTACTGTGATGCTTCCACAGCTGTCTGCTCGTAGAAAGAGCTGCAGGAAATATGTCATCCTTCTCAAGAACAAGCAAGGGCCACTCAAGCCCTGTTATGGGCCCCGAGCAGGAAGTACAACAAAGCCCAACGTAATACAGTTCTGCTGAAAGGGACCTAACTTAGGAAAGAGTGGTGGCTTTTTCTGAGGATCGTTACTGTAAACCATTCCCAGGCCAGTCATGATTAAAAGATAGGCTTATTTAATGGCCAACAGTTTATGACAAACTGTGAAGGCTGTCAAAAGGAGAAGGAAGCCTGTGCATCAAGATGTAATCCTTTTCTAGCGCACCAGGAAATATTACCCACTGATGGCAAAGTAACATAAAACAAAGATAGTTGTTGACATCCCATTTTTGGATGCATGCCAGCACTGTTACTGCCCATGGGGACAGGGAGGCCCGACAGAGTTGCCCATAAGAACCATGATACTGGGTTTGTGCTGGCTTGTTCACCAAGCCACACTTGTGATCGAAGAGAAAGCATTAAATTGCAAAAGAGAGGTATCTTTTCTAGTGGGGAAAAAAAAATTTGGTTAGTAGTCTCTTTGTAGTATTCATTAACAGGGTCATTAGTCAAAATCAGCAGTTCCCCTTTCAGAGGAAGTCATGTATATTCTAGGAGGTATACGGGAACTCTAGTGATACTGCTTTGAAGAAAATGTGCTCGTTGCCCATGTGCCAAGTATAAAATATCGCTAGATAGCAATGGACAACACACTGTGGAGTCTCAACTTTTATCTAAAAATAGATACCGATGGTTATCTAGTGGTTTTCTTCAGGGAGGTTTAGAGCGATTTATTCGTGAGTTCCTTCTTTGACCCAAAGAAACATTTTGCAAAATTAGTCACTATCGCGTATCTTTCAGTCTGCTCAGGATCCACTCTATTGTATTAACATCTTTCCATGACAAGGCTTGGAGCCACTGAAGCCTTGAGCCTCTGAGCACCAGGCTTCTTGCTATATGGAGAACTTCTTTCTCACTAGAGGATAAGGGATGACAGGAGGCCCAACACCCATCACTGTACTAGGGATAATAGACCTTCAGTCCTCTGTGAGCACTTAGCCACAGCCTCAGTCTTCCTTCCACCGCATGTGTCCATTTTGCTGGACAAAACTGGCCTTCTGGCTGCATCCCTCGCTCAGCCCTCCATCGGGCCAGTCAAACAGATCTTTCCTTCCTTCCCCTCTTCCTACCTTCCTTCCTTCCTTCTCTCCCTCATTCATTCTTTCCCCTTTTCTCCTAAAACAATTATTATTCAAGACAAATGCATGTGTACCTGTGTGTCGGTGTGCACCTTGGATGGTGTGGAAGATACAGAAATGAAAAATACTCAATCTCTGCTCTTAAACAGCTTTCGATCCAGTGGAAGAGATATGTAGAAAATTAGCAATACTATGGGTGTAAGCAAACTCTGTGCAACCAAAGAAGCAGAAGCAAAGAGCTATGAGAGGGTCCCATCCATCTGTCTAAATGCCCTAATGTCCCACTTCCATTTCATAGCTCTGAGTATGCAAGTCGAACGCGGGATTACGTGTGTCTTACATATTCTCCATAAGTTGTCTTCTTAACCAGATAATAAACTGCTTGGGAGCTGGCCAGGCATCCCCATCTTATCCAGTTTCTCTGACGTTGCTAAATGTTCCTCACAATGTTGGACACAAGCTAGATGTCAATAATGATGATAACAAATATTGAGTCCTTGCTACATGCTGGGCAATGTTACAAACGTTTTACACGATCAGCTAACATATTTAATCATCATCACAAATCCTCGTTATGGAGACAAGGATATGTGCACAGAGAGATTTAATAACCTATACAATATTGGAATTTTTGAGGGTACCCAGCCGATAGCATCCATCTTCTCAATCAAGTTGTGGACTCTGAATTAATTTAGAGATGAGCCAAGACTAAGGTAGACAGGACTGATATATCACTTTTTTTTTTTTTACTCATTCACCCTAAGTACAGGAAGGAATTTAAAGAAAGACAGTAATACTGAACCCCAGAAGTGGAGAAGCTTACCCACCCAACCATGTCAGCACTGGATTAAGACCAGTTCACCTGTGTTCTATGGGCAAGGCATGCCCAAGAGGATGAAGGGAGTAGCTGGGTTGAGAATATCTAGATTATTCTTTTCAAATTTACCAATCTGATATATTTCTCCATATTTCCTGGGGTAAAGTAAGTAAAGGGGACAGAACTAGGCCAGAGTGTTCATTATTGAGCTTCCACATGGAAGAAATAACAGCTGTTGGGAAAACGTATTCCCCTCCAATATTTTCCAGATTTTTGTTCTCTTAATATGTCATACTTAGCCATTAAGCATACTGTCACCCAGGGGTGTGACTATCCTATTTACTGGTTAATCACTAGCACTTTTGTTCCCATCTGTATGAACTACTCTCCGATTCCACGGAGTATCTTCCTAACTTCACGGGTGGAAAGTTTATTTATATTTTGTTCTGAGATTATGAAATAAGTCAGAATAGTATGCAGACGAATCAACTCCAGTCAACTCTGTACCAACATAGCATAGCAGAGGCTTGGCAACAAGATTAATTGAAAACATTAACATATCCAAATACTAAAATGCAGAACAAAATGGTAAGTATAAAAACCCCCAAAGTTGAACACAAAACTTCTTCCATTATAACTTTTCCAGAGAGACACTAATGTTTAATGAACCAATTCTTTTCAAGCTAATGTCCAAACCCATTCAAGATTAAGAGAATTAAAGTCAAACTATAATCTCTCTTCCATAGTCAGTGGAAGGAGAGAAAAATTACGGTTCAGAGATGAATTCTCCCTGAAACATAGAATCCACAAATCTTATTTGTAAATAAGAGTCAAAAGTCCTAGGAAGTTCAAGTTCCTCACAACCTCTTTAGTCTCAATCAGAAGGGTTCTTACTCCCTAAGTAGAGTAAGGTTCCTGTGACTGAGGTAGCCTGGGCTGTATCTCATTGGAATGATGGACTGCTGCTTAGTCATGCTTAAGACTTTACATTAATTCAACTCTGAGTATCTGACATGTCTTACTTTTTTAAGAGTCTCAAGAGTGAGTAGAACATACATGACTATCTAGCACTCATCCCATACCTACCAAATTTGGAAAACATATTCTCCTCAGCTCTAGAGCAGTGTCCTAGGGAAACTTTTATTCCTAGAACCCCAAGCTATGTACTGATCCCCAGTCCCTTACCCATATACCCCAAATTCCAAAAGCATTTGGTGGTAAATATTCACCTTACCTGACTGATGTGATTTCTAATTATTATATATCATACCAAGTATGAGTGTTCATATTTTGTTGCAAAAATATAAATGTTAGATTATGGGGTGCTTCTGAAGACCCTATTTGAAGTACTATGTGGTATTTAGTATAATCCACATAACTCTGAATTCAGAAACAGATATGGCCCCAAGTATTGTGGAGAAGGAAATGTGGACCCGCATTGCTGAAGAGCACCAAAAAGTGAATGGAATTAAGACAGATGGAGATTTTATTTTCTTCAGCCACACCAAGTTGCAAGTCAATCACTGCCAGAATTCATAGCTAGGGAACTCAAAGTCAACTGGAAGAACCTGCCTAGGAAAGATTAACCTTGGCACAATATGTTTATCAAATCTGGGGAAGAACGATGAATATGAGTTCTGTCCTCTCTCTCCCTAAATGGCATTGAAGACATTGCTATCCCCTTGCGAACTTGGGGAATTTGGAATGATGGCAGCCCCCAGTCACCAGGTCTTCTTTGAGGTGTCTTTCCTTCCCACAGCATCAAATCGCCCTCGAGAGCTGCAAAAGAGAACTGGCCTAATGTGAAAGTGGCTTTTTGGCCTCTGTTGGAACCATGTTTGGTTGTCCAAAACAAGCACAGGGTCAAGTCCAAGTCAGAGTAGAAGAGCGCTCCAGGTTGCATTGCAAGGGGCGTGGCCACGGGGAGGGGAAAGAATGTGTGGTTGTTTCTGTAAACTGTCATAAATCCCCTCCACGTGGAAGCAAATATGGCGGTGGTGGAGGGCGGGGGGAAGTGTCTTGTTGATATTTACCGTCACGCAGCTAGAAAGAGGTGAAGACAACATTTCATCTGATTTTAGATTTGCTTTTAACCTTATACGCTAACCTGCTCCTTCCATTGTTTTCTCACTGGTTGACTCCCAAGTTCTGTACAGGAGAAATGGAGTCTACTCACCAGGACAGAGTCTACTAGGATTAAAATCCGAAGTGCTGGAGGAGGCTAACACACAGCTGCTCCATCCTCCTAGGCAGTTCTGGGTGATGGATGACAGACTCGGGCATGGTGTGGAAGAGTCTCACATGCCAGCATATACTGTAGCACCTGCTTGTGCTGAGAGAAGATTCTCTCCCTTCATGTCCTATCACTATCCAGGTATTTTGATGCAAATGCCACAGAGGTACAGGCCTTCGGTGTGAAGCAAAAAGACTGAGGTCAAATATTCAGATCTACTCTCTGCCCTCAACACACTACCCCAAGGGAAACCATTTTATGACAGTCTTCAAGTGATTCTTATGACTTGGGAGCTCAAACTAGGAGATTTGCTGGAATTTAAGGCTACCTTAATACAAAATAAATAAATAAAGTTTGACTGCTTCCAAATGAAACCTGTTTTATTTTCAAAGAAAGAAAATGCCCTCGGATTTTTTTTTTAAGTAGGTTTCACGTCCACTGCAGAGCCCAATGCGGGGCCTGAACCCACAACCCTGAGATCAGGAACCGAGGTGAGATAAAGAGTCGGACGCTCCATCATCTGAACCAGCCAGGAGCCCCTCCCTGAGCTTCTTATTGCTTTTTTCTTCTTCTTTATCCTGTGACTTTTCCAATCTTAAAATGTAAGATGATTATTGATCCAGAGTTCTTTGAATAAGGTTGATCATCACATTAAAAGTTTTGCTTTGGCTCTTGAAAATCAGCTATAATGTGATTCTGTTACATTCTATAATGTATCAGTTAGTTTGCCACTGATTTCCAATAATTCACAGTGTAAAATACGGAATTTAGGAAGAAGAAGTCCAGGCGATTGTAGGGTGATAATACCGAAACAATGGAAGAGGAGAGTATTCCGGAAGGGAAAGATGAGGGCGGGGCTTTGGAAGTGATATGAGAAGTCATGAGGCTTGATGGTCTTTGTTACAATGTGGGATCAGATGGTAAGGCCAAGGATTTAAATCATATAGCAGCACACTCAGACATGCCCTAATCCTACCGCAGAATGCCTATATTTTAAAGAGGTGAGGAAAAAAGGGAAACAACGTCTCCAGGAAATACACACAAAGAGAAAGAAAGCCGTAGGCGCCAAGAGAAGTAGAAGTATTGGTGACAGATGTTTTTGGATTATTGGAGGTGCCCCGCTCCAGACAGCGTCTTCATCATCTCTCTGACATTGCCTCTTCCCCCAAGTATGTGACAGGCACCATAATGGTTTTGACAAGTGTGCTGGAAAAAGGGATGTGCTTTCACCTGAACCTTTACAGCCACCTTGTAAATAACTTTCCTTAACCTAGCCACCCAGCAGGACACGATACTAGTGAAAAAGAAAACCTAGACCATAACAAAGGTTCTCAAAAGAAATGCTCAGAAGAAGGCTAGAAATGAAACCTCTTGTGGCTGGGTGATACCAGCTCTTAACTATCTCTGTCCAATCAGAGAGACCGTATGCCAAATATTTTATGTTCTGTGTGCTACATAGGCTACTAGGACAATCGACACATATGTTCGGGGATAGACACAAGGGCAGATGGTGGATATTTTCATGTATGTACCATTGGTTCATTTAAACCACTGAATTCATAAACTCTGGTGAGTATCACTAATTCCTGCGTCTATGGGGAGTTGGAATGTTCCAAAGAGATCTTTTCCTAGCTCAGAAGAGCAAGATTAATGTCACAAAATGTCTGGGACAAGACAGAGGAAGGCAATGAGCAAACCAGATGGTAAGGCTGAGAGGATGAGAAGAGAAAGCAAAACAAAACAGATGTTTTAGGGTGCATTCAATTGAGTCCCTCTCCAGGATGACCAATGCCCACCAAGTGATTACTCAGGTTCACTTTCCAGTAGATTTCTGCTTCTATGATGGAATAATAGGAATTGGATTTAGCCTACCACTTGATATAAGCCTCACAGAAAATTAATTAATTCATGACAAAATATATGAAATAACAACTTTCAGTCCTTGGACACGGGCGAAAAAAGACAGTGGTCTCTAAGACATGCTACACAAAAAAGGTGAGTCCTATGATAACCTCTGCTTACTGGATAGATCCCCCTCCCCCCTGCCAGAGTAGGAAATCTCACAGCCCCCAGGCCACTGGGGAGAATACTCAGAATGACTTTGCCTCGGGAGTAGGGCAAAATTAGCCCTCAACTGAAAAGTATGTTTCTCAGCTAACGAAGCTTAAAGGCAAGATCCAAAAGGATGAAACTTTCCAAGTAACATATCTACACCACTGAACGGAGCTCAGGAATATTTATAGTGTTGCAAAAATGTCAAGTGCCCGGTAAGGCAAAATTTGCAATGAATATATCTAATTAAAAACTTGGTAGGCATTCTAAGAAGCAGGAAAATCTGACCCACGATAAGGAGGAAAATCAACTAACTGTAGCTGATCTAGAAATAGAACAGCTGAGAAAAATAGATGGCAATAGTGGACAGAAAATTAAAATAGTTATTATAACCATGTCCCATATGCTCAAATGTGAGGCAAAAACATGAACGGTACATAACAAAGACCCAAATCAAATTTCGAGCAATGAAAACTACAATATCTGGGATGGAAGTCACAATGGGTAAGACATTGCAGAAGCAAGGATTAGTGAGCTGGAAGGTTCACATCAGTAGAAACTCTCCAACATGAAACACAGAGAGAAAAAAATTTTTTTTTTTTTTAATTAACGAGGAGAGCATCGGTGAGCAATAGTACAACTTCAAATGTTTAACATATTAGAGTCCCAGGAGGAGGAGAGAGAGGGAGGGGACAGAAACAAATATTTGAAGAGATAACTCACGGCTGAATTTTTTTTCAAACTCGGTAGGAACTATATATCCACACCCGAAAGAAGTTCAATGACCCCCAGGCACAAGAAACATGGCGAAAACTAGAACAAGGTACATCAGAATCAAAATGCTCAAAATCAGTGATAAAGAGCAAACCTTAAAAGCGGCCAGAGCAGAAAAATACATCATGTACAGAGGCACAAAGACATGGTGGCATCAGAAACCAGGCCAGCGAGAAGAAAGCGGAACATCTTTACAACAGGGAAAGAAAAAAATACCTAACACACTGGAATCCTGTATCCAAAATAGCTTTTGAAAATGAAAGCAAAATAAACATGTTTTCAGACACACAAAAACTGAGAGAGTTCATTACTAGCGGGCTGGTAGTGCAAGCAATGTTAAAGGGCGTCCTTTGAGCAAAGGAGAAATGATACCAAATGGGGCTGTGTATTTCTACAAAAGAACAAAGAGCGCTGGAAATAGAAATTATACATTTTTCTTGTGATTTAAGATAGATTTTAAAGATAATTGGCCACTTAAAGACAACATATTATAATATAAATATAAAATACAACATGTAATGTGATACAATATGTTGTAATAAAAATATCAGTTAATACCAAAGAGGGCCAGAACTAAGAAAATACAAAGAACATATTAGACACATAGAAAACTAGGAAGATGGCAGATTTCAACTCAACTTTAATCACTTTATTTTTTTTATTTTTTTTTAACGTTTATTTATTTTTTGAGACAGAGAGAGACAAAGCATGAACGGGGGAGGGTCAGAGAGAGGGAGACACAGAATCGGAAACAGGCTCCAGGCTCTGAGCTGTCAGCACAGAGCCCGACGCGGGGCTCGAACTCACAGACCGCGAGATCGTGACCTGAGCAACGTCGGCCGCTCAACCGACTGAGCCACCCAGGCGCCCCGAAACTTTAATCACTTTAAATGCAAACTGCCTAAATATAAAAGCCAGAGAGACTGTCAGTTGTATAATTGCATTTATAGATATATGTATAAGTCAAGACCCAACAGTATGCTCTTATAAGAAATCCACTCTAAATGTGAAGATAGGTTAAAAGAAGGCAAAAATCAAAAGAAAGCTGGAGTGGCTACATTAAGAGCAGAAAAAGTAGATTTCGGAGCAAAGAATATTACTACAAATAAAGGGCTCCTTTTGTAATGAACAAAGGACAATTCATCAAGATGTAACATTTGCAAATGTTTATGCACAGAGTTTTAAAATCTATGGAGCAAAATTTGATTAAAAGCCAAACTGAAAGAATAGATAAACCCACAATTATAGTGGGTATTCCAACAGCCCCCTCTCAATAATTTATGGCATAAATAGAAAATCAATAAGGATTTAGTAAACTTGAACACTACTAATCCGGTTGAGTTGACGGGCATTCACAGAACACTTCACCCGGCAACAAACAGAATACAAATTCTTTTCAAGTGCAAGTGGAACATATACTAAGATAGACCACATTTTGTGCCATAACGCCAGTGTCAATAAATTTAAAGGATTTAAATCATACAAAGAATGTTCCCTAACCGCAGTGGAATTAAATTATAAATCAATAACAGAAAGACATGTGGAAAAGTCTCCAAATATTTGGAAATTACATAACAGACTTGATGACTTATCAAATTCTGTTATCCTTTCTTAGCCTCATGTCCCTCTCTCCCCCAGATTTAGAGCCTCACGAATGAACATGCAGAAAAACAGCGGCCATCCCCACCTTTCTTATTCTTGGAAAGAACTCATGAAAGGAAACCACATGAACATGACCAAATTCTGGTAACAACGATGGAAAACAACCCTATGTTCAACCACATGTTCTGCTCCTATAGTGCTTTCCGCTCTTTTCTTCCCATCTTATTCCCTGTACGCCACGTTGCTTTGTCTTGGCTAATAAGGACGAGAAGTCATCTTTACCGGGTGTCTAATACTTTGTGAGAGGGCCATTGCTTTTGAACCCACTTAGGAAAGCAATGTCCCCCCAAGGCAAATAAGAGTAAGTGAGACTCCAACACAGATTGTCTGACTTCGGGTCTCATGGTGTTCTGTCGCAGCACACAACCCTTAAAGGAGCCATACTTTATCCTGCAAATCATTTCCTTCATTCTTTCTTTCTTTTATTCAATCATTTATTCAACAAATGTTGACCGACACCTACAATGTCCCAGACACCATGCTAGATGGTAGGAATACGGAGGTGACCAGTAGTCCACAAGTCAGTTGCTCTGCTGGTATCCTTGGGATCCAGGACATTTTAGCTTGAACCTGAGATTGTCCAAGGGCCTTCTCTCATTTTCTGTGATTTTCTTTGGGGGTTATATTGTCAGGTCACCTCTGACTGTTGGCCTCTGATATGTCACGTATCCCATAATTCACAAAATAGTCCATTCGTACAGAAATTGATAACAATAGTAAGAATTAGAGGTGGTTTTGTGGTGGGGAGATGGGCGAGAGAGGAAGAAAAAGTTTACATGTCAAAACCTAAAGCCAATTCAAGCCGTACATTAGTTATGTTTCAATTTGAAATGTGCCTTAGTGATCCCCGACTAGATACTGTCCATTGGCTACCTCCCCATGCAGTCCCCTGCCTCCTAAGGGCCTCTTGGAGTACTCTCTTCCTTTTCACTTGCTCTCTCTCTCTCTCTCTCTCTCAATGTTTCCAGTTCATACACATCCTCCTCCTTATCATCATCGTTAAGAACAAATTACTCTTCCTTTCCCATGCAGATTTTGATTCAGTTTATCTAAGTTCCTCAGAAGTCTTGGTCTTGCCTCCAAAGCTGTATCCTTCAACCTCCAGGGATTCAGAAACTTATCCTTGGAAATAAAGACAGCTCCCTCCCTAAGAAGAATTTCCGCCAGCTTTTGAGATCATCAGTTTTTGCGTGATTCAAGAAAGAAAACTAGGGCAAGGGAGGAATGCAGAGCAAGAAACCTTCATTTTGGAAATTGCAGTGGGATAGTGAGCCTTCAAAGGCACTGTGGTTATGGAAGAAATGTCCATGCTGGATTTGGAAGGTGTTTTAGTTATCCACACCTAAGACCTCTCCAAACTCTGTACATGAAAATAGTAGTCATTTATTTGTTTCTAATTCTGTGGATCAAGAATTCAGACAGAACACAGCAGGAGTGGCCTGGCTCTGCTCCAGTGTCTGGATAGCCACTGAATGGCTTGACCAGTGGGAGAGGGCTGGGGCAATTTGACAGGAGTCATAGAGTTGGTCCCTAAGTTCATACTGTTGTCTGGGTTCCTTGTCTCACATGGCTTCTCCATGAGCCAGCTTGGGATTCCTTACAACATGGTGGTCATGAGGGGGCTGAACTTACATCTCAACCAGCTTTTTCAGATGTCGAATGTGACAGCTGCCAGTTCTCTGCAGGTTTGGACTAAGAAGTCTCAGTCATTTCTGCTTCACAGAGAATCAAAAGAGGGAAGGAAATTCACTCCATCTCTTGGAGGCTAGAATAGTATAAGCAGACAGGCAGAGAAGGACTTGATGGCAGACACAGAGGGACAGCGACGGCCCAGGGGAAGCCATGCCTGAGTGTGGAATTTTGAAAAGTCGGTAGGAGATACCTGAGTGAAAAAAGAAAAGGTGATTCCCAGGGTAGAAGAAGCAGGACAGGTAATGATTACTGTAAAACGAAAGCTCGTAGGTGAGCGGGAATATAATGTGATTGGCAATGGCAAGAAGTTCAGAATGGCTAATGTGAGATTCCAGTCCCAAGGGAAATACTAACTCAGCATGCCAAGTTCATAGGTGCTAAAGCACAGGGAATGGCATCTATTCTGCCAAGGACCCTGGACCTCACCGAGGATTCGGGGCAGAGGTATGATCACATGGGTGCTGTCGGTGAGCTTGGTGATCTACTCCATGAAAGAGATGACAGTGATCTGGATGAAAAGAAGGGATCAGATTCGAGAAATGTAAAGGAGAAGGAAGCAACAGGACCACCCACTGGGCAGGGGAAAACACGTATGGAGCAGTGTTTTTGAACATATAAATTAGTTTAGAAGAAGTTAATCTGGGGGCACCCTGGTGGCAAAGTGGGTTAAGCATCAACTCTAGATTTCGGCTCAGGTCACGATCTCATGGTTGAGGAGTTGGAGCCCCCCATTGGGCTCTGCACTGACATCAAGGAGTCTACTTAGGCTTCTCTGCCTCCTCTCTCTGCCCCTCCCTGGTTCATTCTCTCTCTCTCTCTCTCTCTCACTTCCTCTCTCTCTCTCTCTCAAAATAAATAAATAAACTTTAAGAAAAAGAAGAAGTTAATTTTGTGATACCCTTTAGATGCCCAGAGTACATAAACAAGTCTTGAGAAAGAGAAGGAAAGGTCTGAGGTGTTAAAATCACCCTCGGAGCTCATCAACAAGCAGAAGTTGAGGATATGAAAACGCATGACGTCATCCAAGGAAAGTGCAAACAGAAACACGAGAAAAGGTCTGAGCACAGAACACTGGGGAGCAGCGACCTTTAAGGTTTCAGTTTGCAGGTCTAGTTGCTTGGGAAGACCTTAGAGAAAATGGACTGTTCAGAGCCCAGAAAGTATCTCGTGCCTGGTAAACGTATAGTGAGTCCATCCAGTAGGTGAATGATCATAAGGACAGAATTAGAACTTTTGCTTCCCAGAATAAAGATGTCAAAAATTCTGCTTATGTGTCCTCAACACATAGGGACTTTCTGCCTATAAGGGAAATAACGTGGAAAAGATTTAGACATCTCTGATAAAAGGAGGAGTGGCCTCTGATGGGAATCGGGAAGCAGCTTTCCTTCCAAGTTGCATCCAGTCATACAGACTTGAATTCGAAACTTTTCACCCTTCAGTGATCGCAAAGCACATTTTACTCTGCCTTGGGAGCCCTGGACCACACTGATAAATATCACCTTACTCAAAAATTTTGTCGCAATTGTTCCTATCCAGTGCAGCAATGTCTCTGTTGCTGGGGGGTTCAGACATAACCACGATGGTGGCTCCTGAAAATCTGGTGTGCGCCTTAGGCCCTTGCAGCCGTTCTCCCATGGAAAAATTTTCCCTCAAAATCATGGTCAGAACCAAGGGCCCCACGATGGAAAACCTATGCTAGGAGCTCCCATTGTTCTCTTCAAATGTTCAAGCTGTCCCCACAGGGCTGAGACAGCTGCCAGCCAGGATGGGGGACAGGAGCCCACGAGGTGGGGTATTTCCCCGCCACATTGTACTTTATTGAACATAACAAAGGATCGAGCCAGCTGGAGTGTGGTGGTAAGTAAGACGCTCAGAAAGCCCTCTCTCTCGGCCTATTATGCGATTCTGAGAAAGGAAGCTCAGGCAAGATCAATACATCCTCTGTGTAGACGTCAAACAGCTTGTGACGTTGGTTCTTCGGGGCTGTTTTTAGTGAAGATATTCCAGGCTTATGAATTTGACATGAGTTTGGCCGGGTGCCCTGACCGAATGCAATGTAGGCATAATTCGATCTTCCTGTAATTGTCTATTTCACTTGGCAATCCAGACTAATTTTTTCCTGTGAAGTGAGCCCAGGACGTCACCAGGACAGCGATTGGGTTAATTAATGAGGCATAATAATGTGCATAATAAAAGCTTATGATCTGATTCTCTTCCTGCTGTTTTCCTCTCTCCTTCCCACAGAGAACTGCTGGTCTCACCAGAATCTGTGAGTCACGTTTTGTTAAACGAGTCTCTTCTTGTAAACAACATCAAGGGGAAAATAATAACTCCAGAACCATCTGTTTGATTGAGTCCTTGACTTTTTTTTTTTTCTCGTTTCCCCCCATTGCATGTTAAAGGAAGTAAATGGGGGGGGGGAATTCTAATTATATTGCTGTTTACTGATCACAGGATAACTTTTATTGTATTTATTTTAAATATATTCTGACCCACCACACCCGATGCTTTTATCTTCTTTCCGCTCCTTCCCACTCCCTTTTCTTTTTCTCTTTTGTACGTAGCTAATTCAATTTAAGCCTATTCTCAAGATTGTTTCAGTGTCTGCCTCCCAGCGGCATGGGGAATGGCTTTGGCATCAGCAGTCATTTGAGGAAAAGAAGGGCTTTTCCGGGTTATCAATGGCAAGACCACTGGGCACACTGCACTAGATATGGCTTGAAGTTCCAGCAGTTTCATCTGGTAGAGCTGAGTTTGGGGACATCGTTAAACACTGTTTTCTAGGCGCGCCTGGGTGGCTCAGTCGGTGAAGCGTCCGACTTCAGCTCAGGTCACGATCTCACGGTTCGTGGGTTCCAGCCCCGTGCCGGGCCCTGTGCTGACAGCTCAGAGCCTGGCGCCTGTTTCGGATTCTGTGTCTCCCTCTCTCCCTGCCCCTCCCCCATTCATGCTCTGTCTCCCTCTGTCTCAAAAATAAATAAATGTTACAAAAATTTAAAAAAATAAAATAAACACTATTTTCTAATATGAGAAATGGGGATTCGACAGCTTCAATTCTATACACTGCTATTAAATAGAAGCTCTGTATGCAGCAGGCACTGCGTTAGACGTGGTCATAGTAATAACATCAGCCTCGGCCATCACAAGGAATCCCTATTAGGATCAAGTGAGATAAAGTACATAAAAATTCTCTGCCGATTAGGGAGCACTGCCCGAGTCTGAGATGTATTGAGATTATTACCACAGTAAAGCATCTGATCGTTGAATGGGCTCCTTCATGACCCCAGGGCCAATCGGGTACTTTATTTTCAGGACTGGGCAGGAAAATAACCGTGCACTAGGCAAAGCTTGGCTTTAGCCTTTCTGTGCCTAATCCCTCCTCAGAAAAACGAATCGTTGCCTCCATGTGAAGCTCACTGATTGATGCCATTTTGCTGCTGTCACTTAGCCCACGATTTCTTTCAACTGGAAGGTCCTTGATTTCACAACTCCGATTTTTCTTCCTAAACCTTGGTGCCATTCTTAATCAAAGTCAAGATGTGTCTAAAGCAACTCTTGGGGCGCCTGGGTGGCGCAGTCGGTTAAGCGTCCGACTTCAGCTCAGGTCACGATCTCGCGGTCCGTGAGTTCGAGCCCCGCGTCGGGCTCTGGGCTGATGGCTCGGAGCCTGGAGCCTGTTTCCGATTCTGTGTCTCCCTCTCTCTGACCCTCCCCCGTTCATGCTCTGTTTCTCTCTGTCCCCCCAAAAATAAATAAACGTTGAAAAAAAAAAATTAAAGCAACTCTTACTAAAGACAGAGCATCGAGACTCTGATGCCTGGCACGCTGTTGTAAGCCTGCACTTGACTCTCATCACTGTCAAGATTTTGGAAGTTGCAATCTTACTGGAACACAAGGGTTGGACAGAAAGGGTGCATTCCACATGAGTCACAGGTGATGAAGTCATACTCCAACTTCTTGAAAGCTGGGCATGTCAGGGAACTGCAGTATTCACCAAAGGAAAGATTTACCCTGTTCTGCTTCTGCATTTCATGGACTCAGTCACTGTCATACACGTGGGTAGTAACATTGTCAGCTCTGTTATCCTTTCACTACTGTATTTCCCGCCTTTGGGTGACAACTGTCTGCATTGTTTCCCAACAACCCCTTAGATGTACTCTCTGGTATCCGGTATTTTCAAATTAAAGTTAACTGAAAATTATTTTAAGAATTTTGTCACTGAGGGTTCAGCTGCCAGAGAAGGAAAAGTGAATTATCATTAAAAATGTCTCCAGGACTCTGCAGCGTGAGAGCCTCGTATTTCTGCTCTTAAACAAAAGGCAGAGGTACAAGTCAGACACGATGTCTGTCTTCTAAGAGTCTACAATTTTAGACAAAAGCAATCTACATAAACATATGTAGATTATGTATTTATTGTAATATATATGTATATATGTATATATGTATATATATATATATTTATGTAATATATATGTAATAAATACATATGTAGACCCCAAGACTAAGATAACAAGACTTAAAAATTCAGGACCAAAAAAAAAAAAAATTGTCATGATGTGTGGCAGAAAGAACAAGAGAGAAAGAGTTAAGATTGAGAACTATTTTGAGAAATTACAGTTGGGAACCCAGAAGGAGTCAGGAATATATCGACTTACAACTATTCAAATATTTCAAATGGCATCTGAGGCATGATTTTATTGTCTGCCTTTTCTTTCATAGGATCGGTCTCACAAATTTAGGAAAAAAGCCATCCCTTTGGCAGAAACCGCAGGTTACAATTAGTAGGTCCGGGTAGGTACTGAACACAAGTCATTCAAAATCCAAGCCGGTGAACACAAAATGCTAAGCTGGAGTGATTTGGGAAGTTTAATGGAAGTAGAATTTGATAGGAGCCTCGGAATCATTTTTCTGGGCTACTAAATTTTTCTACTCTCCAAGTCTTGTTATTCCTTAATCAATTTCTATAAACAAAGTCCCAGCTGCGCTTCCAGGCAAGGATTCAGTCCCTGCATTAGAGCTGGCCTATCCGCTTGTGACGTTGCCGACTGTCCTCCTAAAGCCTGCTTCTCGTGCTGCCAGCTTGCTCCCATAAGTTGCCCAGATCCCTCTCCATCTCGTGAATCAGAGCCACGTTCCCGGTTTTAGTCCCCTTGGCCTTCTGATGTCCTGGCTTCTCAATCCATCTCCAGATTCTGCCCCGAGCCCACTGCTCTATAGCCCGTCCTCACACCTGCCCCCACCAGACTTCCTCCATTGCTCCCCTTTGTCTTATGGATCCTCTCTGCCAAGAGACTTTCACATCACTAGCATATTCCCAATGGATCCAAATAAAATGGGCTTTCCTTAGCCACACCTTTGTAGCCAGAGAAGAGGATTAATTCTTATTGGATGCATGGGAGATCATTCTGTCTTGGATAAGACATTCTGTCTTGGATAAGAGCACCCATTATTTACTGGCTCTGTTTTAACAAGTTATTAACAAGACAGATATGTTGACATCTTGATGTATAAAATGCTTGCTGCATTTGGGATTATTTCTTTGGGACAAATTTCCAAAGTTAGAATTACCTGGTCAAAATGTACAAATGCAATAAGCCTATTGATGCATATTCTTAACATGCTTTCCAGGAAGATTATACAAATCTACATTCCCACCAGACTGGAGGACATTGCCAACAAGACTGTGCCTTACTAGCTTTGAAAACTTGGAAAGGGAACCGGAAAATTCTGAAGAAAGTCTCCCTTAGTTTGCAATTTTCTCCAGGCCCAGTCTTGAAGCACCTGTCAGAGAAGTTTCATCTAGAGATCTTGGAGCTAAGCCAGAGAAGGGAGGGCGGAAATAGCAATAGGGAGACTCAAAGAGTGGGCAGAGTCAGTCCGCATAGCTGGTCTTCACAAAAGGATGAACGTGGTTCTCGGAAATTTGGAGGAATATGTACACCCTTAAAGAAACGAAACAGAAAGTAAACAGAGGTAACCCCTGGCCAACACAACCAATAAAAATAAGTCCTCGGATCATAGCTAGTCCCCAAAATAACTTATTTTCTCTCGGGAAGGTTTACTTCATTCCACCAAGTTGATTTCGGTTCTTTTCCCTCAATACATCCTTTCCTAAGTGTGCTTCTGCTCTGAGGTCTGGCCCAGACGAGTGGTAATGAAGCAGTCGGGCGAGGATGATCTTGGGCCTGGAGACCTTTAGTCACTGCTAAAGATTTTCTTCGATGTGCTAATGCCCCACAGATCCAGGCGAGATTTAGAAAAGACTAGACACGAAGAGCTATCTTCACTGAAGCAAACATCTTTCTTTATTTTGCCCTTGGCAGCAAAACAAGTAGATTTAATAACTACATAATTTATTATCAACTTTGAGATTAAAGACACCTGTAAACATCTCTTTTGCGTCCTCTTTGAATTAGCCAAGGCCAAATCAAGGATTTTGCCAAACAAGGCAATGGAAAAAAAAAATCTGCTGGAAAATAATAAGGTTGTGGGTGAGTCAAATTAAAACCATTCCATTGTCCTCATAAATGATTTAGAAAATGAAATAAAATAGTTACTACAGCTTTGAGTCATGACAAGCTCTCAGAAAATTCAGAAGGCAAAATGCCAAAACCTTCATCAGTCACTGGGGAAGCAGGGAGTTCTGGAGAAAAAGTAAGAACCAACGACCTGGATAGAAGCAGAGAATCAAGCACAGGGAGGTGAAAGACCCATCCCCCTGACTCCAGGAAGAGCCAAATTTTCAAAAGAGAGTTCCCAGCAATTACTCGCTGGGATATAATCACCCTGGCAATCTCTACCACAGGAGGAGAGCTTTTTCCAAAATCGGGGGCAGTGAAGGAGATGTTTTTGATTGGGGACTGTAGGCCCCTTGTCACCTGGGTGGCTACGTGCCTTGAGTCGAACCGGACAAACGGATATTTTAATGTTCAGTCTAGTGAAAATATGAAAATAGGTTCTGTCAGTGTTATTTTTTAATATAATTTTTAAAGGATTTTTTTAAGTTTACTTATTTATTTTGAGAGAGAGCAGGGGAGGAGCAGGGAAAGGGAGAGACAGAATCCCAAGCAGGCTCTATGCCGACGGGGCTGGAACTCACGAACTGTGAGATCATGACCTGAGCTGAGGCGAGCATCGGTTGCTTAACCCACTGAGCCGCCACGGTGCCCCAATATAATTTGTTAAATGTTCCCATTTCATGGTTAGACCCCGATATTTCTAAAAGTTTGATGACTAGAGGTAAGGACAACAGAGCTATCCAAAAACTGCCAGGAAGAACAATCTCCCCCTTTGGCTGTGAAGGTAGAAACAGGAACTCTGGGTAGGGCAGCCTCTTTAGTTGCTTTAGGGAGCCCTCTTGGTCAATTAAGTTCTCATTATCCTTGGTATTACCACTGGGCTTTAATAAAGTAAACCAGATGCAAGCCTTTCCTCTGACGATGTGTTTTGTTTAGTAATGTGCCATGGGGGGTGGGGTTCTATGGAAAACTCACCCCACAGTCCTAGCTGGAGGTCTGGTATTTTGGTGGAGCACATCTGGGAGCCCTAGTCCCCAAAGTGCTCTGAAGCAGATCTGAAGAAAGGAGCGGAATTGGAAGTCAGTGTTGAGAGAGAGGTGGACAGATGAGAAGTTTGAACAAGCCCAGAGAGCTAGCTGTTCCGAGGATCAAACAAAAGAAGTCAAAGACAATCGAAGCAATCTCTGACAGCTTGGGATATTTGACATTGTGGTTTTTGTGGACTTTATCCTTTTTAATTGAATTAGATTTTCATCTGAGGCAATTTGTGGAAAACTGGTAGTATCTGCCCAGTTCAGATGCCGCTGTCTCAGAATGAACGATAGGTGAAGGCCAATGCAATGTGGAAGATAGCACTTGGGGAATCCTCAGGATTTCTTTTGTGTCTAGTTGGAATTACATCTAAAAGCTATAGCTCTTTTCAAACGAATTGCGTAAGAAATCAAGAATTTTTTCTGTAGGCTTTCATAGTTTCATGCAACATAGTTTATGATGAATAATGATGATTCTGTTCTCTTGCTCTAGTATCTATTTATAACTCACCTAACGGCTATTAACCTACAATAATACTCGATTTATTTCAAAACTTTGTATCAAACAGACTTTCCACTAAGTCATTCCATTCTCTCCCCAGCTATCCCCTCCATGTCCCATGGAGAATACAGTTGCAATTTCAGAACACCCTGAGTATTCTTTTAAGACTTTGGATTACCTTTCTGCTTTCAACCTTTAATTGTACACATCATGAAAACTACTAATATTGCCTGACACAATTTGGGCCTAATTATTGACTTCACCCCCAAAGAAAACTTTTCAAGTTTCCTCAGACACTTCTTCCAAACCCGAAAAAGCCCTAATTAGCTTTTTTTTTTTTAACGTTTTTTATTTATTTTTGAGACAGAGAGAGACAGAGCATGAACGGGGGAGGGGCAGAGAGAGAGGGAGACACAGAATCGGAAGCAGGCTCCAGGCTCTGAGCCATCAGCCCAGAGCCCGACGGGGGGCTCGAACTCACGGACCGTGAGATCGTGACCTGAGCTGAAGTCGGCCGCTCAACCGACTGAGCCACCCAGGCGCCCCAGCCCTAATTAGCTTTTGATGACTTTTACGGTGATGTATATACAGGGCCGGGTGGCATATCGCGGCAGATTGGGAATCTGACGGAATCTGCGTTCCAATTACAGGTCTGCCACTTACCAGGTATGGACTCTGGGGACTCCATGAACAACTCTGTGCCTCAGTTCCCATGTCTGAGAGCAAATATGGCGGTACCTACCTCATAGGCTCATTGGGAAGAGTAAATGAGAAAGCTGGTGTCATTTCCAGAGCCAGTCCCTAGCACCTCATCCGTCCTCCGGCCCCAGAGGTTTGTTGTTACTAATTCATTTTGGATCTTCCATTGGGATATCTTGCTGGTCACCACTGTGCATTCAGTGCTTCAGTCATAAAATGGCCGCCATGTTCTCCTCAGCTTTCTGGTCTGTAAAGGACGTAATCACAGATCTTTCGGACGTTGTTGGCAGGTCTTGTTTTCCTGTGTTTGGCCTCCAGTGTTTGGTCAATTCTTGCCTGACTTCTGTTTCCACACAGAATTCTATGTGGGATCAGCCATGACAGCAAAACAAGAGGACTGACTCATGGAACAGAAGCGGCAGCTGTGGTTTGATGAGGATCAGGGGAAGGAGGACACGGACTGCTGCTGCTACCCCTTAGCTGCTTGACCTTCAGTTTGTCCCACTGAAACACAGAAGTAACAACACATGCATCTAAGGGTTGTTAGGGATCAAATTCTCATGAAAGCGCAAAACGCTGTGAAGATGTAGGTGTTTATTATAACCTACATACAATGCCCTCATTTATGAACCATAACAGCTTTTTGATGGTTCTGTTGTATAATAATAATGTAATTTTGTAATAATATGTTCCATATTTAGCTTATTATATGTCCGACTCCAAAATCTGTTTGTCACATGTGCCCACAGTCAATTATTCCTCTGTGCTGATGCAGCCCCCTTGATTCTGTCCCCAGCCACCACATGTGGACAAATTGGCCTCAATATCGTCGTGCGTAATTATCTCTCCCCAAACTCCTACCACAACGCACAAGACAGTACTGGCTACCCTGCTTTATCGTGTTTGTTTTTCTTCCCCTGGACCACATCTTCTAGCTCTCATTTTATCATTCCAGTTGATCAGCACAATAATGTTTTTATGTACTCCTTTACATTTCTGTATGTCATTTGTTAATTCTCCATTAAGAAGAGCCCTAACCTGGCTCCTCATGGGTAGAGTTATCACTCAAAGAAGGAGCCCTACTTAGTCTGTGAGTCAGTCCAATCCCAGCGTATCTGGGTTTCCTACTTTTGCACTTGTTTGTATCCATTAATTTGCATGCTTAAATGTCTCTTCCGAGGGGCATGGCTGATGTTCCAACAGGTCAATCGACACAGAGAATGATCCATCTCCGAATGCAACTGAACCACTGAGCTGCTCTCTTCCTATCAGAGAAGACAGTTAGCCTTTGTAAGGAAAAATTGTGAAAGGCTTTGAAATGGACCGAAAAGATGACGGAGTACTTCTCCATGGAAAACAAGTTGTGGTCTAGCATTCTCCCCTAGGCTATATTATTCTCTCAAGTCTATACTTTTCATTGCCTTTGAGCTGTTTTTTAAGGCTGGAAATTTTAGAAAACTCCTATTAATGCAAGTGATATTTATTTCTGGAAAGCCAAGTGAGTTTTGTCCTGTGGAGGTGAAATTGATATAACCTTGTCCGGTGTCATAAGCCGATTTTGCACGTCCTGCACAAATTCATTTCGGCATCCCCGGTTACCTAAATATGTGTCTGCTCCTTGGGTTCTCCTTTGGGAAACTTTTTAACACCTTACTAGTTTCCTCATTAATTCATGAGTTACATAAAATCTCTGACACTTGTTCACTTTATGTTTGTATGACAGTCAGGACTTACCTCTTTTTTTTTTCCACAAGGAAATTATTATTTAATAACTTTATTTAGTCTTTCCTCCCCATGGGTAGTCAGAGGAGTTCCAACGTGTCTTCAGAGGGCACACTCTAGACTCATTAAAGTCTCTTTATGTGGCCCTCAGGTAGGGTAGCTTATCTCTACAGGAGGCCTGTGAGAGCGTCATAGGAGGACCTGCCTTCCTTTCTTTTAGCGTTCTTTGTTGTTGTCGTCGTTCTTACTTAAGCATCGTTGGCACACAATGCTACATTAGTCTCAGGGGCACAACGCAGTGATTCAACACGTCCATACATTGAGCTGTGCTCACAAGTGTGCTACCATCTTTCCCCACACAACGCCACAACAACACCAGTGACCATATTCCCTATGTTGTGCCTTTCATCCCCGTGACTTCGTCATTCCATAACTGGAAGCCTGTATCTCCTGCTCCACCTTCACCCATTTTCCCCTCCCCCACCCCAGGCCCCCAGCACCCAGCAGATTGTTCTCCGTATTTATAGGTCTGATTCTGTCTTTTGTGCATTACTCAGCCATAAAGAGGACGAGCTCCTGCCATTTGCAACAACACGGATGGACCTAGGGGTGCGCTAAGCAAAATAAGTCAGCAGGACAAATACCACATGAGTACAGTTACCTGTGCGATCTAAAACACAAAACAAACGAAGAAGCAAACAGGAAGCAAAATTGGTCCTCTGCCTTCTTGAGCCCACCTCCACAGAGCTGAACCCTCCAGATGTCATCTCTGAGCTTTCATTTCTGTCGCCCTGACATAGCCAGGTAAGCACACTTACTCCTTCTCCCCATCTCTTATCATCGGTATTCATTTTGTAGATGGATTAACTGATACATCTAGAAAAGTCCACAGCATCCAATTTTATGAGAAGGAGTCAGAGACTAGACAAAGATCAGTGAGAGAGCTCCAGTGAAAGTGGCTGCTGGGGGAAGAAGAAAAGCAAGAGAGGGCTGGTCTGCAGTGCTTGCCCTAGAGGACGCATTAGATCCTAGGCAGCTGGAGGTTGACAAGAAGTACTTCGAGTTTCCCGCCCATCTTTCCGAATGGTATGTCATACCCCGGGTGAGTAGAAACTCAGTGCTGGAACATAATTAGTGCTCAGTAAATATGTGTTAAGTTAATAACTGAATGAGTAAAAGGATGAAGCAATGAATCAAAGGAAGTAGATTATGGCAAAACCGGGAATGTCCATTTCTTGAGCAATCCGAGGGCTGACCCCCTGGCCCTTCAGTCTGAGCGTTTCTTGGTTTCACCACTTCCTAGCTCTGTAACTTGAACAAGCCATTCTTGTGAGCAGTCATGACTTTGCCTGGAGATGGGTGTCCTGGAGAAGTGCAGTGTCATTAGAGGCTATGCAACGACTAGATCCTGGGAGATGGTGTTGGGGGGAGAATCACGAGTGGTTGAGGTATAGGAAAGAAGGGACATGGGTGTTTTCCACTGGGAGCACCAGAGTATCATTCATTACACAAAAGTAAGGGTTTCTCAGGAAGGGTAGCACGGCTGAGCAGCTCACCTACTTGAATCACTAAAGTGATTCAGGTATGTGAACAGGGTGGACATTGTCCTTGGAATAAGCAGTTCTTTTTGACATAGGTGATCACTCTTTCCCACCTAATCTTGCAGTCCTAAAAAATGTTTCTGCTGTGGTGCCTGGGTAGCTCAGTCGGTCAAGCATCAACTTCAGCTCAGGCCATGATCTCGTCGTCTGTGAGTTCAAGCCCCACATGGGGCTCTGTGCTGACAGCTCAGAGCCTGGAGCCTGCTTCAGAGTCTGTGTCTCCCTCTCTCTCTTCCCTCCCCCACTCACTCTCTGTCTCTCTCTCTCCCTCTCTCGCAAAAATGAATAAACATTAAAAAAAATGTTTCTGCCGAGGGGCGCCTGGGTGGCTCAACCAGTTAAGCGTCTGACTCTTGACTTCGGCTCAGGTCATGATCTCACGGTTCAGGGATCGAGCCTCATGTCTAGCTCTGCACTGGCAGCACAGAGCCTGCTTGGGATTCTCTCTCCTTCTCTCTCTGCCCCTCCCCCACTCACACGCATGCACACACTTTCTATTTCTCTCTCTCTCTGTCTCTCTCAAAAATAAATAAACATTTTAAAAAATGTTTCTGCCCACACTTGGCTGAGGTTTAAATCAGCCTGAATAGGGGCGCCTGGGTGGCGCAGTCGGTTAAGCGTCCGACTTCAGCCAGGTCACGATCTCACGGTCCGGGAGTTTGAGCCCCGCGTCAGGCTCTGGGCTGATGGCTCGGAGCCTGGAGCCTGTTTCCGATTCTGTGTCTCCCTCTCTCTCTGCCCCTCCCCCGTTCATGCTCTGTCTCTCTCTGTCCCAAAAATAAATAAACGTTGAAAAAAAAAATTAAAAAAAAAATGATAAATAAATCAGCCTGAATACTTTCACCGGACGTCCACCACTTTTTATAATATTAGCATCAAATTACCTGTATAATTTCCATCACTTACTACTCCCCTCCATGTATGTGAGGATTTAATCGAATGGAACTTTTTTACTCTTCTCAAACCTGCCTTGCATTTTCCCCTCTCCCGTGCTTTTATTCAGGTTGTGCCTTTGCCTAAAATGCCCTCTCATGCTTTCCGACCTTTTTCAACTACAGAACCCCAACACGTTCTTCCGCCGTAACGCACATCCTTTTCTAAAGTTTGCCATTAGCTTGGTCCTGAAAACACACCATCATCCACCTTTCCATTTCTGGGCCTGATACGGCTTATGGTGTTTAACCTCCATGCACTACTTTTAATCATTATTCGTTTCTGGATCCTCCTCTCCCAAATACGTGCTAAGTTATTCGGGGGCCAGGACAATCTTCTCTCTCTATTCCTTAAAGTGCTGAGACCGTTCTCTTCTACGTAGGGGACTTTCAATAAAACTGTCTTGAATTGGGGCGCCTGGGTGGCGCAGTCGGTTAGGCGTCCGACTTCAGCCAGGTCACGATCTCGCGGTCCGTGAGTTCGAGCCCCGCATCGGGCTCTGGGCTGATGGCTCAGAGCCTGGAGCCTGTTTCCGATTCTGTGTCTCCCTCTCTCTCTGCCCCTCCCCCATTCATGCTCTGTCTCTCTCTGTCCCAAAAATAAATAAACGTTGAAAAAAAAAAAATTAAAAAAAAAAAAAACTGTCTTGAATTAATGAATGAATACATGAACAGATGGACAGACCCATACCATTTGTTGCTACAATTATCTCCACCAGATGCTGAGGAGCAAATTTAGACCATTACTAGAATTTCACAGATTGCAAGAAACTTCAAAGTCCTTCTCCGAGGAAACTTATGCTCGAGATCCAGACTCACTGGGTCCTGGGAGTTTAGCCATCTAGAGCTTCTTGAACGTGTCCATTTTTCTTTGTTTTACTGCTTCTAGTAAACATGCAAAGAAAGCTTCAAAGACCTTGCACAGGGTCTTCAACAGATGTGCTGTTGAAAGGAGCATGCTCTCCATTATTGACCTTGACCAGTGAGGCCGCTGTACAGAGAATGTTCCAGACACATTGCACGCTCTGGTAACACCAGCCCCACATGTTCCGCGCTGATGGGTGACGGTCTATAAAGTGCTGTAAAGAATTTTGGAGGGAAAATATTAGAACATTAAGGATGAATTTTGTGTTTTGGGCGACATGATGAATTAACAGGCTTATTTATTAGGAAGGCTATTTCTTTTCAGAAAGCTTCTTTTAAAGGATTTAAATATTTGAAATAAAGAAGACAAGCTCTCTGCACCTCCCTCTCAAAATAAAGTGCTTTCAGGTTCCTTTTAGCCACAGTTGTCCTAGGTCATGGGGAAAGGGTGCCTGTCATCTGGAGGTCCTGGAAGTGTGTCATGACACGCTAACACCAGGCTGATCAAGGGGAGAAACGCTCTCATGAGGGCTACAAATCAAGGTTCCCACTCGCAACTCGACCACACCTTCCATTTCACCAGAGCGTCTTTCCTCACTGACTTACATTTAAATCGTCTCCACCGCAAGAGGATTGCTTGCCGGTATGTTTATTCGGTCTACTTGGAACAGTAGCCAGGCCCCCACTATCTCATTAGCTGCTCTCTTGTCACAGCCACCGCCTTAGGAGAATAGAAGTCACAAAGAGGTTTGGAAATGCAGGTGACATCACCGGCTGCCAAAACCCACTTGGAAAAGCCATCTACCTTCTTCTGGAACCTGACCTCCACTGCGGCCCTCTTAGCAACCTTCTCCCTTCCTTGTTCCAAACCCACCCGGGGAAATGTGTTGGCCCTCAGGTTTTTTAGGGAGCCAAGCCATGCAAGACCTACCCAACGTGCGGGCTGCTGCAAGCTGCCTTCCTGATTTAGAAGACTCAAGGGGGGAACAAAAGCCACCTGTAAAGGGCTTTTCGTTTCTAACCTAAGCTTCGGCTTGAGTTGTAACGTGTATCTCATTGGTCATCTTGGTATGAAGCCCCTTCCATTCCCTAAATCCCTCAGTTGTGTGACTGCCACAGCTGCTGAGGCTTCGGCACCTGCGGGGTACCCCTGAGAGAGACCCTGCACGCACTCGGTTTTGTAGGCGGTGAGCCTAATGGCCAAAGTTGCAAGAGTTGTTTTTCAAATAAGTGCATGCTAAGTGAAAACAAAACAAAACAAAACAAAAACAACAAGTCTGCAAAGCCAATGAGCCAGAGAAAGTCTCATTGGTCAGCAAGGGGCCTTATGAGAAATCGATCACACAGCCTCCAATTTAGAGATGTAAAGAGAAACGGATTGACCCAGAGTTAAATACGGGGGCCAAAAGACAAGAGAGAGTACAATCTTTAACGAGCGTCATACCTGTGTTCAGATCAAGGACTCAGTTCCAGCTGAAATGTCTGTTTCTAATGAAGAAGGATTTCTTACTTTAGAGGCCAATTCCCCAGAGATTGCTTTGGAGGCCAGAACGTTGCTTTGGGGGTGTAGGCAGTACGTGTGCTCACGACGCTGTCTCGGGGGGTTAGAAAATCAAGTGAAGGTAGGACCGGGTTGGAGGAGAGCTCAACTCCAAACGACGTTCTCAGGGTGCATTGCTCCTAGGTCCTCGATCCCTACTTCACGCTGCCATTGTCAGCTGGGTTGGCAGTGGGACCACGGGTTGACGGAGGAAGACTTCGAGCAGGTGCTGAGATCCAGACTCTGCAGAGACGGGCGTGCCGCCATGGGTCAGCCCAAAGGAGGCTGCCAGGAGAAAGGTCCTCCCCTCGGCAGGGCACAGCATGTGAGGGCACCCACCCAACACAGCCATCTGTGGCAGCCCACGGGATTCTCAGGGGAGTTTCCAGTCATTTCTGCCAGGTGGAAGGTCACCATGCTCTTTTGCTCCTATTCTACCCCAATGCAAATGGCTGCTTACCTCACATACAGAGGCCCCCCGATGAGATGCTTCGAGGGGGAAAAAAATACCAATATCATTCGAAACTTTTTTTCCGTTTAAAAATTTTTATAAATAAAAAGTCAGGACACGTTGTGGAGTCAAAAAAAAAAAAAAAAACTGACCTGAATGTCGGTGACCCAACAAGATACTTCAAAGACTTTAAAGTCTTACTCAGACTTACAGACCTCGATGCAAATCCAGAGTTTTCCCATCTGGCTGAGTTCCGACTCTGTATTGCAAGATGTCAAATAAGCAGATATCAGAGTTTCTAAACTCTTTGCTGCATGCTTAGCCCCCAGCTATATTTATATCTTTAATAAGTGAAAGATGTAGTAAACCACATGCCATGGAAATGCATTATTATGTCCTTTTTTTAGTTGGAGGCCATGCAGCCCAGTGGAGAAAGGCAGTGTTTAAATCACAAGGAAACGGGGATGACGGTCGCTGCTCTCTCCCACCAGCCAAGCCACCCCGGGCAAGTGTTTTAAATCCCTTTAACCTCAGTTGTTTTTTTGTTTTTTGTTTGTTTGTTTGTTTGTTTTGTTTTTGAGAAACTTAACAGAAGACTATGGGGGGAAAGGAAGGGGAAAAAATAGTTACAAACAGAGAGGGAGGGAGGGAAACCATAAGAGACTCTTAAATACAGAGAACAAACCGAGGGTTTATGGGGATGTGGGGGAGAGGGGAAAATGGGTGACGGGCATTGAGGAGGGCACTTGTTAGGATGAGCACTGGGTGTTGTATGTAAGCGATGAACCACGGGAATCTACCCGAAAAACCAAGAGCATACTTTACACGCTGTATGGTAGCCAATTTGACAATAAATTATATTTTAAAAAACCTATAAAATGGTTTCACCACCTGTTTACCTCTGAGGTCAAAGAAGGTAAGGTATGGTTAAAAACACATTTTATATCCTATGTGGAATTCTGCACTAATTCATGTGTATCTTTCATACCCAGAATCCCTCAAGGGGAAAGCAGTTTTGTGGAATATTGGTTTGATGAGGGAGTCCTGATGATTTTTATAACAGGAGAATAGACACAGACCCATTCATTGGTGAACTCTTCAGACAGATTTGTAGACACCCAATCCTGGGTGATAAGCTTTTAGTGGGGTTATCATCATAATTTGCCTGATACTTTATTAAGGCAAAATCCTCCACTCCTGTGACGTCCCCTTGCTTCCTTCCAATCTCCATCAGCCCCACAGGGGACCCCTCTGGGCTGGGCAGCTCTCAAAAGGCACAGGTAAGGTGTTTCCCCATTTCTCTGTACATACCTGTGACCGGCACAGTGACTGGTATTCTGGGATACTAGCTCATGGCCGCCTAAAGTCAAGTCTAAGAGTCTTTTGAGTACGCTCTTTTGTCATTGAAACGCAAACAAAAAAAATGTCCACTTGACTCCATATATATCGTAATTTTTTAAAAGAAAAATTTCAAAATTTCAAAATAATTTTTGAGGAGCACTGATTTCCTTCAACAAAATGAATCGCGTTTATGCTGTGACCACCTCCCCCTTCTCCCCCCTCCCCATGCTCCTTCATAGCCCAAAAGTGTGTTTCTCAAGAATGAATTCCCCAAATTCTCTCTCCTTGGAGACCTGGCAGTTCAATAAAAAAATTTGAAGGCCAGAATTCTAGAAGATGGCACAGTTATGAAAGTGGGCAGCCCGCGTAGGGAAAGCCCTGTCGATGACCCCAGACTTCCTCCAACCACCTGATCAGGATCCCTGGGCAGCCCGGCTCATGGACTCAGTCTCACCACCTTCTTTGGGGGGGGGGGGCGTTGGGGACATTCAGCTGTCCATCTTCTCCTGGCCGTGAAGGAGAGGGGACCCCCGAACATGCCATTCGGTCGCTGACATGTGGTTGTTCAGTGAGAGGTATGTTGCTGGTTTAGCCCTGCTCATAGGTGAGGTCCATCCGTGGAACCCCAGCTTGGCACCACGAATTCCTCTCTTCCCCGGATGCAGATTTATCAAATGCCTTATTGGTCAGAAGAGGGCACGATGGAAAGGGCTAGGGGCTCAGCCCTGCCCAGCGCCATCGCACAAAAAGATGGCCCAGCATCCAGCTGACGAGGGCCTCGCTTTTAGCGTCCCCACGTACAAAAGTGTCACACGTGCCGAGGGGAGGCAGGACACGCCATCTCCCCCCGAGGTACTTCAGACGGTGTGCGCCTGTACCATCCCATCTCCGGCGCATGTGCGAGGGAGGCAGGGCAGAGTGGGTAATGGGAAACAGAAGAAAGTACAGCTGAAACAGAGGGTTGCAATTGCAAATGGCCCTTAACCAACACCAGGCCTCATCTGCTGTTAGTGTTTGAAGTCTGGGGACGGAGGCCTGTGCCATTCGCCTTCAATTCCCCACGCTGGAGCTCATCAGCAGTGGAATGCAGGGCAGCGAAGCCCCTGGCGAGGGTCTGCTGTCGGGAACCCAGACCAGGTCCACGGGGTGGGGCAGTGCATGCCCCGGATGACCCGGCTGTCTTCCAGGATGAGAGATTCACTAGGTGATCGGCAGTGAGGTCCAGTCCCCGAGGGGTTGAGCAGGGTCTCTCTAGCAGACGGAGGGAATGGAAGTCAGGTTGTGAAGAGGGAAAGCAAGGATCTAGGGTGTCCCTAGAGCCCCAGCGTTCGGAAGGGAAGGGCAGTTATTTGGATCCGCTAAGAGAAATATGTTAGCTTGGAAGTTGATGGTACATTCTTGGCTTCCTCTGGGGTACTTTCTTGGGAAGCGTTCATCAGTTTGAACGCTGTCCTCTGTTGGTCAGGTGACATCCTCTCCTTTACCTTTCGGCATTATCGGAACATCAGAAAGTCCAACTGCTAAGGCAGCCTTTCCAGCTAAAACCTCAGGCTCCTTAAAATTATTGCTAATTAATGTTATAGTTTTGATGAAGCCCTTGAGCTGCCACCATGCACCAAACCACAGATGTTCTCCAATCTCTTCTGCGTGAACTCCGAGTGTCTCCGGATCTCCCTTTTTGAAGTTCACTTTTCAAGAACTTTCTAGTCCTTACCACAATGACAAGACACCTTCCATTTTCTTTTGAATGGGTTTAGTTATAGATTTATAGATGAGTCTTCTTTGTCCAGAATCAGGAAAATAAATCACTAGGCAAATCCAGCAAAAATATCTGTCATATTCCAAACCACCGAGTTCTTATTTAACCAGCTGAATTATCTAATGAAGTTGGGGAAAGATTCTAATTTTCTTCTATTATTTCTGAGACCAACTGTGTGTCAGCTCTGCTGTAGCTGAAGATGAATGCCTGCTTAAAAGCAGATCTATGGAAAACGGTGTGGTGTTGTTGTTGTTGTTTGCAACCAGAACCTCCAACAACGAAAGCAAAATTTGCTATAAGCAATTCTCAATAAGTAATTTGGGAATTTATAAGTTCTTGCCACTCACCTCTTGAAGAAATTCTGTTTAATAAATAATCTTGTTTTAGGCATTCTGTCTACAACGTACATTAGGGACTTCTGGTGCAGACAAGATTCCATAGACTTGTTTCTCTCTGCCCCTTCACACTAAGTACAATCAGAAGCGTTGGAAGTCATTTAAGGCGCAACCAGAAGAGAACCCTAAAAGGTAGAAAAAGGAAGAGAAACTGGTTAGGGACACCAGCATTGGAGAAACAGCACCATAGCAGTGCCTCTTGCAAACTCCCACCCCATAAAAAACGGGTGACCCAGACCTTATGTTTCCTGACCTCCAACCTAGCAACAGAAGGTGGCTCAGAGAGATTCATGTCTCCTCTGTTGAAGGAGGCAAGCTGGCAGCGTCAGTAAGAGGGTCCCACTGACAACAAGTGGCCAGGGGAGGGCCTCCTCCTCCTCGCCGGGACTGGGACTCTCACTCAACCCAGAGCTGCGAGGCAGTCCACCCAGAAGCTCCCAAGGAAGATCTCATTATAGGGGTGCTTGGGTGGCTCAGTCAGTTAAACCAAGGGAGATCTCATTACAATAAGCGCCTTGACTTGTGAGACACTGTGTTCCCTGCTGGACCTCAGGATTTTCTCCCCACCAAGGGACGCTTGGTAGCCAGGGATACCAACAAAGGGGATTCGGCTGCAGTAAGTGGCCAGCCCACCTTTGTCTCCACAGGCTTGGGAGTCTCCTCTCATATCTAGAGACATTGGGTACCCAGGCGGCACCATGAAGGGTGGTCCTCAGCATTACAGGTAGCCTTGCCCAGGAAGCCTCTTCCTCTCGATGGACCACACACTCCTTTCTCCACCTAGAAGCAAGCAGCCTGGAAAACTTCTTAAATTTCCTGAGCAGCAACCAGGGGAGCTTTGGCTGTACCATTCATACCAAGCAGACCAAATTAGCATGGCAAATGTTCTGAAAATAAACTTGCCATTGGAATCATAGCCCGTGAAAGTAGGTCAGGATCTGCACATTAAACCTAAACAGGGGAATTACGTACTAAAATAAAAGATTTAACTAGGATCCAGACTTTCCTAACACGATAATTAAAAGGTCCAGGATACAATAGAAAATCACAAGAACCAAGAAAATCACAATTTGAAATGGCAAAACACAACCAAACGATGGCAATACCAAGATGACAGAAATGTTAGAACTATTTGACAAGGGTTAATGGAAAAAAAAATGAAATCTCATGAAAGAAATAGAAGTTATAAAAAAAGAACGAAATGGAAATTATAGAACTAAAAAGTAAAATGAAAGACATTTTAAAACTTGCTAGATCTGTTCAATAGTACAGCTGATATAACAAAGGATAGAATTGGTAAACTTGAATACAGATCGATAGAACTTACCAAATCTGAACAATAGAGAGAAAGTAGACTGGGGGGGGGGGGATGAACAGAGCCCCAGGCACCTGTGTAACAAAAGATCCAATATTGAATTTTGCCAAAGGAGAGTAGAAACAGATTAGGGCAGAAAGAATATTTGAAGAAACAAGGTCCCAAATTTGATGAAAGACATGCACTTATTGACTCAAGAATCAGAGGAAACTCCAAAGAGGATAAAATCAAAGAAATCCACACCAAGACATGTGATCATTAAACTTCCAAAAACTAAAGACAAAGAAAATAATCTTGACAGCATTCAGAGAGAACAAATGTATTATTTATAGAGAAAAAAATTCAAATGCCAACACCTTTCTCTTCTGAAACCACAGAAACTAGAAGGAAGTACCATATTTTTCAAATGGTGAAGGAAAAGAACGGCAAGCTACAAATTCTTTTGTTTTGGTTGTTGTTTATTTATTTATTTTGAGAGAGTGAGTGCACATGGGTAGGGGAGACTTCAGTGTAAAATATAACACCGTAAGCATTGGGGAAAATCTGCAGGATCTAAGGCTAAAGCAAAGACTACTTGGACTTGAATTAGACTTGACATCAAACCAATAAAATGGATCTCGGACTCAAAACTTTTGCTCTGTGAAAGGCCCTTTTGAGAAGATGCAAAAAGGAAATGACAGACTAAGAGAAAATATTTGCAAACCACATATCTGCCAAAGGAGTAGTGTCTAGAATATATTATGAATTCTCAAAACTTAACAGTCAGGAAAAACAAAACGAAACAAAA
The DNA here is from genome assembly GCF_007474595.2 of Lynx canadensis. Lineage (NCBI taxonomy): Eukaryota > Metazoa > Chordata > Mammalia > Carnivora > Felidae > Lynx > Lynx canadensis. The sequence continues at coordinate 58,143,089 of NC_044319.2, read as the reverse complement.
CAAAAATCAAATTAGAAAGGGGTAAAAACATGAACAGACACTTTAGTAGAGAGGATACAGAGACGGTAAATAAGCACAGGGGAACATCCACACTATTAGCTATCAAGGAGGCACAGATTAAAACTACAATGAACCATCACCTCAGATACATCAGAATGGCTGAAATAAAATAAGAACAGCAACAGCAGATGCTGTGAGGGTGTGGAGAAGCTGGAGAACTCCTACATTGCTAGTGGGAAACCCACTCTTAGAGATTTCTTATAAAACTAACCACCTGATCACCAGAAAACCATGCGGTTGAATATTTGTGCATCGATCCCACAGAAGTAAAAATGTATATTCATACAAAACCTGTACATGAATGTTCATAGCTTTATTCATCATGGCCAAAAACCTAAGACAATCCACAAGTCCTTCAGTGGATGGATGGTTTAACAAGCATGTACATCCCTACCATGGAATACCACTCAACAATAAAAAAGATGAACTATGGATACACACAACTTGGATGAATTTCAAGGAAATTATGCTGAGTGGAAAAAGTCAATCTTAAGAGGCTGCATATCTTATGTTTCCCTTTATGTAACATTTGGGGGGGGGGGAAGATAAGGAAAGAACAGTGTAGGGGTAGCCAGAGTAAGGGGTAGAGGAAGTTGGAGCCAGATGGGTGTGGTTATAAAAAGTCAACATGAAAGATACAACTATTCTGTATCTTTGGTGGTTGATATACCACCCTACATGTGGTAAAATTGTTTAGAATTAAGAACACACACACACACACCACAAACAAACACAAGTAAAATGGGGGAAATTTGAAGAAAGAAGTATAAAAGACATTCTTAGTTCATGGGCCGTACAAAAACATATCTAGGGGGAAGTTTGTTGGAGGGAAGTGAGATGATTCATGTCTGCACTGAAACATAAATAAGGCCATATTACCATGGAAGGATTTAGGCAAGACATCAAAACTTCTAGGTAATGATAAAGAATGAGAAACAACAGTACAAACCACAAAATAAGGACCACCATGGGGGATGGTTCAGAGGAAACAACTTCTCCCTGCCATTCGTGCCACTAGTATTGAACTTGAAGAAATGAGGAGCGGTGGGCCAGTTTGGGAAGGCTTTTAGGGGGTGTTTTTTTTTTAATATGAAATTTATTGTCAAATTGGTTTCCATATAACACCCAGTGCTCATCCCAACAGGTGCCCTCCTTAATACCCATCACCCACCCTCCCCTTCCTCCTACCCCCCATCAACCCTCAGTTTGTTCTTAGTTTTTAAGAGTCTCTTATGTTTTGGCTCCCTCCCTCTCTAACCCCCTTTTTTTTTCTTCCCCTCCCCCATGGTCTTCTGTTAAGTTTCCCAGGATCCACATAAGAGTGAAAACATACGGTATCTGTCTTTCTCTGGATGACTTATTTCACTTAGCATAACACTCTCCAGTTCCATCCACGTTGCTACAAAAGGCCATATTTCATTCTTTCTCATTGCCAAGTAGTATTCCATTGTATATGTAAACCACAATTTCTTTATCCGTTCATCAGTTGATGGACATTTAGGCTCTTTCCTTAATTTGGCAATTGTTGAAAGTGCTGCTATAAACATTGGGGTACGAGTGCCCCTTTGCTTCAGCACTCCTATATCCCTTGGGTAAATTCCTAGCAGTGCTATTGCTGGAATTTTATCTAGTTTTAATTTTTTTGAGGAACATCCACACTCTTTTTAGGGGGTGTTAAATAAACATCTCCTTTTTCCAACCAGAGTATCTTGGCCTCCATAGCATCTCCACCCCTCAAAGAATATCAGAAGTGGTGCTTTGTCAGGTCTCAGTTCCTCATGGCCACCATTGGCTGGAGGAGCACATTGTTGATCAAAGCTGTAGTGGTATGGCCCCTCATTGTACTGGAGAGAGATGTATATAGGGGGCAGGTGTCCTGGGATTAACATCTGGGAGACTTATACATGGCTACAATGACAGGAAACCATGGGAGCCTAGCACAGTGAGGAGACCATGAACCACAGCACCAAAGCTGAAAGAAGGCTCCCTTACCATACAGGTCAGATGACCCTACCCAACCTTATCCTTTTCTTCCCCATCGGCCACCCTCTTCCAAGACTCTTATCCTGTCTCTGCCTGGCACTAACCCTCTTCTCAGCACACACTTTTTCATTAAGCTTCCCTTCCCATCCAGCCCCCCACCCTCTTTTCCCAATCTCTGGGCCTACCCTGTTCCCCTCCCAGGCACTGAAGCAAGGGAAAACAACCACTCCACATGAGTGTAAGACAAAAAAAATCTTATTGTACGTACAGCTCCGATTACTTCAAGTGGGTGAAAGAGAAGGATAAGGGCCAACAAATTTCATTCATTATCACAGACTAAATAGAAGTCTGAGCCACAGTCAGGCCAGACCCAACAGATCCTGCAGAACTACCCCACTCCAAGACTCGTGCAGCCAGTAACTGCAGAGTGAACACCAGAGACCTCGGAACCACTGGCTGCATCTCTAGAAGCCTGGCTGAGGAGAAGTGGCCAACTTCACAGAAGCAGACTCAGGCACCAACATGGAACACGGATGGTGATGATTAAAATAACATCAATAAGGTGCGAGAAGCCCCTTAAAATTAATAAAATGCGACACTCTGCACAGAAACAGATCGTGTTGCACTAGCCCTTGAGATGCTTCCAAAAAAAGACAGTGAGAATCACAGACAGAGGCTCCATATCTTTGCTGCAAAATACTTCCAAGTCCTCCCACATCCATCTGAGGAGAGACTGTGCATGCAGCCATCCAGGGCTGGAAACATATCCTCATTAGAACGTGATCCCCCTCGATGACAGAACAATTGAGTGATTTCTCTACTTGATACTCAGCACTCATTTAAACATGAGTAAAACCAGCAGGACACGGTGATGCCCATGGATGCCTTTAATAGGGATGAAGGCCAGGTTGACCAGGAAGAAGGGAGAAGGGAGAAGACAAAGATGCTCCAGGAAGGCTGTGGCCATCATCAGTATCGGCCTGTGCACTGCTGAGCAGCCCCAATCAATTGGGAGTAATCCAAGACTCCCAAACTTCACTGGTTCCCAATATTCTGGTGAGTTGGCATGAAGGTTAAAGCCAAGAAGAAGATGCTCAAGTGGCCAACCCAGAAGAGCCCTGACCAGATGCTTCTTTTCAGCCAGATTCTGCCCCGACCTTCCCAGCTTACCCTCTCCATCAAGTGCTCCTCCCTTATAAATCCCAGAATGGAGCTCTCACCCAAAGTTAAGTCCTACTAGAGACAGAAATAGTCAGAATATATATATATATAAGAATATATATATATATATTAGAATGGTGTTCCTCAAAATTTGGGGCATCTGGGTGGTTCGGTTGCTTAAGCATCTGACTCTCGGTTTTGGTTCAGGTCATGATCTCAAGGGATCAAGTCCTGTGTCAGGCTCTGTGTCAGCTCTCTCCCTCTCCTCTGCCCTTCCCCTGCTCTCTCTCTCTTACTTTCTTTCTCTCTCTCAAAGTAAATAAACATTTAAAAAAATGGTGTCCCTCAAAATTTAATTTAAAGGATTTTATTAATCTGTGCATTCTCTCACACAGTTTTAAGTTGATATCCATAATTTTTAGGATTTTAAATATTTACAAAGGATGTAATTTCTAGTTTATTGTAAATATTGATATTCTAAAAATGTTCTGAGGACTATGAATCTACAAATAAGGCACCCTCTGTTTTCACTATTAATAACAAGAAGGAATTTGAGGCACATTCTCACTGATCTGAATTTCTGTCTTGTTTGTATATTCTGTGTGATTTCAAGGGTGGTGGAAAGTTCCATATTCATGTCTCATGGATCTACATAGCTTCAAGTAAAGGTTTCATTATATTGAGATAAGATGTTTTATATTTTTTTAAATATTTATTAAATTATGTAGAGGAAATGCTTTCATTATTTCTAAAATATTTTTATAAATATCAGATATTCCAACTAGAAGGAAAAGAGGAAGAAGGAAATGGGGAGTTATTTTTTAATGGGTACAGAGTTTCTGTTTGGAATGATTAAAAAGTTCTGAAAATGGACCTTGATGAGGGTGGCACAATGCTGTGAATGCACTTTAATGCCACTGAACTATATAAAAGTGGTTAAAATCATGAGTTTGATGTTGTATACCTCTTACCACAATTTTAAAAGCAAACAACCACAATGAACTACATACCTACTAAGATGGCTAAAATTTACGTAACGAAAACGTAGCAAGTGTTGGAACTGCTCATGAAGTTCAAGATGGTACGATTGTGTGAAATAGTCTGTCAATATCTTGCAAAGACAAATATACGCTTACCCATTTTTGGTATTTATTGAAGAGGAATGAAACACGTGTCCACACAAAGACTTTTAAAAGAATGTTTGTTGGGGCGCCTGGGTGGCGCAGTCGGTTAAGCGTCCGACTTCAGCCAGGTCACGATCTTGCGGTCCGTGAGTTCGAGCCCCGCGTCAGGCTCTGGGCTGATGGCTCAGAGCCTGGAGCCTGTTTCCGATTCTGTGTCTCTCTCTCTCTCTGCCCCTCCCCCATTCATGCTCTGTCTCTCTCTGTCCCAGAAAATAAATAAACGTTGAAAAAAAAAAATTAAAAAAAAAAAAAAAAGAATGTTTGTAGCAGTCTTACTCATAATAACCCCCAATGAAAACAACCCAAATGTCCGCCAACTGACAAAAAGATATATATCCATTCGTGGAATGCCACAGAGCAATTAGAAGGCATAAAATATTGACACGTGCTACAACACAGAGAATCCTAAAATAATTATGCCGAGTGAAGACATCCAGATTAAAAAAAAAACACAATTATATAGGGTTTGATTTCATTTATATGTAATTCTAAACAAACAAACAAACTCCGGTGATAAAAGGCAGGCCAGTGGTTGCTTGGGGCTGGGAATCAGGGTGGGTACTAAATGGGAAGGGAAGAAACTTGTTGATACAGTGGACTGTTCTATAGATTAATTGTTGTGGTAGCTATACAACTGTATCATACTATAAGTTGAAATTCATTTGACTACATACTTAAAAATTTTTTTTTTAATTTTGTCAATATGACTCATCTTTCTCCTGGACCATATTAAGCACCTTGGACTCTGCCACTCCAGGCTGCCATTCCCGTAGAGCCCTAGGGAAGCCAGTGACGACGTTTGGACTTGCCCTTTGCTCTGCTTCAACCTCCTAGCCTGTGTGGTCTTCTCTAATTGCTTGTAGTGTTGCTAGGAGCCTTCCACTTTCAAGCAGAGATAGCGGTTACAAAATCTCTCCATTTAGTGTTGGCTTTGGCTACTGCTTCAGTCCACTCTCTCATCCCAGGCCCCACGACTGCATCTTCAAAAGCCCCGAGAACAAGGCCAACCGCCCTGCCCACAGCCCAGTCTTGACTCCGGAACCATTATGTAATTTCTGAATTTTTATCATCAGACAGTGTTTAAGTAAGTTATGAACACATTCCTCAGCCATGCTTCACAACAAAGGGAAAATGGCTTTTAATTCCTTTGTATCAAGCTTGCCTAGCAAAGAGCAAGTTGGGGGCTAAGGTAGGAGTAGAAAGGCTGGAGGAGGAAACAAAGGAAAGGTCATAATGCAGAACTATATGGAGCAATATATTACCCGCCATAGCATGCGTCCTAATATTTCTTTAGAGAATAGTCATAATAAACAACACTCCCTAAAGAACTACAACACCTGCTACTGATTTTTTTCTCCCCTCGAACTGGAAATCATGGGTGGAATTCTGCAAACAGAAGAGGACTCTGGCTCTTGCTTTTACACAGCTGGAAAATGTGCTCTCAAGATGTCCATGAGCACCCAGATGGTAGCCTGAGCACAGAGATGGATGGGGAAGGAAGCCCAGGAGAGACAAAAACAATGACAGAGAGATGACCTAGAAAGATGGAGGGACATAGAGACTAAAATCCAGATTCAATCTCTCCTGGCAACCTATACTGTCTGTTTAACTCGCTGATTCCCTAACCGCTGCTGCCATATTTAGGATTCAACAAAGCCCCAGGAAGCCTTTTGCCCCAAGCACCCTTTGTGCTTAATTGTAAAACTCAGATGCAGTTGGGAAAAAAATATATATAATCCATATGTTTCTGCTCATTTACACTTAAATCATCTGAATATGGTGTTTTAACCCCAATTTGTCATTCACAGAAACTTCAGAGACTTAAACAAATCTCTGGAGGCTCGTCCCAATCCCTCTCCCACCCCTTTGTGGTCCTGCATTGAATACACGTATTTGAATTCAAGAGTTTGAGGGTAAGTACAGGGATTTGCAGGAAGTTTTCAACGAAGTTTTCTTCCCCTTTTTTGTGCCCCTTCAACTTGCTGTGAACGGTCTTTCTCAGATACCTTTGCTGGCTTTTTCTCTGCACTTACACTCTTACTGTTGATGCCCCAGGGCTCAGTCATTGCTTTTTTTTTTTCTTTTCTTCCTTAGCTCCTCTGTCTCCCTAGGACATCTCCTTGAGTCCAGTGGCTTTACATTTTTTTTTTTCAACGTTTATTTATTTTTGGGACAGAGGGAGACAGAGCATGAACGGGGGAGGGGCAGAGAGAGAGGGAGACACAGAATCGGAAACAGGCTCCAGGCTCCGAGCCATCAGCCCAGAGCCTGACGCGGGGCTCGAACTCACGGACCGCGAGATCGTGACCTGGCTGAAGTCGGACGCTTAACCGACTGCGCCACCCAGGCGCCCCAATTGAGTCCAGTGGCTTTAAGTACCATCCATGCTATAATTTATATCTCTGATCTTGACCTCTCCCCTGAGTTTCCTACTCCACTGACATTTGCACTTAGCAGTCATATAAGCACCTCACATTCAAGTTTCCAGTGATATTTGTGGTGCTATTTTTGCAACCTCTTGCGAACCTCTGAAGTATTTCAAAATCGAAAGTTTAAAATTTTATGCTGAAAAGAAATTCTTGCATGCCTGAAACATACTCTTTCTCTACATTTGCCATCTCAGTAAAAGGCACAAATTTTACCTGCATTAAGGGGAAAAAAAACAAACAAACACAGAGTTGCACTGGTTTCCTTCCCTTTTCTCACCACCCTCATTAGCAAATTCTGTTGACTCTATCTTGCATTTGTCTACTGCCCTCCATTACCACTGGCCTCATCCTGGTCTATGCCATCATTAACTCTTGGCTGGGTGTAGTAATTTTTCTACTGATGCTCAACAAATTGCCACAAAGTTAGCAGTTTTAAACACATATTTATTATCTCAGTTTCTATTATTGGCCAGAAGTCCAGGCACAGGGTGGGTGGATTCTCTCCTCAGGGCTTCATCAGACTGAAAGTAAGGATCAGACAGAAATGGATTTGCATTGGTACCATATAGTCCTCTTCAAAGCTTGCTCAGGTTATTGGCAGAATTCAGTTCCTTAAGGTTGGAGGACTGATGTCCCCATTCTTTTGCTGGTTATCAGGTGGAGAATGCTTTTGGACCGGCCTCAGGTCTTAGTTACATGGTCCCTTTATAGGTCTTCTCACGCTTCCTATCTCTCTGATTTCAGGAAGGGCCCAATCCCCAGTGAGAGCTCACCTGATTAGATCAGGCTTACCTGGATGATCTTTCTTATAAATAACTAAAAGTTAGCTGTTTAGTAACCTAATCAGATGAGTAATATCCCATCATATCCATTTCCAGGGAGGAAATCACACAAGGTATGCCCAATAAGGCGTAGAAATCTTGGGGGCCACCTTAGAATTCTGCCTACCACACTAGACAGATATGAAGCTTCCTAAATGTCCTTCCACACCCATTTTCCGCTCCATTTTTATTTCCCACACAAGATCAAGTGTGTATATTATATACTTCTGCTCCACTGCTGCCTAACACCTTCCAGTGTTCTCCCATTTCATGTAGAATAAAGTCCAAATACCTGGGAATAAATGTGATGAATGAGGTGAAAGATGTGTACCCTAAGAACTGTAAGGCATTGATGAACAGAATTGAGGGAGACAAAAATAAATGGAGAGGCATCCCCTGTTTGTCTCCCAGAATTAATATTATTAAAATGTCCATAATACCCAAAGCCATCTATACACTCTGGGCAATCATCATCAAAATTCCAATGGAATTTCCCCCAGAAACAGAAAAATATCCTAAAATTCATATGGAACCACAAAAGATCCCAAGTAGTCAAAGCAATCTTGAGAAAGAATAAATCTGGAGGCATCATGTCTCCTGATTTCAAACTATACTACAAAGCTATAGTAATCAAAACAGTATGATACTTGTGTAAAAACAGACACATAAACTAATAGAATGGAATCAAGAGCCCAGAAATAAATTCATGCCTATACAATCAACCAATATTTGACAAGAATATTCAATTGGGAAAAGATAGTCTATTCAATAAACAGTACTGGGAAAATTAGATATTTACAGGAAAAGAATGAAGTTGGACCCCTATGTTCACCACTCACAAAAAATGAATTTGAAATGGATTAAAGACATAAATGTAGGACCTGAAACTGTGAAACTACTAAAAGAAAAAAGGGGGGAAAACTCCTTGACGTTGGTCTTGGCAATGATTTTCTGGATATGACACCAAAAGCACAGGAAACAAAACAAAAATAAACAAATGGACTCCATCAAACTAATAAGCTTCTGCACAGCAAAACAAAACAAAACAAAAAACAGTCAAAAGAAATGAAATGGCAAACTACGGAATGAGAGAAAATATTCATAAACCATATATCAGATAAGGGATTACTATCTAAAATACATAAAGAGCCCATACAATTCAAGAGCAAAACGCCAGAAAGCAATCCAATTAAATAGTAGACAGAGGAACTAAAGATACATTTTTCTAAAGAAGATATACAAATGGCCAACAGGTGCACGAAAAGATGCTCAACGATTCTGTGTCTCCCCCTCTTTCTGTTCCTCCCCCACTTGCACTCTGTCTCGCTGTCTCTCTCTCAAAAATAAATAAAGGATAAAAAAATTGAAAAAAAAATAAAAGAACAGGACTTAATCCTGGCAGAAGCATGATCAAGGGGTTTGGCACTCTGGCTTCTGTCAATCTCCCACACTCTACAAATGTTACAGTTTGGGCAAAGGACCAGAGATATGAAAGAGCAACAGAGATTATACAAATAAATAATGAACATTCCCTCCTTCCATCCTCACCTTGCCCTCCTGTCTTCTTGTTCACATTTTAGCAAACATTTTGCTTCTGTCCTGCATCCTTAGATCACTGTAAGTAAACCGTACCTGGTTTCTTTCCACCCACCCGCATCTTCAAGCAACCACGTCTCCAACATCTGAGGGTCAGAAGCTGAGAAACTGGAAATAATTTACTTCTCTCGGAATTTTGTCTTAGGTAGACCCTGATTATGTCATCAATTATAAGGCAACAATTTAGTATGTGTATGATAATGTATGTGAAATCATAAAGAGATTGTAGAAAAGGTTCTGTAATAAAAAGAAAACACATCTTTTTAAAGGTCACTTGTTTCAATCTTCATTGCTCCTTTGACCCCTGTTTGTCTATCATCTGGCAGAGGAGATAAAGTTTGCTTGCTTTCCTCCTTTGTCTTTTTTGCTGACCAGCAAGCTGGTATGGCCCTTTTTTTTTTTTTTTTTTTTTTAGGAGTTAGCTAAAACTTCCTTAACATTAATGATGAATGGTTGTTGGTTAAGAAGAACTAGCCAACTTAGATAACACACATTGAGAACCTCATACTGGAAGACTTTCTGCCAATTGCAAACACTCTTCTGAGAAAATAATAGATTTAATAAAGGCCAAACCTGCTTAAGCTGATTGGCAATACTAAATGAGAAGAGAGTGGAGTTCATTCCATCATCCAATCATCATTTCCTAAATTTCCACTCAACTCAAATCTCTGAGTCACTTTAGTTCCTGAGATGGCCCTATAGGCTCCATCCTGCCCTTCTGGTTATGGCAGTTTAGGGCAGAGATGTCCACAGACAACCCCTGAAAATGTGTACACCAGGTTTCCCAGCCAGTCTGTAGGGGGCTGTTCTATTGTTCCTACATGGACTGGATTCTAAATAAAGTCTTTCAAACTTATACAGTCGGCTGAAGTTGCACTTAACCGAAGCTTGCTCATACCTGACAAAGCCAACTGGACAGAGAAGTCTGGATTTTCATTTTGTGCACAGTTAAATCTGGGCTGTGCTTCATTATTGCACACAGCAAAATGCAGGTGGTTCAGAGCAAGAAAGGAAAACCCTTGCATAGGATTCTGGGTTCCCCAGGACCTTCTGAACAGGGCAGGGAATTGGGGAGAGGGGTTCCAGCAATCTCCTGCACAGGCTCAATGAGTATGGTCTGTACAGATCACATGGTTGATACAGAACCCCTAATTATGATTCCCAGAGTGAATGAGCAGATATCTAGACAGATATGAGATATCCACTTGTAAACATGATCTTGTTATTTGCAAGATGAAATCCCATTGCATCACTCACATTCCCATCCAGCTCTAAAATACTTCTTTCAACAGAAGTTTTAATGTATGTAGCATTATGTTTTAATTTTAAAACAGTATCTATCTATGTTAGGGACACCTGGGTGGCTCAGTCGGTTAAGTGTCTGACTCTCGGTTTCCACTCGGGTCATGATCTCATAGTTTGTGAGTTCAAGCCCACGTCGGGCTCTGAGCTGACAGTGCAGAGCCTGCTTGGGATTCTGTCTCTCCCTCTCTCTCAAAATAAATAAATAAACTTAAAGAAAAACAACGTCTGTTAAAATTTCAAAGGAACATGCTAAAATTCTCTATATTATACCTCTTGTTTATCAAAGTGATCAAATGGTCCATTGTCAGATTATGTGAGTAGAATTTGGGAAATAACTGAAATACGGTAATCATAGCAGTGCATTTGTTGTGCCTTCCACTTGACAACCCCTTCCTCTAAACTCCCACAAATATGTTTGCCTGGCAATCGTTAATTCGTCTTTTGTTTTCCAGTTTGGACATTTTGTTCTTTTTATAATTCCATTGCAGTTCGCTTAACACCATGAACTATATCACGTTATGAGGTTAGAAACATTGTAATAATGTACTTACATTTCTGCCCCCCCCCATTGTACTTCTCATTCCTTGAGGGCAGAGAGTATACTCTTTACCAATTTATCATCAACCCCTAGCAGAGTTCCTGGCAGAAAAATCAATGTAAGCTTAAACGTTTGTTAAATTTGCAAAGCATTTTTATGTACCTCATGTCATTTCATAACAGAACAATCCTGTGAGACAGGTATTATTATCCTCATGTAAGCGTTGAGGAAATTAAAGCTTAGGGAGATTAAATGATTGGGACAGGGGCGTACTGTTAATAAATGCCATAAATTTTACTCTACACAAGATATTCTAAACACCAAAGCCCATATTCTTTTCAATATGCCACAGTTGCCTGTTGAGATGCTGTTTCTCTCTCAACTGAGGAAATGGCCGTTATTGTCATTTTGCGGGTCAAGAAAAGCAGACCCTGAAACTCTGCCAGGTAATTCAGTTCTCTGGCAGCAATGGGACCCAAGAATAGGAAACCAGCATTACTATTCTGCGTCCTAGCCAATTCATTTGCATGTAATTAACACCATGTGTCCCTTGATCAAATAAGCCTACAAATAAGATGAACATGGACCAACATACCAGTCCAGACCCTCCTCGCAGTTGGCAGAACTTAGTAGCGTGCTGGATATAGAAGAAGCACTTATAACAAATGTTATCCTCCCCCCTCCTTTTGTTATCTAACACACTTAGGAAAATACCAATCACATGCTTATGATGGCATCTCATCCCATGATATACACATTCTCTTGTCGTCATGCCCACTAACTCCACTTCATATTCTTTTCATATTGACCAATTGGGTATGAGGAACCCCACCCTGAGTTTCAAAACCCCTGAAACTAGCTTCTGAAATCCTTCAGCTGGGGTTTAAAACTTGGGTTTACAACAAAGACAGGTCTATTCTATTCAGTTTCTCCACTGGGAGATTCCCAAGGGAATACTCAGGGGTCCTGAGATGCTCAGGGCATGGGGATCACTTTTTTTTTTTAAATCTGGACCACCTGAGAACCTTCCAGGTAAGTCTGAGCAACCTGGGATCCTTCAGAGCCCCAAGACCCAACTGAGCCCAATCTCATGTCCACTTCCTCAGCCTTTGGCAGTTTCTGGCACCTGCCCTCTACAGCTGTGTCTCAAAGCTCAGTGATGGGAGGGCTTATCCTGTTTGATTTACACAACATCCCAAAGGGCTCAACCCCAATCACTGCAACAATGGTCGGCAAGAAACAAAGAAGCCGCATGATTTCACTAAAAATCCATATTAAAGCAAAAATGGTCCCACATGCATGTCTCTTTGGCTCCCATTTTGGAAATTAGATGTTGACTCACCTCTAATTCTAAAGAATCTGCTTGGCTTTGGGATCAGAGAATTGCCAGTGAAACTTGAGATGTGGTTTTTAAAAATATAAAAGCCCTGAGTTATTGGTTAACATTTTGCAGTAAGAATGTAATAAAAATTGGCAAAGATTAGTCAGAACCTGGTAATAAAAAAGAGAAAGAGCCAAGGAACAATAAGATGTCCAAACTAAAAAAAGAATAAGAGGTCATCTTGACCATGATGTTATGTTTGACCAAAGACGTCTAGAAAACTTTGAGGGAATCCTGGAATCTGCTAGAAGTTTTATAATTTCAAAAGAGAGAGAGAGAGAGAGAGATTTGAGAATTGACCAAGAATGAGAATGATGAACAAAGATGGAAGAAAGTCAACAGTGTTTGGGCACTTCGCACCAAAACAGCTCAAAGGCAATGTAATTCAGAATCAAATTATAATATCTTGAAAAGAAGAAGTATATTTTATTGTGCCTAGTGTACAGGGACTTTTTGTCTTTCCACCATGGCTCATGTAGTGAAGTGATTGGCCAATATCCTGTACAACAAGGATATGATGTCCTTGCCGAGCTCTTATCACACAGAAGCTATTCACTATGATTACAAGTCCTAAAGGGTCCTTAACTCTAAGAAGTGAACTGAGAATACTTTCCTTACAGAAAGAATAAATGCTGAATACCCAAGGATTCATCAGATTTGTCTTAGATTCTGGTAAAGACTCAATAAATGTTTACTGAAGAAACGAAGAATGCATTTGGAAGGGTAAGAAATCCCAATCCCAATAATAAGAGACAGTTCATCTCTGGTTTAAGAGGAAGACTTTAACTAGCTAGTACTTGAATGCTAATCATCACTGTGCTTAATACCTAATTTTAGTACTGCCTGTGTTACTTTGATTACCTTCACGTGCAACTATTTGTTTTACATGCTACACAGCAAATATGTTGAATTCGCTCAGGACAATATTCACCAAGCACCTTCTATGTGTCGGACACTGTGCTAGTCACCAGTGACACCAAAAAGTTTATCATTATACTCATTACATTTTAATGAGTAGATAAACAGAATATCACCATAATAGAGGTAAGTTCTCGAACAGCAGAGGGGAACACAATGCAAACCAAAAGGAAAGTACTGAGCCCATCATCGTATTCAGTTTTGCTTCTCCCGTGCCTAGCAGTGGGAGATGACACACTTTTCATAAATAAATGAATGGATAAATGGACAAGTGTTGCATTTAAACAAACCACACAGTTACAGAAATATGACTAGGACAGTCTTTCTTAGGGAATTCTGGGACTCGCATTGAAAAGGAGATCAATTTAGAAGCCTCTCATTACATACCTGTGGGGCAGTATTACAGGGTTAAGAGGCATTGGTTCTCTCCTAAGACCCCAAGGTGGCAACGTCCCTGAAGATTTATCCGATACTTGCCTCTCTAAAGAAATCAAATTCTAAAGAAATCAAAGCTGAATCTAGCCTGGTGATGTCTCTGCCCTTTAGAATTCTTGACGGCACAAGAAGAACAGAATTTGTTTCTCAGAAGCTCCAACAGATGTATGGCTAGCTTGCGTGCAAGGCCTTGGTGAAAACCACACCGTGGGAATTGCTGGAAAATTAAAGGGTCCCACAGAAATAAATGTGGAGCCTGGACTCTTACTTGGGTAAATATGCCATTTTCATCATCTCTTCCTTGGGGAATTGTGGGCAGAGATCAGATCAGGGACCCTTCACACTTCCAGCACCTCTTAATGAAGTTTAGCAGATAACCTGCAAATAAAGCCAACTTCACCATCCATTACTCTTCTGAGATTGTAAAATCAGTGTCACATCAATACCACAAATATGAGACTATCAGCTCATAAAGTCACTGGTTGTCTAACAACCAGTCCTATCCCTGGAACTATATTATGACCCAGGCAACCAAGCCAGCTCTAGGCAACTGTCCTGGACCATCCCTTTTTGTGCTCAACCTGTTGCCCCACCACGACCTACTCTTCTATTCACTCCTCATCTTTGATACATCGCCTAGCTTACTTGACTTGGAGACTGTGATATTCTTACTTGGATCTGTGACCTTCTGCTCCACCCCCCTTCGGATTTTATGCCAGCTTGTCCCTAGTTTGGGTAGCCCTTCCCTCCTCCACTCTTGCCCAACCTCTGCCTCACCCCAAAACCTGGAGAGGGGGTCTGAAGCACCAGGAACCACAGAAATGCTTCCACGGCAATCTGTTGGTGGAACTCAGGACCCCAGACTCCCTGAAGTAGTCATGGTCCAGTAGAAGGAGCGTATACTCTGAGACAAAAGACCTGGGCTCAACTGCTAGCTGAATAAGTAGCTGTGTGACCTTGGGCAGACTCAATTTCTTTGATATACGGTGCCTCTGTGTATAAACAGCAATGACGTAATAATACCATTAGTCCAAAAGACTAAGTCACCAAAGAATAAGATGTCTGAATATGCCTATCAGCACTATTCACTCTTTGGTACTCTGACCAGCTTCAAATGGAGCTTATGAACACAGAAGTCTGGTCTTGGCAGGGAAGAGCAGGTAGGAGGAGGCCCCTCACTTTAATTGGTGAATTCAAGTGAACGAGTTGGGCAGAAGAACTATACCACATCGAAATATGACTTCTACAGACAAATTCAAAGAAACTATTATTAGAAGGAGTAAGAGAGGAGAAGAACTAAGCAAAAAAATTTTTATCAACTTTCAGGGTAAGGATCAGACCTGCAAACATGATTAGCGCAATGGCAGACCAAGGTCAGCCCTCTTCTGTGGGGCTGGAAATAATACCTGCCTGCATATTAATCTCTTTACACCCATCCACATACACAGAGTAGAGACATCAGAGCTGAGATACCAAAGGACAAGAGCTCTGTGATGGTGAGAAAGTGAGCACTAAACATCAGGGGGGGCTTGTGCGAGCCAGAGGTGAAGTTGCCTGGGCTGCATTCAGAGGGGCCAGCTTCCAGGCCAGCACCTGTGTTCATCACGCCTGTCTGCGTCCAGGACTCTCAATCACCCATTTTGAGAAGTCTAGCTTCACCACCAACTTGGGAAAAGAATTAACGTGGTGATGTTGCCCCTGATGAAAATACACTGGTGGGTTTGAACGATCTCTTCTAAATTTGCCTCTATTAAATTCACATGTGCAGCAAAGCGGTTGGTGCCTCGTATCAGTTACAACATATGGATTTTGGAAAGTGAGAGCATGGCATAAAAGGGGGTGTGTGTGTAATTGTAAATGTGCTTTATAAGCAGTCCTAAATCATCAAGGAGAATTATTTCCCCATTGGGAACGTGTACATGGGTGCACACACACACGCACACACGCATACACACACACACGCCTCAAAACATACAAATTCTCTTTGCTCCCCATCTCTTAGGAAAATGCATCTTTGACCTCTCTCTTCAAAAGGAATATATCAAAGCCATATTTTTTTCTAGTTGCCTACTTGGTTCAATGTTTCAAAGTAGTACACAGCGGGGGGGGGGGGGGGGGGAGGGGCGCTGGGGTGGGAGAGGGCGGGCAATGAGGAAACCCAAGCACAAAATGAAATTCCCCATTTTCTCAACAGTTACATGCTAACTAACTAAAGCTCACGCGGTTAAATAAGTGCCCGCTAATTCACTTTGGACTTTTGCTGATGGTTTTTCCCTAGACCTTCTCCACCAGAAAACCATTCTGGGTGACTGGCAATATTTTCATTAAGGCTAGAAATATCTATTTGTCTTACAGTAAGGAAGACGGCTGAATTTAATATTTGAGAATAAGAATAATTGGTTGCCTCCACCCAAAAGACCAAGCGGTTTCCATGTTATCAGACGCTTGAACAAAAATTAAGTTTGTTGAGGAAAGTTCTAATGACCTAGGTGAAGTCATATCCATGTAGCTAAAAGTGAGACCAAAAATAAGACTCTGAATTTGGTTATTATTAGTAGGAATATGTTTCTTGGGCCCTCACTGTCACATACAAAAAGAAAATATGTTATTTTCTGGACCACAATAGCTTCCCAGTGTGTATCTATCCGTAAATTTAATGCTTTTACATAATCATAAAATATCGGTATTATTAATAATAAAAGCACTTAATGCTCTGAATGCTTAAAATCATGCACAATACCATGGCTGTCATTTTGCAAACATGATCCCTTTGGATCTTCACAGTAATCCATAAAGTAGGTGAAATTGTCAACATCTTTACAACTGAGAGAAATGACGCTCAGTTAAGCAACCCTCTTCTGCTCACACAGCTAGCAAATAGAGATCAAATATGAATCCGCAAACGCCCAACTTCGAAGCCTGTGCTCTTAAATACTACACAATTCCACCTATAAATACATTCACTAATGACTTGTGCTTGATCGTATACAATACATCAACCGCAGTCAACAATTAGAAAAGTGGGAAGGTCCAAGTTGTCATTGTGGCTAGGCTACCATGAGCCTTTTACCTCCATGGTTTAGTTACATGGTAGCAGTCAGCCATCAGTGCCCCAGAAAAGAGAGTGTCTTACTCCTACTGTCTGAGTCTGAAACCCTGGGAAGGATATTGGCCAGAAGAGCAAAAGGTAGTGACTCTAAAAGGACAAGAGCATTTTGGAACCATGCACTCCATGATGACTTAGTTTTTTTCTTCTGGAAGGATACTGCCTGGCTTGGGATTACTTCCTCTGAGTAATGGGCTCACACTCTGGTAGACTTGTTCCAGGTGCCACAACAGCCACTCTCTGCTCCCATGTGTTGACCCCTACAAGTTTGTTACTCAAGGAATAAAAGGTTTGACCTCACTACCATTCCTCCTAAGAGACTGGGTGCTTTGATATGGACTGAAATTACAGGCATTTCACGATGAACAAAGGCAAAAGAGTGATGAATGAAGACGGAGGCTAAACACAAATATTTAAACATCCAGAGCCTGTATTTATAACAGAGATGCTATCGGCACATGGCTTGTGTGCGTATTTGGGGGGTGGGGGGGTGGGGGAGTCAGTGCGTTTCTTTAGTAGGACAAGATTGGAATAGTACCATCATTATTCTGTGACCTGAGGCAACAAGTATTCATTGGAGAAATATTAAGACGCAGGCAAGGGAGAGGCTGAAGAAAGAAATGGATACAACCAGTTGGGGCCAACCCCCAATTCCCCAGCTTGTTGATGGAAAAATCAGTCAAATGACTCTCTGTTGACCTAGTATTTGAGAGGGAGGTATTAGGTGGCAGTTATTCCTGAAAAGAGGTCACTATTAAAGACGACGAAAGGCAGCTGGTTGAGTCATTAACTACTGTGGTTTCAAAGCCTCGGTATTAACATAAAGCCTGGTGCTTCTTTCAAATGTAACCCAGCGTTCTAGAAAAGACAAAACAGTCTCTGTAGACATAAGAAGGTCCTGGTTGGAGAGACACGTAATCACAAATAAAAGGGATGGTTTTTACCTATTACAACTGTCAGCCAAGAAGCTCATAGAATAGGTTTCCAAATTGTTTTCCTTTAGCACTTGAGAGAAGTTGATAGCAGGCACGTCTGATTATCACTTTGTGGCAGAGAGGGAAACTTGAAGAGCATAAATCTACAATGATCGTCTCCGGACCTCTTGGTGACTGAAAGATGCTTCTGGAAATGGATACGGATGACATACGAGAGCTTATGGCGTCTGGGAGAAGCAATCTTGATTTCGAATATGAAGAGAACTTCAAGCAAAGCGTGCTCTTGTGCAGAACATGCAGTCAGCTTTGAAGTCCTTTTAGATGTCGAATAGCCCCCAAGAGATCGCTCCCATGAAGGAGTTGAATGGGACAGTCCTGTCACTTTGATCCGGCCCCCATTTCTCCGGCGCTGACCACGTCAAGTACCATCAGATCTCAGATTTCCCCCAGATTCCTGATATCAGGCATGTCTGAGAGGAAAAGCACGTCAAGATGAGTAAATAAGACAGAAAGTCACTAGAGACTTTTGGATCTGGAAAGGACAGTCACGTGTTTACAAGGAGAAGGAGAGACCAAGAGAATGGAGCCATTTGTCCGTATAGCTCATTAGTGACAGGAGCAGTGGCTTTATTTGCCAATGTCCCTGATCCCCCAGCCCATCTTCCACTGTGTTGATTGCTTCTGAAGCTTTTCTAGAGAAGACAATCCATGAAATGACCCAGAATGCATCCTGCCTGGGTGGTAAGACAATTACTCTGTCCGCATCTGCTCAGGTCTTTGCCTGGGGTCAAATAATTTTCATTTCTGGGTCTACCCTGCCCCAAACAAACCAAACTGGATTTGGGCAACAAACAGAGCCGTTCCCTGT
The DNA here is from genome assembly GCF_007474595.2 of Lynx canadensis. NCBI lineage: Eukaryota > Metazoa > Chordata > Mammalia > Carnivora > Felidae > Lynx > Lynx canadensis. Next base: position 58,124,369 of record NC_044319.2, on the reverse strand, counting down.
GCCTGGCCTGAGAGCCCCGGGCTTCCCTGACACCCCTCCGGGCCTCCTGGGAGGGAAATGGCCCCGGGAGGAAGCACAGAAGGCTAGTCTCCTGTGAGCGCTTGTGGGCTCGGGGCTTAGAAATTGTTTTCTTTGTTTGCTTTTTTATTGCTGTTGTGTTTCAAAGTCCTGAGGCCACTGGCTAACTGATTTCTCCTTGCTGAACAGTGCTCGCCAGAAAAATAGTCCCTGTGGCCAGAAAGGGAGGGGGCTGCCCAAATTGGAATGTTGGAGATTTTTAACATTTTCTCCCTCTTCCCTCTCTGCTCTAATCTCCATCCAACCACAAACACGCAGCAGTTTTGATCCTCTGATGTTATCTTTCACTACGTTTCACACTCTTTCTCGCAGGAGCCATCAGTCCTCCTGATTGTGCCAGCTGGCCCTTCCATACAGGGGACTTCAGTCTCCTTCTGCTCCGCACAAACACACCAAGGCTGAGACACACCCGGTTCCAAGGATTTCTATACCCGGTCACCCCAGCTCATAAGGCAATGGTGATTTGAACAAGCATCATCCGAGCCCTTGCTGGGCTAACACAGGTACGCGTGCGTGCACACACACACACACACGCACACACACATCCCATTTTCCACCAAAGGGCTCTTTGCTCTGCAGGTCAGCGGTCCATCACTGTGACCATTTCTGTATCTCTAGATGGAGACACCTGGAGACACCCTCATTTCTCCAGGCAAGAACTGCTTCCAGGGAGACAAGCGAAAACAAGAGCATCCGTACTCAGTGGCCCTTCTCCATTCAGTCACCTGCTCCCCTAACTGGCCTCAGGTTTGGATCCGTTTTGTCACCACGCCAATTCAGTTCCCCCAAGGAAGGATGCCCAGCAGCCTACCTGAATAGCTTCCTAGGGCAAAAAGGGTACCTTAGAAATCTAGCTACAGAGGCCAGGTGGGTGACGGGGGTCCTCACACGTTTTTTTAGTCTACTGCAGAGGTCTTTTCTCTGATGGGCTGAAAATGCCTTTCTCCCCGCTTTCTTTTTTATTTTTTAAAATAGTTGCTACAAGCCCGTAGCTCACAGTTCTGACAAAGTATTAAAGAAAGCCTCCCCCATCCCAGGAAAGCTCATCCTCAAATCTGAGATGTTTGTTCAAATACTTGACATCGACTTCCTCTTGGAATGTACTCTATCTCAAAGAGAAGGAAAAAATAAACCAAACAGTTTGTTGCTTATAAGTTGGTAGGAAAAGGCCTTCCCATGATAAGGCTGGACTTCTATTTTAAGGCTTTATTTTTCCAAATAAACCCATATAAACAAGGGTGTTGGAACCTAAACTAGTCACCGAAAAACTACTCTTTGTGTGCCGACTGAAGCCGAGGCTGGGGTTCCCTGGGTGGGATTCTGGTCAGCCAGACTTTAAATTGAAGTGAAAAAAAAATAAACAAAACTTTCTCTCTATATATCCTCATTCTGGAGTCTTCCCCGATAGCTAAGAGAGGAGGCTCGAGAGCAAGAATCGGGGGTGTCCAAGATCAGATCTTCTTTGCTTTACGGATGCTGGATCTGTACGAGACAGCGTGCACGCATGGGGTGCTGTCCCTTAGGACAAAGGGGTGATGGGAAAGGATGATATGTGGGTTTCCACAAAGCCACCCTGGGGCATCCTATCCAGATATGTTTACAGAACGGAAAAATATTCATGCTCATATATCTCTTTTAGTTCTGCCCTTCCTGTTAGAAAGTTCCATCCTTTTCCTTTCATCCTGAGGGAGGAACTGGGAATCGGGTGGCTTTCTCCTGACTGCGCCATGCTGTGCTAGGGAAGGGGTGGGGGGCAGGGATGAGCAACAATGTCACAATTTTTCGGCTGCCATTTTGAGTGTGTGTGTGTGTGTGTGTGTGTGTGGTTTTTTTTCCCTTGGTTAGGCATCTGTTTTGTTGCTGCAGATTCTTCACTGGTTTCAAGAACTCCCACAAAGCTACTTTAGTCTGTGTGCTGCTGTTCACTTGGTATTTCCATGGGGGAGCAAGGGCCTACAGCTTCCTGGTCTCCCATCTTGCTGCCATCACTCCCACACCCACATTTCCTTAATTAGGCTACGTTGCTTCTACCTGAAGAAAAGCCAGACACACACAAAGCCACCTAAGCCATCATGTGATTAAGTAAAAAATCATGAGATAGTCCAGGTGAAGAATAGAGGAAAATGATTAAAGCTGGAATGATCCTTCATGGAAAAAGGAGGGATTGGCTGGACTCTACGTTCTCTCTCTCTGTCTCTCTCTCTCTCTCTCATGCCTGCGTGCGTGCACGCACACACACGCACACACACACAAATGCACAGCACAGAACAGATTTTCATTGTTGAGGATCTTCCATAAAGAAAGACACCCTGGAGGGCACCTGGGGGGCTCGGTCGGTTAAGCTTCAACCTCAGCTCAGGTTGACGATCTCACAGTTCGTGGGTTGGTTCGAGCCCCCCACGTCAGGCTCTGTGCTGACAGCTCAGGGCCTGGAGCCTGCTTGGGATTCTGAGTTTCCCTGTCTCTCTCCCCCTCTTCTGCTTGTGCTCTGTCTCTGTCTCAAAAATAAAAAAAACGTTAAAATTTTTTGAAGAAAAAAAGAAAGAAACCCGGGGTCTCCAGGTCCTTCCAAAATAATTCTGCAACACTTTTACTGAGTCCAAAGACGAGGAAAGTAAATTGTTTTCATTATAAGAAAGGGGGGGACCAATTTGTTTTGTTTTGATTTTGTAGAACGATCACTGGCATCTAGAAGTAAGCGTCAGGGTCTTTAGGACCTGTAGGGGAAGTTAACTTTATGAAAACCCATCCCTCGCTGTGCGAGAAGCCGTCTGGCACGAGAGGGTACAGTATTGCCTCCGGGCATAATTCTCCAGCATGAACAAATTGCTTGGACTAAGTTTGAGCTGCCATTTGTTTGGAGTCGGAGATGGTGCTGCGGTTGGGGTTTAATAGCTACTTTGAAAGGCTCGCGTTCTACTTCATATTGTTTTTAATTGTTCCATTTTCCAGATGTTTATTCCTAGATCGTTTCCCACAAACGTAGGGGGGGGTGGGGACTCCTTTTGAAAACCTGGATGGCTCTGATCCCTTTGGGCCAGAGGTTTTAGACTAAACTAAATAAAAACGGCGAGGGAAAAGGTGCTGGCAATGTGTTTGAAGACTCTGAAGAAATCCTCTCCACGAAAACAACAAAGGCGGGACCAGGAAACAAAGTATTAATTTCATGTTCCCCCATTAGCTTGCCACCTGTTCTTTCTGATCGTTACTCAGCAAGCAGAGGGGAAAAGGCTAATCTGTAGCACATTTATATCAACAAACTCGGGCAAAACTCTGCCTAATTATCCCCTTGAACCTGTGTCCTCTCCATGGAAGGCCGGTTCCCCACCTGGCCGGGAGCCAACTGCCGCAAGCTGGTCTCCATAAGCCCGACTAACGACAGCCCACTTTCACGCCGGGAGCTCCATAATTGCTCCGAGCAGTTTACAGATCCATTATTTTATGGCCATATTTCAGAAGGAGGGGTCGGAGGTTGGCAGCGCGGGATTCCTGGTAGGGCTGCGTATTGGACCAGCCTCACTTTGGAGTCCCGATCATTTCCTGGTAAAAACCTCATAGGCTTCCACTCCCAGGAAAGCTGCTTTCCTGACAAAAATCTCTCAAGGCACCATGGGAATGGGGAGACGGGGTGGGGCCTAGGAGGAGCACTGGACAGAAAGTCCGAACCCCTTATTCAACCACTCATCAGCCCTATACAACCTGAGCGAGCCCCGAAATCACAGAGCTCAGGAGCCCGTCTACTTCCACACCTGAATTTCAAAGTTTATTCATTTTTGGGACAGAGAGAGACAGAGCATGAATGGCGGAGGGGCAGAGAGAGAGGGAGACACAGAATCGGAAACAGGCTCCAGGCTCTGAGCCATCAGCCCAGAGCCCGACGCGGGGCTCGAACTTCCGGACCGCGAGATCGTGACCTGGCTGAAGTCGGACGCTTAACCGACTGCGCCACCCAGGCGCCCCTCCACACCTGAATTTCTACAGCATGCTCACATATACTGACTAAATGTGAAAAAAAAATTGGGGAGGGGGGTGTGTGAAACTCATTATGTACCCGAGACTGATCTCAACAGCCAGGCTACAGCTTTAGATAAAACCGATAAAGCCCCTGCCCCTCCCAAAGCATACCGTCTCATAATGGACAGTAAATAAACATAGACATGATACGACGTCAAGTATAATCAGTGATGTGGACAAAGTAAAGGCGAGTAAGGGGAGGCTATAGAAAGAGAAGCGGGTGCTATTTTATGCATGGCTGGGAGGGGCATCTCCCAGAGCGGATATTTGAACAGAGACCCTAATCGAGGACAGCAAGAGCTCGAGGAATAGATCAAGCGCGCTGGTCTGGCAGAGGGAACTTCTGAGCGTCTCCTCAGTGCAGCAAAGGGGTTGGTGTGGATGCCGCAGAGTGATCAGGGACAGTGGTGGGAGGTGACAGAAGAAAGGGACAGTGCTAAAATGGGTAGGGTCCCCTGGGACATGTTCAGAATTTTTTATTTACGCTGAGATGGGCTCCTTAATGATCTTGAGCAGGAGAGTCCCACGATCTCCTCTTCGACATGAGGTTTTACTCTGGTTACCCGGCAGGCGTGGATCGCACGGAGGAAACAGTGGAAGACAGAGACCGGTGGGGGGAGGGGTCTGGCTGTCCTAGGGGTCCCAGTGAGATGTGATAGGGCTTGGACCATGATCGTAACCTTGGAGGCAGTTAAACAGCACAGGAGACAAACAACAACGCCTAAAGCCACCAGAAATTGCTCTTACTATCCTATCCATGCAGCCTGGCTTCCTCTAATACTTTCTCCTTTTCTTAGGTTCAGAAACACTCATGGTAAAAAGGTTGTCATTTGGTTATCTCTTAGCAAATGCATGCTTTGTCTCTTCCTCCTAGTTTTGATGGAGACATTGATTGAAGCATCACACTTCCACGACCTCCAAGGCCCCTGGTCCCTGTGGGGGACAATCATTTATCCACCTGGTTTCTCCCCAGGCACCGCTGAGCCACTCAGAGGAGGATGGCCAGGCAGCACAGGGGCTACAAGTCTCCAGGCTAGAGTCCAAGAGCCCAGGTTCAAGTCCCAGCTCTGACATTTCTGGGTTGTCTCGGACAAGTTACTCAACCTCTGTGTTTCAACGTCTTCATCTGTAAAATGGAGATTCTAATAGCACGTCCCTGGGGTTTTATTGTGAGGATTGCATAAAATCATGTATGTGAAAGTCTTAGGAGTCTTCAGAGCATAGTAAGTCTCTGTTATACTATTACTATTAATGAAGTTAATGATTTCCCCCCATAAAAAGTATATCCAATCTTAGTGAGACACAAAGGAACAAACCCAATAAGTAATACTTCTGGACATAGCTTTACAGTTTTGGGAATATCACACACCGACATCTTGATTTCCCCTGGTACCCATTAGACATCCATCCTTCACTAATAAATAGGAGTCAGCTTTTCTCAGAGTGACTTTAACCTTCTGTAGGATGTCAGCAAGAGTGGGCAAAAGTTATTTTTTTGAGAAAGTAAATGTGGGAAACTGAGAGTTAAGCTCAAGCAGGTTTGTTTTCCGTGAGATTTTTCAAAGTCTTTAATACTGTATCACATGTACTGTAACTGCCCACGGGGCTCGTGCATAAGGGGCATTTTCTAAATCTGTAGGACCATGGAAACTGTATTTTCCCCTTGTTTTGTTTTAATAATACTAGACTAATACTTTTGGAACACACGTAGGAATATGGTAATACCAAGCACATCAAGCATTTTATTTTCATCCTGTGTCACTTTGACGGTGTAATTAATCTAAGAGCCAATGTGCTTGCTCTGCTAAAAACAAAAACAAAAAACAAACAAGCAAAAACAAACAAAACCAAACAAACATGAGATAATATATAAAAGTATTTAGTAATTATATAATTTAATAATTATAGTAATTATAAAGTACACTTATTGTTTCTATTAGGTCCCTCAAATTTTAATGGACAGATACCTTCTAATTCTACTCCTGGAATAGAATGGAAGTTATTTGAGTTCACTCTATCCAAATGCTTTGTTCCCCGTTATATTTTGTCTTCCCCAATAGGCATATCTGGTCTTTTAATGTTGTGCCCTGAGATAAGGTCTTTTCTGAAATGCTTCCCATCCCTGTGCTAATGATAGTTGTCTTGCTCAAGACTTTCTCCGGGTTTTTCCTCTCTGTCCTAAAGCAGTGGTGATCACAGTGCTCTCAAGGTCTGCCAGGTCCAGACTCACCATGATTTTGACTGTGATCAGTTCAGTTCACCATACTGTGCCCTTCTCAAGGACATGTCCCGTGGGACCTTTGACTGAAGTCCCATGATGACCTCATTTCCTTAAGGATAAGTTAATTTCCTAGGGTAACTTTTAACCTATCTCAACCTGTGTCCAGAAAAGAGATACATGAAGTGTAAGTTGGGGCAATGTTTGCCCCAATGGTTGAGGCAAACTCCAACCCTCTTAGGCACTGTAACTTTGTTATCCATCCCCTATATATACCCACCCTCTGAGAACAATCCAGGTAAGAATAAGGTGTGATCGTCTCAGCCCTTAAGGCACTCACATACCCATTGAAAATAAGCACCTACTAATACAAGGTTAACAGCAGTGCTGTAAATTTGGTAATATCCAGTATACGTGGGTGAAGTTTGACGGAATACAAAATACCAGAATGGTGTACGAGGTCCTCTGAGACTGAGTCTACGCCTTCTTCTCTAGCCTTATTTTTGCCATTCCCTTGTTATATCCTGTTATGTTCCAGGCAAACCAAATGAGTTATGATAATGCCTTAAAGCTATCTCCTATACTAGGGGGCTGCTGAGACATAGAAAGAGGGGGCAAAATAAATGGAAGATAAGATCTTTGTCTCAAAGAGTTTGTGCTTGAGTGACAAGAAGAGGTCTAAAAAAGAGAACCCCAAAATTTTAGCTCACACATCAGTCTAAAAACTAAATCAAATTTTGGACTATCAGCTCTATGGTTCTGAAATGCAGCGAGATAAGACAAGCAACTGTGATATTTATTTTACTCTCAAGTCTCTTCATCTTAGGTCAGTGGGTAGCGTTGATCACTGTTTGTGTCTCTCAGGAAATGGACTCCGTTCCAAACAGGTTATTTACCTCTGGTGAACCCAATTCTCCAGTCAAACCAAAAGCAAACCTCTCCTCGTAGCATACTAGTGATAACTCGGTAATTTCTCTGGCTATTGGCTAGTGACGTTAGATTTCCAGTCAAGTTAGCTTAGTTTTAACTGAGGATTCTCAAGAGTAACACCAAGCAAAATGACAGCAAACTGTCTTTTTTCTGAACCAGATCAGACACTCAAATGCCAAAGTCACAAGCTTAAATATACCATTGAGTATAGGAAAGTCTGCAAAATTCATCAAGATCCCCAAGGTCTTCCAAGATATTTTCCCTCCTTCCTGATATGTTTAGGCAGCATTTCTACAAGGAGTTTCTGGCGGTGCAAAGGGTGTCCCCTTTCCTTACAGCCCATCTTTTTTCCTTTGGTTTCATTCCACACCGATTCTGGTGAAATCGTAGCAATTTTACTGGGAAAATGCTTCAGTGCGTTAAGGATCCATTTGGGTCCACGTCACAGGAGACACCACCTTAAGGGTTTGGGAGGTAAAGTAGCATTTTCAAGATGATGTATTCAACTTTTTTCAAAAGTCAGGTTACTCGGCAAAAATAAATGCGTCCAACAAACATGTCTTTGGTTCTTGGTGTTTCCAAACATCCACCCATGAAGTGATCTTTTTCGTCGCTCTCAGCTATGCTGGATTCTAGTTACTGTAGTAAAACTCCAGGAGTTATGTACTGTACATAATAAAACTGATAGTTTATTAAGTTCAATAATAAAGTTATGTGCAAAACAAAGGCTAACATATTAGGAAGGTACGCTGTGCTGACCCAGACTATACCTTTATAGATTTTTAGCATCTGTAGGTAGTTATGTAGGATTTTACTATCTCCAGTTCAATATAGTCTTCTGATTAAAAACCTACTTACTACTTATCTGGTTGTTTTTTTATGAGCTTGCAGTCAGCATGCGTCACAAAATGTAATTTAGTCAGACACCTTGTCTTGGAGCAGATGGGAAGAATGCTTTGAAAAAATGAACAGCTACTCATTAAAAAATATATATAAAAACAAAAAAAACCACGAAAGCTGAGAAGCCAAGGGGAGCCATGATCCTCTCAGAACTCTGGCTCGAAGAGAAATCTACCCCTAGTGCGGGGGATCTGCCCTCTGTAGCTTGAACAAGCCTTTCGACCATGTTCCGCTGGGGCTAAGAAAGGAGATGTGGCTGGTGCAGAGCAATGACTGAGCCCAAGACGTGAACGTTGCATGCTAGGATGTGGTCAGATGTGCCCCAGTGTTTCCACACTAGGCCTTCCTGCCAGTGTTGCCTGCTGCACACTAAGGAATGAAATGAGGGAGACTCTGGGGTCTACTGGGAGAGTCACCAAATTATGACTGTACATGTGGATGATAGAGAGATGAGGGTTTCCGTCAAGGTAGCTTTCAAAGACAAGAGCAAAGAGGCTGGTTATTAAGTTTAAACGCCCTGTGCTACAGGCCTGAAGACTTCCCCATTATGTGAATAAGAAGGCAGGAGGCATTCACAGGGAAGAGGAAGCAGAGAGAACGCGGATGGAATGAAATGAACCTAGTGTACCTTGTTCTATTCTCAGTGCTCTTTTAGAAGAAACGTGTAACTGAACGGGATGCCCAGAGGGTAATAACTGCCTATCTCCTAAATTGTGGGAGTGTTGGCAGTGTTACTAGGTTGGTGCAACGGCGGGAGAGTGTTCACAAATGTTTCCATGAACGAATGCTGGAGTTCTTCGTGTTTGGGGATGGATTGTTGGCGAGTACAAAAAACAACCACCAATTTCCATTTATGAGTTGTACCTAAAACATTGTTTTCAGGTTGCCCAACTACGTAAGCCCTTGGAAAGGCAAGCAAGTATTGCGCCCATCTCTCATCCACTTTAACTGAAATACTGTAGACTATGGGCAAGTGAGTCACGAATGCCGTAGAACCTTGAGAGGTATTATGTTTCTGCCCTTCCTGAAGAAAAGGGAAAGACTTCATAGATATAGGAATGACCTTTATATTCATTTGTACAGAACCTGTATGAGTCAGTCTTCCCCGCAGAAAAACAAATCAATAGTAGAAATATATACATATCTATACTTTAGAGAGAGAAAGAAAGAATGAAAGATGAGACAGAAGGACAGAGAAAGAGGTTTTTTGAGGAAGAGGCTCATACTGTTATGGAGGCTGGGAAGTCCCATGATCTGCTATCTGCAAGCTAGAGACCCAGGAAAGCCAAGCTAGAGACCCAATGATATGGAGTCCAAAGGCCTGAGAACAAAGGCAGCAGAGATTATAAATCTCAGTCCACAGCAGAAGGAACCCAGTGTCCCAGCTCAAAAAAGGAGGCAAGAAGACAAAGAGGTGTATTCCTCCTTCTTCTGCCTTTTTGTTCTAGTCAGGCTTTCAGTAGATTCAACGATGCCCATCCACATAGGAGAAAAAATCTGATTTCTGATTCTCACCTAAATTTCGATTTGAATCTAAAATCTGATTTAAATGCTAATCTCTTCCAGAAACACTCTCACAGACACACGCAGCAGAGTTGAATCTAGACATCCTACGGCCCAATCAGGTTGCCATGTAAAATGAATTGTCACGGATTTTAAAGCACATTTGCATCTATTATTAAACGCTTGCATCAGCCATTAAAGCTGAATATTGTGTCTTATTTTCTGGTTTAAAACTGAGGTTCAGGTGAGTTTCATATGCATAAGCATGATTATTTTTATCAAATCACAGAATTTTTAAGCTAAAGAACTTTATTTTTTTTTAATTTTTCAAAACTCTTTTATTTAAGAAAGAGAGAGAGAGACCACGAGTGACGGAGAGGGGCAAAGGGAGAGAGAGAGAGGGAGAGAGAGAGAGAGAGAGAGAGAGAGAGAGGGAGAATCTTAAGCAAGTTCCATGCTCAGCATCTGTAGATCAATACATCTGGAGGAGAAAGGAAGGCATCAGGACTGGACAGAGGAAAAACTAGGCTACAACACAGTCACAACAAAAACCACAGCCTATCCCACAAGGAACCCTGCTGGAGCTGGGGTGGCCTTGCAGGGTGGTCCCAGGTTGGGGTAAAAGGGTGCAGGCCTTTGCATCCCAACATTGTCTGTCTAGTCATTGGATGTAAGCTGCCAGTGGGTACAGCAGATCTTCGTAGCTGAGGTTGGTTCTCAGAGAGGGCTGGTAACTGAGGGTTGTCGGCCAGTGGCACGCCCAGCCCCCGAGGAACACACTTACTATCCTGAAGGCGGAGCTGGGTCGTGCGTCACAGTGTCCACTACAAGGGAATGCACAAAAACCACTCCCCAGGCTCCATATCATCTCTCATGAGCCTGACTTCAGATGCTGAGAAGCCTTGGAAACTGTCTTTGCTGATTACATGACATGGTACATAGGAGGTACATAGACATGTTCCTTCCATGTTGTAAACGCTCATTAAATATATTACTATTTTTGTTATATTACTATTATTATTAAATGCCTTCTTACAACTGCATGTTGAGTCAAAGGACGCACATGAAACTCGGTGACAGCCTGTTCTCCTAATCACAGGCTCCTTGTCCCTGTAAGTGAGGTCACACACGGGTATGACCATTAGCCGGTGACCATTAGCACTCTACGTTACTGAGGGTTGATATTTCCTTTGAACGGAACTGGGATGTGGCTCGCTGCTTGCATGTAATAGTATTTGTATTTTGTGGGAAACTTAGATTAGTAGAGATAAATCAGTTCATTCTATGCAGTTACCATCAAATATGTGCCAGGAAAAGCACACGTGCCAGCATTTATTACAAGTTCCAAAATCCCCTTTATTACCAGGAAACCATTTGTTTCTGACCAAGCATCAACAAACACTTAGCGGGGGGGCCACGCACTGGGGTTTAAAGACCTGTACTGTATGTGTGTTGTTTTTGACCACCCCCCCCCCCGTCGCTCCCCACTTTTCTGGTACTGGTGCCTAGACTTTCCTTCCGGGACTAATCCTCCCACCATTCCTTATCATCCGGTCCATCTCAGAGACCGTCCCTTCCCCCATCTAAGGCCAAGGCATGAGCTGGCCCATGCCAGCCCCTCTCTGTCTCCAGGGGATTTAGAGATGAGTGAGGAAAAGGCAGAAAAGACTTCAGGCTGATTCATCTTACTGGTGGTTGCCCAAATAAACATTCCATTAGTTCCTACTAAGTATTTGGTTCCTGACCTTTCCAAAGCCTGGTTGTCTAACATTCTCATTGGGTCTGTGAGACATCCCGTACCCTTCCAAGTTCTTCTCTAATGCTCTGATATTGGAAAACATACGTTCTTCCAATGAGGTAAAGGAACATAAAACCTTCTCTTACACTTCGTTTCTTCACCTGGAGAATTTTTCAAGTAAGGTTGAAGTGAGAGAGCCTGAGAATACAGGATACCACCACAAAACCCTGGAATGAGATATGGGGTTTTTTAAATTATTTTTTTAATGTTTATTTATTTTTGAGAGAGACAGACAGAGTGCAAGCAGGGGAGGGGCAGAGAGAGAGGGAGATACAGAATCCGAAGCAGGTTTCAGGCTCTGAGCTGTCAGCACAGAGCCCGATGCGGGGCTCGGACCCACAAACCGCGAGATCATGACCTGAGCCGAAGTCGGACACTCAACTGATGACTGAGCCACCCAGGCGCCCCAAGGAAGATATGTTTTAATTATAGTATATGTTTTACTTTAAACAAGTCATGGATTTTTCCCCATGTATAGAAAAAATATAGAGATTAACTGAAATCTCATTTAAAAAGCCAACACCATCCACCAGCAATGAAACATTTAGTGCATGAACCTTTAAATAGATCTAAACCAGTCTCTTGGGCTGAAATCCTGAAGTTGAGATTTACTTACTAGAGAGGGCATCTTTTTCCAAAATGTCCTTTGCTTAGGTGTGTGTTTACATCCTGCTATAGATTATTTAATGTATCAAGAAGCACATTATTTCAGATAAGACAAAATGTAGGCAGAAGTTCCAACAACAAAATTCTCTTTCCAAACCCACTAACTTGCAATAAAATTTGAGTCAGTAATCCTTCACTGAGCATCCATCATGTACAATTTGCTATATCAGCTTCTTCGGGTGGTTTTAAAGTGAGTAAGACAACGCCCTACCTTAAATAATTCATAAGATGCATAGGAAAAGTCAGGATTATAAGAAAAGAAGGCAGGTAAATAAGCATGGCCTTCATGAGAGAAATAGCTTTTGAGCTAGGATTTGACAGATAAGTAGGACATCAGCAGACAGAGAAAAGGAATTGGGAGTTTCCAGAAATAGGGAATAGCATAAGGAATTAAATGGTGATAGAAAAAAGAAAGAAAGAAAGAAAGAAAGAAAGAAAGAAAGAAAGAAAGAAAGAAAACCTACTTCTCTGGATTATCTGGTGTATATAAGAAAGTAATAAATTAAAGTGCAAGGGTTGATGGTTACATTCCCTAAGAGGCTCATAAATGCCTCAGTGATGCCCTTCGATGCATTTCTTCTTTAAGTACCACTAGGGCCTAGGCTGTCCCCAAGATTGTACTAGAATACCTGATTCTAGTTGCCCTGGAAGTAAAAGTTAGGTTAGGGGAAAGAGGCCTATCTCTCTGTCATTCCATACGAAAATTAATTTGAGATGTATTGTATACCGAAATATAAAAGTTAAAACTCATAAAGCTTCTAGAACAGGAGAACATAGTTGCTTCTTTATGTCCTTGGGGGAGGTGATGATTTTTGAGACAAGACACAAAAAAGTACTAAACATAGAAACATTGAGCAATTCAGTTTTTATCACAATGAAACACTTCTGCTAATGAAAGGTGCCATTAAAAATGGAAAGCAAACCTGAAAAGATTTGGAGAAAATATTTGCAATACCTATCTCTAAAAGCTGACAGTTATCCAGATAATTTAAATCATCCCTATGATCAGATAACAAAATGACAAACCACAATAAGACATGAGTTAACAGCCTTGACCGATATAGCACAAGAGAAGTTGTGTGAATGGCCAACTGGTTATGAAAAGTTACTTTTAGTCATAGGGGAAATGCAAGTCAAATCCACAAAGAAATGATACTGCATGCTTATTAGCATGGCTCTGATTAGAAACCCTGACAACCTCAAAAGTTGGCAAGGGCGTGTGGGAACCGGAGCTTGTACCTACTGCTGGTGGGGTGTAGAATGTACCACCATTCTAGAAAACAACATGGCAGACTGGTACAGAGTCAAAAACACACCCCCCCTTGTGACTTGGCAATCACCTTCCTAAATTTCGATCCAACACAAAAGAAAACATAGGTTCATACAAAGATATATACAAAAATGTTCATGGCATCTGTATTCCTAAGAGTCCCAAACTGGAACATAGAAACAAATTGTGGCATATACCTTGACAAGCTATTTGGTAATAATAAAAGCAAAACAAAACAAAACAAAACAATGAGCTGCAGTGATGACCAAACCAATAAAAAAGGTGAAGCGATGGAACCGATATGGATGTAGGGGGGAAGAAGTATCACATTTGATGTCTCGATACACTCAAAATAAACGAGATTGAAAGAGGGGGTGGCAGCAGGAAGAAAGGGAAGAAACAAACTGGATAAATAAACTTACAGAATAATTTGGCAGAAATTACATCATTGGCGCACAATGAAATAGGTTAAGCCCGGGCCATTGCGTCCCCAGCTATTACATTCATTTGTACGAACTTGGCCATGTCACTTAATTTCCCTTGTAAAATAAAGAGTTGAACAAACTGATCCCGAAGCTTTTTTCCAGTTAACTTTGGACGTGGCGCAGGACAAATTCTTACTTAAAGGAGACAAAAATCTCAATGTATATAAATAATAACCATAACTTATACTGAAATATTCATCCTTTGGGGGTCAAATTGCCGCCTTCTTTTTTTTTTTTTTTAATATAAACCCTGAAGCCCTTGGCTTATCTGAGATGCCTTTCTATCGCGGAAGGTTTGGCTTGAAAACGCTTTCAACTAAAATGAGAGATCCTCTCATTATAAATGAGAGATCCCCAGATCATTTCAGAACCAGATAAATAAGTCTTCCATTTCCGTCAGCTCACTCAGGCTCTGGATTTGCACATACCCCTCCCCCCCTTACCCTCTTTCCTAGTGTTTGGCTCATTAACAGATCCATTTGATACTTTCCCTGGGAATTTGCCACCTTCGTTGGGTGACTTGGGGCAAACAGCTTATGAGAGTCCTGCCTCCCTTTTGGATGGTACTGGATGGCGTTAGTGAGAAGCACGGCTCTCTTGGGGATCCTGAGAGGTCCCTAATTAGTGTTAGCGGAAGCACTTCAAGCGCTCCCAGATGGTATCAGGAAGTTAAATGAGTACTTGTGGCTGCTTACTTTTCAAGGCAAATGCGGGGGTGGGGGGAAGAAATGCATCCCTAAAGGCAATTCAAAGGAGAAAACATGCAAGTGTTTGCTAACAGCACTGTGAGTTTTTATTGGATTTTTCTTTTTGGTGATTTCTTTATTACCAAGAAAATGCATACACATCAGGGAATTGCAATGCAGAGTTACATGAAGGGATCAAACATTTCATTTCCTTTTTATTTGTCTTTCTGGGAAAGCATGGTTCCATCTTTCACGCGTGTTTTCCTGTGCAAAAGATTTATAATTGGGGTTGCTGAGAGAGTCCCTGAGTAGGGACAGTTGTTCTCAGAGAGAATTCCAGGAATATTAGTAACTACCAGTGTGAGTCTCCTCCTCTGGGTAGTCAACAGCCTGGCCTCCAGGACTAGTAATCTTATAAGTTCTATTCTATCCCACTTAGTTGGTATATCCCATTGAGTTTGAAACTAACGCCACTTCCTCATTGATAGGGAAGGCAGCCCTCCCGTTCATTCTACAAAGAATCTCAGTGGGGACACTCCGGGGGCCAGGTGGTCCAGAAAGTCTTTCCTCCCAGCAAAAGTAGTCTCTAAATCAGAAAGGCTCAAGTATCAACGTTTTCAACAATAGCAAGCTATCTTACATTAAACTATAAGTAAATATTGCAGCTGAACAATTAACAATAGTTGTAACAATTGGGGTGTTTAAGCTTCATTTGAGCAATGCAACCTATTTACAGCCTTTAAAAAGCCAAATGATATTAGAAACTCTATAATAAAATGTCGACTTCCGGCCCTCAGACAATTCTGTGGCCGGCAAATTAATTGGCAGAAAATGTGGACGCCATCGTGTGGCTGCTCCTAAGACGCCAGTGTGGGGAGTGAAGGGTTAAAAGCTAGAGGGCAGCTTGCTTCTAGTACTTCTATGCACTCAGCCAGGAGGACAGGGCCAGGTCAACTTGCAGACTCTGATCCAAAGGGAGGTGGGGGTATTTTTTTTCTTCTTTCTTGTTCTACAGTGAAGGAGCGGCTGAACAAAGGCCAGAGGACATATGGCCATTGGGATAATTGCACGGCTCTGGCAGGTAGAAAGAACAGTGTGCACGGAGCAGCCGTGGTTTCCAGACGTGAGCCCGGCCGTGTGGCCCCACCCCGCAGCACAAGCCGCCGTTGTCAGCCGTGGCTTCCTGGCTTCTTGGCCTCACCCCCATGTGGCAAGCACGTTTTGAGGCTAATGAACTATGCAGGCGAAACCCAGTTTCGGACCCAATCAGACACTGAGGAGTACCTGAACATGTTGAAAAGGGTTTATCTCTTGTTTCTTCTTCCTTTCTGCAGGCCACGTGGGGCTTTATTTCTCATTGCATATTACCTCATTGAGCAAACACCGTTCCACGTGGGAAGGAGAGTCAAAAACTTTGCCAAATACATTTTCGCCTGAGTAGACATTACTGTCGGAAGCGAAGGCATCATCTCTGTCCTCGGAAGCCTTTGCCTCTCTTCGTTGGGCGTTCCACTCTTTCACACGTTGCCCTATTTTCATTGGCCTACCACGCACTGCAGGCACAAATGACAAATAGATCCCTGTCCAAATGCATTCCTTTGTATTCACATCTCCTTCCTTCCATTCACCTCCAAGGGTGTCTTTCTACCAGCTGATTAATTTTGTGATTTTTAGCACCACGGTGCAGTAGAAAGCTGCTTAAACCAATGATGGATTTGTCTCCCCTCAAGCTCACACTGACCATGGTCATCAAGGCGACGAGAAGAAATCTGCACATGACAGCAGTTCTCAGAACCCACCTATGATGGTTACACGCGTCTGTCTGATTCTGCGTCCAGTAAGTGTTATTTCTATCACACCGTGAAAAACTAGTGGGAAAATTCTTCCCGAGGGGCGTGGACATGTCCACGCACTGATCCCATTCTACCTAAAATAGAACCAACCAACTACGCCTCAAAGATATTTCGTAGTTATCTCAAATCAACCCAGTGGTCCCCATGGAAACATACATCACATATGGACCAGTAGCTCAGCAGGAGTGAAGGAACAGGACTTCCTGTCCCTTTGTGACTGTCCTGACACCAGTCATGGTTTTAGTTTTCCATGGCTTGTGGTGACGCTCCTGAGGTTTTGCGCACCGGGTTGCTTTCGGGAGAAGGGATCACTGTGTCATGTCGGGAAGATAGCATCATTCACAGCAGGGCATTTCCTCTACCTCCCTTGTCGGCGTGCGCATTGCTTTCACTTACGTTTCCTCATCTGCTCCTGATAACAGTGCCAGACTAAGGTTATTATCCCCATTTCCTTGATGAGCGAGGGCAGAATGTTCCAGCAATCTGCCCTAAGCGATGCGTCTTCTCACAGGCACGACATGAGGCTCCCACCTGTAGCATCTGAGTCTAGATCCAGCCGTCTTTAAACTGCACCAGTAATTCCAGGAAGGCGTATCAAGCAGGGTAAGTGTCAGGCACCCTATGGGGGTGTTCCCGATAAGCCAGCTCTCAACTTTTCCCAACCCAGAGTGGACCAGTGACTCCCTACCTAAGACCTCAGAGTGCTTTTTGTTATAACTCTTAGCATATTCTACTCACCTCGTTATTTTCATCTCTTTAAAATCAGGCACTCTGGGCCTTCAGCCTCCCACCCAGTGCCCGGAACCCAGGAGATAAAAAAATGCGCCAAATAAATGAACAACTACACTGATAAAATGGACTCGAATATATAGACTGCTAAAATAGAGGCACAAACGAAGCATCATGGAAACGAAAAGGGGAAAGGGACACAATCCGTCTGGCGACTCCAGAAGGCTTCACAAGGTGACATTTGAGCCGGGTATTCACCACATAGAGAGGAGAGGGAAGGACATTCTAGGCGTTGGAACTTTGTGAATACATCAGTTTTGCTAAATGTGGCCCTGCAGGGCCTAAGAAGCCAGGCACGGTGGCTGGGGGACAGTGCCATGAAGGGGAGGCCCGGAAGATCAGGACGGAAATGTAATCACCGTAAGGAAATTCATTCATTCAACCGGTGAAATTTTAGCTTAGTTAAAGGAATCACAGCAAACAGAGGGACGAAGTGGAACAAATTAAATTGTCTTAAGGCAAATTGACGCTCGTTAATTAATTAATTAAGGGTGAGAAAAGGTGTTTCGAACTGCGGTTGCAAAGAAGGTTGTTTTAAGCAAGTTATTTAATGAGACTCGAAAGTTGAAAACGAGGAGGCAGGAGCGGGCGGCCGGTGCGTATCATCATCCTCAGGCCTTCCCCTCCCCCCTCCCCGGGGGCTCTGTCACTGCCTGGGAGGAGACAGGCGGCAGGACCGTCACACCTGGCACGCATTCCCGGGCCGCAGCCGCACCTCCGGACGGCCTGCATCTGAGATGCAGCACCTTTAGGGATCCCCGAGGCCCTCTCAATCAATAATCCCCGGGGTTTTTTTATGAGGCTTGGATTCTGAGGATTTGGAAAGGGGACGATTAAGCAGTAGTTCAAAGACGAGCTCCGGCCGCACCTGCAGCATTTATGAAGATCTATTAATAGAAAGCACACGATTTAGCAGTAATCCCTAATTCATAGAAAATCGATGATTTATGCCTTTGGGCCCAAGAGGCACTGAGGACTTTGGCTCATGGGCTGCCTGGAGGCAGGGTGTGCTGGCCCCACATCTGGTCAAGACTGACATCAGTCACCTGGGGGTTGTGCGGGACCCTTGGGGTCCTACCAGTGAATGGAAAACAATTCTTGCAGACGCGCGGTCAGTCCCTGCAGGATCTAATCTCTTTTTTGCTCTCCTAGGGTATCAACCGTTTCGATGCAGGATCCGGGCGAACAGCCTAGGCCCTGGTGATAGTAGGTATGATGCCAATTTGCTGGGAACGCAAAGCCACACCAGGGTCTGTCCCTACCCAAGCCTGTCCCCTCTCTCTCTTCCTCCCCTGGACCTCCCTTTAGTCATCTGGAGAATGGCGGCAGCCACACTAAGGATCATCGCAATACCTTGTGGGTGGCTTGGGAATTCTACAATCCATCTGGGTCCTATTCGATCCCAAAGGTTTATGTATTTGAGTTCTCATTAAAAGAGTCACGGACCAGATCCATTAATTAATGTCTGAGTTCACCTCAGAGACCCAAAAGCCAGCTGCCTTCTGGGGTTACTTCTGCCGAATATAACAAAACACGTTTCAGTCTCAGAGGGAAGGATGCAGGTTATATGACGCTAAAAAGAAAATTCCACAAATAGTAAGGGTAGTAAAATAATCTTTTGTCAGTCTTCAAGAAAGGAACATTCAGAAGAAGGGGGGGGGGGGGCGTGAATATTCCGTTACTTAGCAGGGAATCTGAGACCTGAGGATGGCCCATCCATATTCACAGCTGTTTGATAATCGGTGTGCAGAAGATCCAAAGATGTATTTCATTAATAATCTATTCAACTGTTTATAAATGCACAAGTGTCTATGGACATTTCCATTATTTAACGGCTTCATATTCTTTTTCATTATTGCTGTTCCTGGCTCACATACAAATCTATTCTTTACCTGTTACTATTTGCGTTAAATCCTTACTTAAATCCCCGTGCGTATTTTAGTTTAGCCCCTGGGTAACACGTCTGCCTTGTGGACAGAAATCTGATACACGAAACCAAAACTTCAAAGCACCGTAATTTAGGAGGTGATTAACCTTACTGCAAAGAAGTCTACACCGTCCCAGAGCTCACCTCACGGGTTTTCTTCTGTGGACCCTGTAAGTCTATAGAGCACTAACACGGAACAGGATGGGTGAAGGGGGTGCGAGCAGAGCCCCCCACCCCGTGGTGAAGAGCCACCAGCAGTGAGAACAGTGATCCCAGGATGGAACGGGCTTCATGGAAAAGAAGTCGGATTCAACTGCCTCATTTCCCTACGCAGTGAATTTCTCTGTTATAAATACATTATACACAGATAGTTTTTCAAAAGGGGGCAAATATGGGGCGCCTGGGTGGCTCAGTCCGTTAAGCGTCCGACCTCTGCTCAGGTCACGATCTCACAGTTCACGAGTTCGAGCCCCGCGTCGGGCTCTGCGCTGACAGCTCGGAGCCTGGAGCCCGCTTCGGATTCTGTGTCTCTCCCTCTCTCTGCCCCTCCCCTGCTCACACTCTGTGTCTCTCTCTCTCTCTCTCAAAAATAAATAAACATTAAAAATAAATAAATAAATTGGGGGAGCCTGGGTGGCGCAGTCGGTTAAGCGTCCGACTTCAGCCAGGTCACGATCTCGCGGTCCGGGAGTTCGAGCCCCGCGTCAGGCTCTGGGCTGATGGCTCAGATCCTGGAGCCTGTTTCCGATTCTGTGTCTCCCTCTCTCTCTGCCCCTCCCCCGTTCATGCTCTGTCTCTCTCTGTCCCAAAAATAAATAAACGTTGAAAAAAAAATTAAAAAATAAATAAATAAATAAATAAATAAATAGGCAAATACGTAAAAGTCTAAAGAAAGAAAGTAAGAATTGCCATTCATTCTACTGTCTGGAAATAACCACTGCACATATTTTGGTATATTTCTTTCCATTGTTTTTTTTCTATGCTTATCTTTTCAGAGATAGATGATACGGATGCATGTACTAAAGTTCTTTGTTGTGGGAAGCCCAGGTTGCTCAGTCAGTTAAGCATCCGACTCTTGATTTCAGTTCAGGTCATGAGATCCAGCCTGGCCTTGTGCTCTGTCCTGACAGCACGGAGCCTGCTTGGAATTCCCTCTCTCTCTCTCTCTCTCTCTCTCTGCCTCTCCCCCACTCACGCTTTCTCTCTCTGTCTCTCAAGATACTTTTTAAAAAATATGCAAAAGTTTTTTGTCGTTAAACAAATTGGAGGCCACACCCTGTGTTATTTTACGTTGTGTATTTTCGTTTCATACCCCCTTCACTCCAGAGCCAGTTGGAATCCGACCGCTAGCCGTGTGTCTTTGGCCAAATGCTGTAACTTCTCTGCACCTCAGTTTTCTCACTTGTAGAATGGGGCTACGACAGTACCCACCCACGGAGTTATTCTTGGGTATTGATGAGCGTTTGTCACGTACTTAGAGTCTTAAGGTAACATGTGACACATCATAAAGCTACACAATCAGTGGTTGTTATTATAATGGAGCAAACTTGCTGAGCTTTCCTCTGATTACCCAGGATTCAGCCCAGTGCCGCACCCATGCTGGTGTTTCAGAGTACTCGGCCTTGCTCAGCCTGCACACTGCGGGTGGCGCCACTCCTGGAAAGGGAGCCATGATGGGGCTCCGCGGCCTAAACTCCCTCCCTGTCACCCGTTTGGTGTTTAGTGGCTCCACGATCCGAAACAACATCACTGAAGACAGAAATCCACCATCATTTCTTTCTTCCTTCCCTCTCCCCGCTCTCTGTCTCTCACATGCACACCCGCACCCCTCTGACACAGGTCTTACCCTTCCCACCATCCACAAACATAAATCCTCAACCCCACGGAGATCAAGAGCGAAAGGGTCAACCCTGGGCCCACATAGACCTCTCTCTGGAATAATTTCTAACCAGAATGTCCAAGAGTTTTGGTTTCTTTTTCTGTGTTTCTTCTGTTCTCAGGACTATGATTTATGCTTTAGGTGGCCTTCTATTTGGAGGACACGATTGCTTTTATTGAAGGGATCGCAGAGAGAAGAGGAAAAATGTCCTATCTGTGTGTATCTACAGGAAATGAAGAGTTTTCTCTCTTTCTCCTTCTCTCTCTCTCTCTCTCTCTCTCTCTCCCTCTCTGAGAGCTACAGTTTGGCAAACACCTCACCTCAGAATTTCTGACATTAATGAGGTAGCGGAGAGTGGAGAATTGCCTGCTGAGAGACAAACTTTAGGAAGATGGCTCAGAGCGTCTTGCTCAGCAGAACTGATAAGATTAAACCAACCATAACCCAGTAAACAAACCACATGGGAAAGACCAGAAATATGTTATGGTTTTGATCCAAGAAATGTAACTTTGGTGTTCTGTGTGTTGGACAAATTGAGTTATGTGGAGAGGACTAGGTCAGAAAGCAAACCAAGGAGCTGTTTTCCTGTTTTAAAATCTGTAGGCTGGGGTTAGTTTTCATAATCTTGTGGAATAAAACTTACAGGAAAGGAGACTCCTAAAATAGTACTTGTTGAGATCACTCTTTCCTGATTGCTCTCTCTCTCTTTCTCTCTCTCTCCTCTTTCCTTCCTTTTCCTTCCATTGAGCTCCCTACACCTCTCTGTAGGCCTAAGGCTAAATTGCCAGCTGGCCCTAATCCAGACAGATATTGTTACAGGGTAATTCCAAATGCTGCACACTCTCTTCTGCCTAAATGAATCAGCAAGGCTTTTCCAATTTTGTGTTTATTTGCCTGCAGATGAGGGACGCCAAGTTCTTTCCCAAAGAGAATGTGCAGGTATCTGTGGGGCAGCAGAAGGACTTGTGTTCAAGTACCGTTTCTGCCCCGGGCCAACAATGTGGTGACAGCACATCCCCAAGACTTGACTTACTCATCTGTAAAATGGGAATCCTGCCAGTCTGGTCTACAGCAAACGATTATTGTAAGGATTAAAAGAGATAATGTTCGGGGCACCTGGGTGGCTCAGTCGGTTAAGTGTCCGGCTTCGGCTCAGGTCATGATCTCACGGTTCATGGGTTCGAACTCCGCGTCAGGCTCTGTGCTGACCGCTCAGAGCCTGGAGCCTGTTTCAGATTCTGTGTCTCCCTCTCTCTGCCCCTCCCCTGCTCATGCTCTGTCTCTCTCTGTCTCAAAAATAAATAAACATTAAAACCAATAAAAAAAAAAGAGATAATGTTTGAAAAATAAAAATAAAAAGAGATAGCATTTGTACGAAGCGCTTCATAAATTTAAAAGGGCTCCTCACATACCACACCAACTGTTCCCAAACCCAGCTACATCTTGTGGGATAAGTCAGTCCTAAGGAAGAACCTAAATCACATTTCTTGCCTAGCCAGATGACAGGCTTGAGTCACCTGCCAGTCTCGGTCTTAATTGACCGGCTCTGTGGGTTGGGCTTAAACCTTTTGTTCTTGAAAATGTCTGTCTTTGCCACATTCCATAGAATTCTTTCCTTGCTTCTAACCAAATTAAAAAGTCATCAGAAACCAGTTAGGTCTACATTAGCTCTAAATGTCAACTTCACTGGTCAATTGACTTCAGAAGACACTGTATTTACACACCTGGGAAGAAAAGTTAGAAGAAAAGGTGGCTATCTGTGAGAGGCTAATTTTCAGAGGAGCTTATAAGTTCTCCTCTTGCCTGGGACAGTAGTAATTGGATGCCTTGTGGCCATAAAAATTAGCAATAACAGGCCTGGCCACTTGTCGAGGTACTATCAGGGGAGTATAAAAACTCTGTGGATGATAAGCTGATGAAAAACAGGAGATGCCTGACTACCCACCCTTGATCATTCACTTCTACACCTCTGTCCCATCTGACAGCCCCCCTTCCAACCATAGTCAATTATGAAGCCATGTGATGAATGATTAAAGTTAAATCCAGGAACAGAAGATGTGCTTGGTGGGGTGGAAGCAAAGAAGGAGGGTGAGTATGTTTTCATAGTGCCAAGGGCTCTCCAAACTGAATCTCATCATCTTCCCTCCCTTTCAACTTGCAGGAAAAGACGGACATACCAGGACTTGACCTGTGGCCCATTGCCCAAGAATGCTACCTGATTGGGCTGGTAGCACACCATGGGAAACGTGAGCTTTCAGACTGATACGTTTATTTACCTGAGGAGTGTATCCACTATAAAATAAAACAACCAACCAAAGAACATATGACTTCTACAACAGAGTAATTGGGATAGACACACCAATAATGCAAAACAAACACAGTATAATATGCTGAGAGACAGGATATTAATAATATAAATCAGAAGCAAGAGATCCTAACAAGAATCAAGTAGAATTACTAAGGATAAACAAATATAAGAGCTGAAATAAAAAAAAAATCCAATAGCTGGAATAAATAACAGAATGGATTAATTTGGAAAGTAATTAGACATTGGCTAATCAGAAGGCAATACGAAAGGGCACCTCGGTGACTCAATCGGTTAAGTGTCCAACTCTTGATTTTGGCTCAGGTCATGATCTCATGGTGCGTGAGGTCAAGCCCCGTGTCAGGCTCTGTGCTGACAGTGTGGAGCCTGCTTGGGATTCTCTCTCTCTCCTTTACTCTCTTTGCTCTTCCCCCACTTGTTCACACACACGTGCACTCTCTCTCAAAATAAATAAACAAACTTAAAAAAAAGGGATATGATTAAACTGGTTAAAATCAAGCATTAGCTAACAGTTTGTGGCTAAAAGAGACACAGTTTAAACAAAAAGATATAAAAATAGTGGAAAAAAATGTAGCCACAAATAAGCCAAATAAAAAAAAAGTGGAGTGACAGACAATCTTTATATTTGATAAAATAAAATGTAGGACAACCCTATTATAAGTCATAAAGAGGAATATTATACTCAGAAAAGAAACAATGGAGCATGATAATACAACTAATGTCAATCTATGTGTACCAAATAACATGGTGCCAACATGTCAGCAGTGACAACTGTCTGAATTGAAAGTGGAGACTTTCACATATATCTCTCAGAAACTGAAGATTCAGACAAAAAAATAAGAAGATACACACAAGACCTGAGAAATGCAAGTAATAACATTGAACTATTATTACTATTATATATATATTCAAATCACAATGTATAACATATGCTATATCTTTAACTCTACTTGCAATAAGCAGAAACTATACATTTTTATAGCACCCATGGGATATTTACAAAAATGTACCATGTTCCAAAACATGAAAGAATACTCAATATTACACCAAAGAAAAACTGTCATATGTGCCATATTTTAAGACCTTAATACAATAAAATAAGGGATAACATTTAAAAGAACCCAATGATGGGGCGCCTGGGTGGTGCAGTCGGTAAAGCGTCCGACTTCAGCCAGGTCACGATCTCGCGGTCCGTGAGTTCGAGCCCCGCGTCGGGCTCTGGGCTGATGGCTCGGAGCCTGGAGCCTGTTTCCGATTCTGTGTCTCCCTCTCTCTCTGCCCCTCCCCCGTTCATGCTCTGTCTCTCTCTGTCCCAAAAAAAAAAAAAAAAAAAAAAAAAAAAAACGTTGAAAAAAAAAATAAAAGAACCCAATGTTGAAAACCCAAAAGATTCTACCAAAAAACTGCTAGAACTGGTCCAGGAATTTAGCAAAGTATCAGGAAATAAAATCACTGCACGGAAATCTGTTGCATTTCTATACACCAGCAATAAAGCAACAGAAAGAGAAATCAAGGAATCGATCCCATTTACAATTGCACCAAAAACCATAAAATACCTAGGAGTAAACCTAACCAGAGAGGTGAAAAATCTATACACTGAAAACTATAGAAAGCGTATGAAAAAAATCGAAGAAGACACACAAAAAATGGGAAAATATTCCATGCACATGGACTGGAAGAACAAATGTTGTTAAAATGTCATTACTACCCAAAACAATCTACATATTTAATGCAGTCCCTATCAAAATAGCGCCAGCATTCTTCACAGAGCTAGACCAGACAATCCTAAAATTTGTATGGAACCAGAAAAGACCCCCAATAGCCAAAGCAATCCTGAAAAAGAAAACCAAAGCTGGGAGGCATCACAATCCCAGACTTCAAGATGTATTACAAAGCTGTAATTGTCAATACAGTATGGTACTGGCACAAAAACAGGCACTTAGATCAATGCAACAGAATAGAGAACCCAGAAACAGACCCACAAACTTATGGCCAACTAATCGTTGACAAAGCAGGAAAGAATATCCAATGGAATAAAGACAGTCTCTTCAGCAAATGGTCTTGGGAAGACTGGACAGCAACATGCAAAAGAATGAACTTGGACCACTTTCTTACATCATAAATAAACTCTTACATCATAAATAAACTCAAAATGGATAAAAGACTTAAACGTAAGACAGGAAGCCATCAAAATCCTCGAGGAGAAAGTAGGCAAAAACCCCTTTGACCTTGGCCGCAGCAACTTCTTACTCAACACGTATCTGGAGGCAAGTGAAACAAAAGCAAAAATGAACTATTAGGACTTCATCAACAAAAAATCTTCTGCACAGCAAAGGAAACAATCAGCAAAACTAAAAGGCAACCAATGGAATGGGAGAAGATATTTTCAAATGACATATCCGATAAAGGGTTAGTATCCAAAATCTATAAAGGACTTACCAAACTCAGCACCCCAAAAAACAAATAATCCAGTGAAGAAATGGGCAAAAGACATGAATAGACACTTTTCCAAAGAAGACATTCAGATGGCTAACAGACACATGAAAAAATGCTTGTCACTCATCATAAGGGAAATACAGATCAAAACCACACTGAGATACTACCTCATATCAGTCAGAATAGCTAAAATTAACAACTCAGGAAACAATAGATGTTAGCAAGGATGCAGAGAAAGGGGAACTCTTTTGCACTGCTGGTGGGAATGCAAACTGGTGCAGCCACTCTGGAAAACAGTATGGAGGTTGCTCAAAAAACGAAAAATAAAACTACCCTACAACCCAGCAATTGCACTACTAGGTATTTATCCAAAGAATACAGGTGTGCTCTTTCAAAGGGATACATGCACCCCAATGTTTACAGCAGGGCTATTGACAATAGCCAAAGCATGGAAAGAGCCCAAATGTCCATCAACAGATGAATGGATAAAGAAGATGTGGTTTAAATATTAAAATGGAATATTACTTGGCAATCAAAAAGAATGAAAGCTTGCCATTTGCAAAAACGTGGATGGAGCTAGAAGGTATTATGTTGAGCTAAATCAGTCAGTCAGAGAAAGACAAATATCATATGACTTCACTCATACATGGAATTTAAGATACAAAACAGATGAACCAAGGGGAAAGGAAGCAAAAATAATATAAAAACAGGGAGGGAGACAAAACATAAGAGACTCTTAAATATAGAGAACAAACAGGGTTGCTGGAGGGATTGTGGGTAGGGGAATGGCTAAATGGGGAAGGGGCATTGAGGAAGACACTTGTTGGGATGAGCACTGGGTGTTACATGTAGGGGATGAATCACTGGATTCTACTCCTGAAATCTTTGTTGCAATATACGGTAAATAACTTGGATGTAAATTAAAAAATAAAAATAAATAATGAAAAAAAAAATAAATGAAACCACCCATAGGTACAGCAAATATATAACATATTACTGAATAATCCTTAAGATGAAAAGAAAATCATAAACTATTTCAGTCAGAATAAACTAGGCTATGCTGAGATAATGAGCAGTTGACAAATTTCAGTGGCCCAAAACAACAAAGGTTTGATTTTTGCTCGTGTTAGAATATGCCATCATGGCTCGGTAAGAGTCCCTTCTTTAAATCATCCTCACCCAGGGATCTAGATTGAGAGAAATTTAATCTTTGCATTTCCTCAGTTGCTATGGCAGAGTCAAGAAATAATGGTGACTTAGATGTTCGCTCATAACATTTCATCACTTCTGCCCAGAAGTGATGTCACTTCTGCTCACTGTTCACGTGCTCAAAGCAAATCACATGAATATATGTGACTTCAAAGGACTTGGAGAAATGCAGTTCTATCATAAACTCAGAAGGGAGGGATTCAGAAATACCTAACAGCGGGACGCCTGGGTGGCTCAGTCAGTTAAGCCTCCAACTGCGGCTCAGGTCATGATCTCGCGGTCTGTGAGTTCAAGCCCCTAGTCGGGCTCTGTGCTGACAGCTCAGAGCCTGGAGCCTGCTTTGCATTCTGTGTGCCCCCCTCTCTCTCCGCCCCTCCCCTGCTCATGCTTTTTCTCATTCTGTCTCTCAGAAATAAGTAAATATTTTTTAAAAAACTAAAAAAGAAGAAATATCTAATGGAAAGCACTAATAATTACCATATTATGGAAATAATAAACACTTAGAACTAGTCAACATTAGAAACACTATAAAATGTGTGAAATGCTGATAAAACTTGGAAAGATAAATGTATAACTTTACATACAATTCTCAAGAAATTTTCTAAAAACTTAAAATATATTAACTAGACATTCAAGCCAAAGAAACAAAGAGGATTTTTTTAAAATATATGAAATTTGGGGCGCCTGGGTGGCGCAGTCGGTTGAGCGTCCGACTTCAGCCAGGTCACGATCTCGCGGTCCGTGAGTTCGAGCCCCACGTCAGGCTCTGGGCTGATGGCTCGGAGCCTGGAGCCTGTTTCCGATTCTGTGTCTCCCTCTCTCTCTGCCCCTCGCCCATTCATGCTCTGTCTCTCTCTGTCCCAAAAATAAATAAACGTTGAAAAAAAAAATTAAAAAAAAAATAATAAAAAAAAATAAAATATATGAAATTTATTGTCAAATTGGTTTCCATACAACACCCAGTGCTCATCCCAAAAGATGCAAAGAGGAAGGATTTAAGAAAGATAAAGGTAACGGGGCTCAGTCGGTTAAGCGTCTGACTTCGGCTCAGGTCATGATCTCACGGTTTGTGGGTTCGAGCCCCGCGTCAAGTTCTGTGCTGACGGCTCAGGCCTGAAGCCTGCTTCGGATTCTGTGTCTCCCTCTCTCTCTTCCGCACCTCTACTCTCACTTTGTCTCACTCTATCTCTCAAAAATAAATAAATGTAAAAAAAATTTTTAATAAAAAAGAAAGATAAAGGTAAAAGTTAATTAAAGTGGAATAATAGAAAAAAGATAATAGATTAATAAAGGTAAACTGATTCTGAAAGAATTAATAAAATAGAACTCTGAAAGTTAATAGGAAAAAGAGAAAAGTTGCCAAAAAAGACAAAAAAAAATGACACTAGAGACCCAAAAGTATTAAAATAACATTAAAAGGTATTATACATACATTTTAATAAAATTTCTGGGAAAACTATGACATGGCAAAATTGAGGGAAGAAAAATGGAAAACACAGTCTAATAGCATTAAGAAAAATTAAAGACTCCTTCTCCAAAACACCCTGAAACTCACATTATCTCTACAGATGAGTTCTAACAAACTTTGAGTTGGATGGCTTCTTCTTGTCTTATGTAAGGTTTTCCAGAAGTTGGGAATAAAAGCAAAACTGTGCAGCTCATTTTATGAAGTTAGTCTTGATTCCAACACCGGAATAAGGAAAATCAGGGGAAAAGACCCATTTCTCAGGCACATTTCAGCTTAAACATAGCTATAAAAAAATATTCAAGTATTAGCTAACCGAATCCACTAGCATACTTTTTAAATAACCTCAACATTAAGTAAAATTTATCTCACGGAGACAAGAATGGTTTAACAACCACAAAAAAAAAAAAAAATTAATGACTACGACTTGCCGTATTCATAGACCAAGGAGAAAATTCGTATGGTTATGCCAAATGGTTCGGGAAAAGTATTGAATGAATATCAACATATATTTATGATAAAGAAATTTAAAAATTTGAACAGAAAGACACTCCCTTACATGTTAAAAGCTTATGTAGCAGAAATATGGCAAATGTGTCATTTTATACAGAAATTGTAGGCTGAGTTGATCAGTAGCAAGAACAGAATGCCAAATATCATCGCTACTATTATGGGACATCCGTAATTGATTAGATATTTACTGCTGTCACTGGCAAATTGTATGATGAAGCAAAAAAGTGACAGGAGGAAGGATCAAAGGGAAGAAATGTAACACTCATTGCTTCCAGAAGGGTCCACTTCATGGACAGGCCACCTTTGCAGTGGCCTGGGGCTCTGAGTGCCCAAGGGCATCATACTTGGTTTAGTGCTCTACTCATGATGGAATTCTTAAGAATTCTGTTTTTGGACTTTTGTTGGTAAGTGAAATCGAATGGGACAATGGAACACGCAAGTGGTCAGAGCGAAAGCAGCAGTTAACTCTTCCTGGACATTCTGTTGGCCCACAGTGTTCGTGATGTCTCACGAGCACAGAATTCTGGTGGGCCCGGGAGGCACAGTGGTTCAGCAATACAGCAGGAAGAAAGTAAGTGCGTTGCATCTACGACCCAGCAAGGGGAGTCCCGACAGTAGGGACAGGACGTGCTTTCAGTTCAAACCAGAAGTGACTCCAAATGCAGAAAGAAGGCCATGGCATTCTCAGAAACGTGAATGGCCAAGGAAACCAATCATATCCTCTCTTACTACTAATGTCCCTTCCCTGTATTAACTAACCATTTCTGCTGAAAATTATGACACAGAAGAAAAGAGAAAGATAGGGCAGTCCATAGTTCCTTTTCTGTCGATGATGTGTAAAATTCATTTAAGATAATTATTTTCAGGGGCGCCCGGGTGGCTCAGTTGGCTAAGCGCCTGACTTTGGCTCAGGTCATGATCTCATGGTTCGTGGGTTCGAGCCCCGAGTTGGCCTTTGTGCTGACAGCTCATAACCTGGAACCTGCTTTGGATTCTGTGTCTCCCTCTCTCTCTGCCCCTCCCCTGCTTGCGTTCTGTCTCTCTCTCAAAAATAAAATGAAATAAAATAAAAAATTTAAAAATAAAATAAAATAATTATTTCAGGCGCACCTGGGTGGCTCAGTCAGTTAGCACCCAACTTCAGGTCAACTCATGATCTCAGGTGAGTTCAAGCCCCATGTGGGGTTTTGTGCTGACAGCTCAGAGCCAGGAACATGTTTGGGATCCTCTGTCCCCCTCTCTCTGCCCCTCCCCTGTTCAAGCTCTGTCTCTGTCTCTCAAAATAAGTAAACATCAAGAAAAAATTTTTAATAACTACTTCCAATTAAATTTAAAAATTTAATTGACTTTGTTTAGAACAACATTCAATAGCAAAAATAAATACCATGACAAGCCAAGAGAGAGACCACTGAAAAAATTTAAAATTTAGTACCTTAACAGCCATTTTTTTCCTGCTTTTAAAAGAAGGGACTCTGGGGGCACCTGGGTGGCTCAGTTGGTTAAGCAACCGACTTCAGTTCAGGTCATGATCTCACAGTTTGTGGGTTCGAGCCCCACGTCGGGCTCTGTGCTGACAGCTCAGAGCCTGGAGCCTACTTCAGATTCTGTGTTTCCCCCTCTCTCTATCCCTCCCCTGCTCATGCTCTGTGCCTCTCTGTCTCTCAATAATAAATAAATGTTAAAAAAAATTTTTTTTTTAAAAGAAGAAGGGACTCTGAACTTGCATTTCATGGTGGGATCTGCAAATTATGTAGCTGGCCTTATTTGAAGATGATATAGATTTATCTAAAGGTGATAACGATTTATAGAATTTTTTCAAAAGGGAATAGCCAAATTCTTAGAAGTAATGCAGGATTTGGAATATAGGATCCATTTTTTTTTTAATTAATGTGATTTCTTCAAGCTATCAGTAATCAATTAGAAAATATAAAATACTTATATTTTATAAAAAATATGAGATATTACTTCTAAAAACTAATAAAGTATCTTCTAGAGAAAATTTCAGCACCCTAATAAAGGATCTAAAAGAAAATCTAATTAGACAGTCCAAGTTCTTGGGTGAACAAAAAAAATATTATGAAGGTAACAATTCTCTCCCTAATTCATCTATAAATTTCACACAGTCCTCACTAAAATCCCTGCTGGAGGCTTTTTTTATGATTTAAAAAAACTTTTTTTTAACATTTTTATTTATTTTTGAGAGACAGAGACAGAGCATAAGTGGGGAAGGGGCAGAAAGAGAGGGAGACACAGAATCTGAAGCAGGCTCCAAGCTCTGAGCTGTCAGCACAAAGCCTGACACGGGGCTCAAACCCACCAACTGTGAGATCATGACCTGAGCCAAAGTCAGATGCTCAACCAACTGAGCCACCCAGGTGTCCCCCGTAAAAAATTTTTTTAATGTTTATTTTTTAAGAGAGAGAGCACAAGTTGGGAGGCACATAGAGAGAGAAGGAGATGCAGATTCCAGGCTCTGAGCTGTCAGCACAGAGCCAGATGTGGGGCTTGAACTCACAAGCCATGAGATCATGACTTGAGCCAAAGTCAGTTGCTTAACAGACTGAGCCACCCAAGCACCCTCCTGCTGGAGTTTTTTAAAGTACTTAAGAAACTTTCTCTAGGGGCACCTGGGTGGCTCAGTCAGTTAAGCATCTGACTCTTTATTACGGCTCAGGTCATGATCTTGAGGTTCACTGAGTTTGAGCCCTACATCAGGCTCTGCACTGACAGTGTGGAGCCTGCTTGGGATTCTCTTTGCCTCTCTCTGCCCCTCTCCCGTGAACACACCCTCTCTTTCTTTCTCTCTCCCTCTCAAAATAAATAAATACATAAATAAACACTTAAAAAAAAGAAACTTTCCCTAAAATTGTTTATGAAGAGTAAATGCCCATGAATAGCAAAGGCAAATGAGACCAAAGTGAGAACTAGTCAAAGTAATAAAATCAAAAACAAAAAACAGAACAAAACAAGACAAATTCCTGATCAATAGAACTGAACAGAAAGCCCAGAGCAAGGTCCATGCAGAACCTAACATGTGATAAAGTTGGCACCATGAAACAATAAGGAGAGAATAGGCTGCTTAGTAGA